>NW_008794853.1:332388-334151 GCF_000699145.1 Aptenodytes forsteri | reverse complement strand
ATAAAGATATTGAGCAAGACCGGCCCCAAAACTGAGCCCTGGGGAACACTGCTCGTGACTGGCCGCCAACTTGTCTTCCTCCCTTTGGTATTTCTCCAACTAACAAGAGGGTTTCTGGGGAGGGAAGGGAGAACGAGCTGGCAAATCTCTGAGGAGCCCCTGGGAACAGAGTGCAGCTGGGAGAAGGTGGCCAAGAGAGGTGGAAGAGAAACTCTGAGGACATGGCCATGGAGTAGGGCAGATGGGCCAGAGCAGATGGAAGCCCATGGCTGCTGGGAGCTACTGGATGGAGCCACGTTTCAATTAATGAGTGAAGGACACAGTATCTGACCTATCTGTGTCTCACAAGCTACTGTCAGAAATTGCTGCTAGCAGGGCAGCTTCACTGCATCTACAGAGCAGCAGCACGAGCATGTACTGTCGCAGCTGTCCTGGCTCCTGTGACAGTTTAAATTGTCTCACTTGGGATTTTGTAAGTTGTGGGATTGACTGCACATCTCCCTGCCTGTACTTGCTTTGTTTGTAGTTCCTTTCTTCCGGTGACTTTTTGAGAACCTCAGAATAGAAGCATTTTATGAAACAGTTTCTGGTGCCCTTCTGGTGGCTACACCTTACTACGAAGTACTCCTTTATTTTCTACAACCTTCCTAATGGAAGGTACATGACTCTGGTTGCCGTTGTGACATGTATCAGGGGCTGGGCATAGACGAAAACAAAACACCAGAACGTCTGAAATGTTCCCCTGTGACACCAGTCCTCTGTTTTCTTAATGTGCATTTCTGAACATAGCTCAGCCATTAAACAATGCTAATAATATAACTACTGATACGGCTGACATGCCATACCAGCAGAAAAAACATTGAAGCAGTGGTGGAGGAGCCCTGCAGCTGGAAGTTGATGAATCTGAAAGAGCAAAATGAATGAAATGTCTCTGACATCACATTTCAGTAGGCAGAAGCTTATACAGGTAAAAAGTATAACTATGAAGCATATCTTTAATGAGGGGGTAACATACTCAGAAGGACTACAAGGATGTCGTGAGTTTATGCAGGGAGAAAATTAGAAGGGCCAAAGCCCAACTAGAACTTAATCTGGATACTGCCATAAAAGACAATAAAAAAATGTTTCTATACATACATTAGCAACAAAAGGAGGGCTAAGGAGAATCTCCATCCTTTACTGGGTGCAGGGGTAAACATAGTGACAAAGGATGAGGAAAAGGCTGAGGTACTTAATGCCTTCTTTGCCTCAGTCTAAAGTAAGTCTACTGAAGTAAGACCAGTTGTTCTCTGGGTACCCAGCCCCCTGAGCTGGAAGTCAGGGACGGAGAGCAGAATGAATCCCCCATAATCCAACGGGAAACAGTTAGCAACCTGCTACACCACTTAGACACACACAAATCTATGGGGCCGGATGGGATCCACCCAAGGGTACTGAGGGAGCTGGCGGAAGTGCTCACCAAGCCACTTTAAGCAAGTGGCTGAAATTGACTCACCAAGCCATTTATCAGCAGTCCTGGCTAACCGGCGAGGTCCCAGTTGACTGGAAGTTAGTAAATGTGGCGGCCATCTAACAAGAAGGGCTGAAAGGAGGATCTGGGGAACTACAGGCCTGTCAGTCCAACCTCGGTGCTGGGGAAGGTTATGGAGCAGATCATCTTGAGTGCCATCACATGGCACATACAGGACAACCAGGTGGTCAGGCCCAGGCAGCATGGGATTATGAAAGGCAGGTCCTGCTTGACTAATCTGATGTCCTTCTAT
>NW_008794853.1:325174-330730 GCF_000699145.1 Aptenodytes forsteri | reverse complement strand
ACTTCTTCACCAAAAGGGTTGTCAAGCATTGGCACAGGCTGCCCAGGGGAGTGGGTTAGTCACCATCCCTGGAGGTGTTTAAAAGACATGTACATGTGGCACTTGGGGACATGGTTTAGTGGTGGACTTGGCAGCATTAAGTTAACAGTTGGACTCGATGATCTTAAAGATCTTTTCCAACCTAAATGATTCTATGATTCTAGGATTCTGGATGAAGGCTGAGGTACTCAACATCTTTGCCTCAGACTTTAGTGGCATGGTCTCTATGGCTAGTGGTAGAATTTGGGGGAGGATGGGTAGTACCCACTGTAGAAGAGGACTGAGGACTGATTAAGTAAACTGGACGTGTAAGTCCGTGAGGGCAGACAGGAGACATTCAAAGGTCCCAAGGAAGCTGGTAATTTCCTAAACCACCAGGCTCAAAGCCTAGTGGCCTGCAGTTCCGTTAACAAGCAGCAGCCTCAGGGATGACACTGGGACTGATAGTATTTAACACCTCTATTCCCTACAAACTATATATATCAACTACAATTTTGAGCAAGAAAATTAATTCTAGCTTTGTGTATTCTTCTGCTGGAATATAAAATTCATGTTTTGATAGCTAAGCTAATGCAGTTAGGGGGCTGAGGAAGAGAGTGATGTTATTTGTGCAGAGTGATGCAGGTTAAATCTGGACCATTCTTGGAAAAAATAAATAAATAATCCTTGAATTTTAGAAGCAGCAGCCTTAATTTTTAATGCTCTGACTTGGAGTAGCCAAACCTAAAGGGTAAAAGAGTTAATAATGAAATAAATTGAAAGAAAATGATACAAAAATTCTAAGCTTTATCAAAGAAGATTATCTGAAAAGAAGACATGAGGAAACCCAATTCATATTTAATAATAGATCTTTTAATTTACCATCTGTAGAGGTCAGTATAACCTAAGGTGTTAGGAATATAATTTTATACATTATTGGTAATTTTTCTACAGAAGAATTGCACAGTTTCGGACACTTTGACCATGAGGTGAACTGCATGTACATTTTTAAAATGAAAGTAAACTGGCAGAGGCCAGCTGAGTATGTGACTGCAGGTGGTTTTTTTGGTTTTGGTTTTAATTATTATTTGTAGTGCCAAATCTGAGAGCAGAGGGCTCCACAGCAAGAGTTTTCTGACTTGAAATGATCCTTTTTAATGATGGGAGAAAGGACGCATATCCCTGAATGCCTGAGAGCACTGTAGGTCTTCTCAAAGGAGCCCTGTTGCAGGCTATTTGTCACTTTGCTTGAATAGAGTGTCTTTGCACAAGGCTTACTTTCCTTTTGAATCCAAACACACTATCTAGTAACTCTTCTTCTAGTATTTCTGTTGCACTGAGGGCATCAAACTGTCAGTGTTTTGTTTCAAGTTGTATAGCATTGCAAGAAATTTTGAGAAACTTATTTTAACTATTAACTGTAAAATGAATTAAGCACTACAAATTAAATTCTGTATGAATAGAAAGTATGCAGGTTAATTATGTTTAATGACTGGGTTTCTCTTAGTAGTAATGTGAAGTTGTCTGATGTCTAGGACATGACTGAGTAGGGCTTATACAGCAGTAGTTGAACAAAGGAGAAGGACAGGACCTGCAGTTACCTAGATACTCCTTGGAAATCTACGTTTCAATGTGATATTATTTTAATATGAAGATATACTAGGTTTTTGCGGACACGTGTCTTGGAATGAAGCCTACAGTAGTATATCAGCTTACTGTTTCTCTCCCAACAAACGTGCCTGGAAGCCCTGCAGAGCCCTTGCAGCACATAATTACCACCATTGGGAGTGTCCTGGAGCCTCAAAGGAGGAAGGGAGCGTATTGTGTTAGCTCTACTTCTTCCACCTTTTTGAGGGCTTTTCCTGTCAATTTTGTTTGTGTTTATTCCTCTTCAGACTGTGTGGAAGGAATGTAGGAACTCACTGTGGGTATTTTATTCATACTCTCTCAAATTTTCAATGTGGGAAGTGGCAGCTATGCATTAGGCAGCAGCTGAAGAAATTCTGCCTGTCTTAAAAATACAAGCATATGTCAAAAGACTCCTGATCTGTGGGTTAGTGGTAACAATTGTGACTACAATATGGAACTCACTTTCAAGTGAGACTAGTATTATGTTGGCAGTAATATTTAATTATTGCGTGCTATGCTGTGTGTTTTGGAAATGGTATGCAAAGGTAAATGGAAGGCTTAACTGTCCCACGACACTGAAATAACATTCATCACTGTAAAGCAAATCCATTTCAATGAAGCATGTCACAGACTGTTTTGAGTTGCTCCTGAGATGCAGTTTCTCAATGTATTCCTTTGAGTTTCACTCAGTCATTCGAATCTGTTGCCAATGGTTATTTCAAGTTAGCTTTATGGGAGAACAAAGGAATAAAATTTGACCAACTTTCTCTGCACATGTTTTATGCTGCCTTAATTTTCTGGTTATGGAAAGTAGAAATATAAATATAGTTAGTGCACATATTTGTGTATGCTACATTTTAGGGAAGAGTTATTAATAAATTTTGTCAAGAAATATCAGTCACTCAAGAACTTTTATTCCATTCTTTCAAAAATTATACTTACTTTTTAATTTTGCTTTTCATTATGTATATGTTAGGAGATACCTGGTTAACATTCTGAAAATCATGTCATTTTCTGTATGGCTAAGCCATACAACCAAATCTTTATTTTGGACATCCTTTAAAAAATATCTTCACCCTGTTGTGCAGGTAGAGTGTGCTCAGCTTTGTTGCATTCAGCCAGTATTAACTCTTTGTTGTGTTGCTGCATTATCAACTCTACTGATTCAAAAATCCCATTAATGATTTCCTAGTGTTTCTTGATAATGTTTATTCAGTTACATTCTCAGAGTAAAATCAAATCTAGCTGTCATAGTTGACAATATAACTACAGTAATTCTGTAATTGTGCCATATAAGGACAAAAAATCAGTGGAAAATAGGACAAGGAAGTGTATTTCAGAACACTTAACCGTCAGCTTTATTCATCATTTTTGATACAGTCTTCATCCGGTCTTTTTCACTGAAGAAATGGAAAGTGAAATCTGGAAGAGTTGTGGCTTTCATTTTAGAATCAACTATAAACGTACCTTTCCTTACAGGACTGTTAGCAATGGCAAAGAGTTGTCATCTACATTTTTATGTAGTTAGAGTAGATTTATGCGTATGTATTTTTTTAATATTACCTTCTGATTGGTATCCTTTTTTGTACAAAGCTAAGGTCTGTACTAATATGCACCCCCCCCACCCAAACAAAAAAACCCCCAAACCAGCCACATCTAACCCCACAACAATTGATGAGATATTTTTGTTAAATAGTTATATATAGCTCTGATGACCTCCTTACTTGTGCTGTGGGTATCATTTGAAGCTGGCACATCTGTGAAGACAGACAGTACCTATGCGGAGAGGGAGACGTGTGTGACTAATGTATGTTAGTAGTGCATACGTATCACTGCAGGGAAGGGCGGAGCAGAAAACTTTGAAGGGGTCCTAAGTTCATCCTTTTGACTGCAGCATTAGCACTGTTGATGGTGGTGATGGAAGTATCTTGTATCCACTGCATTACCTTCATATCATTACCTTCATATCATTACCTTCATATCTGCTTTTCTCTGTGGAGTTCATACTGTTCCAGTTGCTCTGAATTTCAGTAGCTGTCACTGGCACGATATAATTATTTCCTTTCATAAGGAAGCTGAAACTGGCAATGGAGTCTGTACCTGCCACCTAGTCTGTGTCTGTGGCCGTCAGAGACCGTACTGACATTCTTAAAATTTTTACTCTCCCATCCTAGGTAGCTTGTTCAAGGTCTCCCAGGGGGATGCCTGAAAATTCAGGTTGAATGGGAAGCCTGTGTGAGGACTGCAGTTTAAACTAGAAGCATTCATTATCTTCTGTAAGAGTTTTTGAAATAGTAGTTTTACTAACTTTGAGCATAGTGCGAGGTATATGTATTCTTTCTTTTATTTAATGGAAGGAAAGAGAAATTTCAGACTAAATGCTATTTATTTAATATAGTATTAGGGCAGTTGGCAACATGGGCAAGGACTCTTAACAGAGAAGTTGCTCAGTTCCTTTTCAAATGGGTATACATTTTCACCTTGGCTGTCCTTTGATATTCAATTTTAAATAGAATTATTCAAGCTTTTATTTCCATCTGCATTCTCATCCTTAAAACTGCATTTACCACTGATAAGTTTCCAGTTTCTTGAACATGTCATTAGCATCTGCTTTGCTGTACTGTTGATGTGATACATGTTTGTCTCAAAAGATTATGTTCTTTTAACATAACCAGATCAGTTCAGATGCATTTTATCCTATGATGTTGGGAGTAGCTATAAAATTCAGTTACGGAAGAAAAGTCCTTCCCCCTGGAAATACAGAGTAAAGGTGTAAGACACCAGCATGGATTCAAGATCTTAATAGTGTTTGAAGGCTCCTGAGTTTTCCTCTTTTCTCTCAGCCACCTCTTCTTAGTCTGTCTGGATTTTCCTGTAAATTGTTTCCTGCTTGCTATAGCATCTTTCTAGCTTAGAAGACCATTGTGGAAAAACTTCACACTCTCCTGAAAAATATCTTGACTGTCTTGCCCACCTTGGAGTACTCACAAGCTTCTGCTGGAATGCCATAGATTGTCTTGGATGCCACAAGTGACCAAACCAACGGGAAGGTTTCTGTTTAGGAATTACTATTAGGCTAAATTACTTTCTCAGGCTCTTTAGTGTTGTATTTTGATCACTCAAATGATGTTCAGATACGAAGACATCAGATGAGAAAATATGTACCCTTCTCTCATATTTTCTTAAAGATGCCCCGTCACTACAATAACAAAATAATTTATTTTGCAATGAGTAGGCGTTATAAGAAATTCCACTAATTTTGTGTGGGTTTATGGCTGTGAAGAAGCAGAAGGGCTGAATATCTTAATTAAAAAAAAAATTAAAATCCATCAGGTCCATAAATTTCCACCTCTTGCATCCCAAGATTATTTGGATTGAGACTTAGCAAGAACTGCTGATGAAGCACAATGGGAAAAGCAGAATTCCTCCCTGCAGTATGGACCTTTTATGGTAACTGAGAAGCTACAAGGAAACTGTCAGCTTGTTTCTGTCCTCTACCTAACCCTCTGTATAAATATTGCCAACATTGGACCTCCCAGGAAGCGCATGGCTAATTCAAAAAAACTTTTCTTCTCACTTAGAGCTCTTGCTGATGAAGTGGACTTTATAATAGTGCTTCAAATTACCAGTGCTCTACCACTGAACTAAGTCGTTCCTTCTGGTTTCTTAAGGTAGCAGCACCAATGTAATTGGGAACTAACAAAAATAATCTTAAATAAATAAAAATAAATGGGGGGGGGGGCATGCAAGCCCTGGAGCAGGAAACCTGCAAATGTACTATAGAATCATAGAATCATTGAGGTTGGAAAAGACCTCTAAGATGATCGAGTCCAACCGTCAACCCAACACCACCATGTCCACTAAACCATGTCCCTAAGTGCCTCATCTACTCGTCTTTTAAACACCTCC
>NW_008794853.1:299057-324808 GCF_000699145.1 Aptenodytes forsteri | reverse complement strand
AGGTGCGGCCTCACCAGGGCCGAGTACAGGGGCACGATCGCTTCCCTACTCCTGCTGGCCACACTCTTTCTGATACAGGCCAGGATGCCATTGGCCTTCTTGGCCGCCTGGGCACGCTGCCGGCTCATGTTCAGCCGGCTGTCAGCCAGCACCCCCAGGTCCTTTTCTGCCAGGCAGCTTTCCAGCCCCTCTTCCCCAAGCCTGTAGCGCTGCATGGGGTTGTTGTGGCCGAAGTGCAGGACCCGGCACTTTGTCTTTTTGAACCTCATACAGTTGGTCTGGGCCCATCGATCCAGCCTGTCCAGGTCCCTCTGCAGAGCCTTCCTACCCTCGAGCAGATCAACACTCCCGCCCAACTTGGTGTCGTCTGCAAACTTACTGAGGGAGCACTCGATCCCCTCATCCAGACCATTGATAAAGATATTGAGCAAGACCGGCCCCAAAACTGAGCCCTGGGGAACACCGCTCGTGACCGGCCGCCAACTGGATTTAACTCCATTCACCACAACTCTCTGCGCCCGGCCGTCAAATAAGCAGTTGCTTATTTGAAATACCTCCTTTTTTTTTTTTTTATGAATTATTTAAAACAATTGAGCTTTGTACATGTTATTACATTACACTTAAATGCCTTGTCAAGTAACCAAGAGTGAACAGTTTTACTGTCTGCAATTTGCCCTGTTCAATCAAAAATAAATAAAAATTAACATTTTATTGAAATGAAATGTATACTTCCCACTTCAGGTAGTATCTAGCACTATAAACCCAATTTAGGTTTTTTCAGAGATTTCACAGCAGAGGTGGCTGTTGCAAGCGGTCTTCAGGACGAGAAAATGTTTCTTCTGATAGACTGCATATAACATGCAAAGTATTCAAATAAAACAGTCTGACATGTCAGATGCAATTAAATATGTTATTAAAATTTAAAAGAAACAGAAATTGCTTGTTGCTTGTAAATGTGCAGTGTTTATAAATATCAGAACTGTTTTGGTCTGCATGCTTATCCTAGGCAAAAAGGAACAAAATATCTGTTGGGAATCACCTTTTAGTCTCAAGCATTTTAATTCAAATTTAAGATGCAGCTGTCCCCTATGCCAGTATGGTGTGGGGGAAAGTGCAGGTTGTGGGAGTTTGGTAGATGCACTGAGAGCGATGTAAGGCTCTTATGCTTTGGATATTCCTCAAAATAAAAGCATGTAATTACTTGGCTAGTTGGAGTTCATGCTTAATTGTTTTGCTTTACCAGGCATTGTACAGTGATGAGTATGTTTGCCTAAAGAGGAAGAGCAGATGCAGCAATTTAAACGTCCCTAAGTCCTTCTCTTCAACTTAACTTGTATTTTCCTGCTTCTGCGTACACAAAGGGATGAAGTCTCTTCTCTCAGTCCTGTATGACAGCTTGTCCAGCAGTAGATTTGTCATTGTCCTTCATCAGCACTTATTTCTTCAGATATTTCCTAGTTGCTTTAGGTCTTCGCTAGTTAATAGAACTAAAAGGCCTGGAAAATGAACTAATGGCATTGTCAGGACAGGTGTATTGATAGCATAATCCTCAATGCAAACATATTCTGAGTTACTGGGGAGATAATCCATCGTCTTCAGCTACTCTGCGTTATCTTGTCAGTGAGCCTCTGGCAGGCAGGTGAGAGGTCACTGCAGTCTCTGTAAGAGCTCTGTATTTCTAGGTAGGATGGAGAATGATCTGAGCAGTGACAGGAAGTTGAGGACAGACATAAATCCTCTCATGCCTTTCAGGTTTGTATTTGCAAAGAAATATGTAGTAGTAATGTTAATTAATGTGATTAATAGTAAATATTAATCTGACCTGAGAAATTCCAAAGGGGTTGTTTATAGATATGGGAAGAGGTGACTTATTTTTCACTGTGCAAACAGTAAGAAAATATGGGTGGTTTTTTTTTTGGTGGGGGGGAGTATATTCCTCTCATTATGATCTAGAGACCATAATGATCAAGAGACCAATAAGTTGCTGGCCTGGCAGCTTAATGAGACAAGTCTTTTCCATATGTTTTATATCATGGACCATAGGTACTGATAACTAGTAAGGTACTGAATCTCATAGCTAATAAAAGGAAGCATAAGAGAAAAGCTTTATACTTGGAAGTTTTCCAGTCATTTAACCATATTCTTTAAGGTTTTATATATAAAACAGCGTACATTGTATTACTGTCCATAATCTATTTTAATTACAGATAATAACCAGTCAAAAGAGAGCAAATGCAGAACACTTGAGACAGAAATCAATTTATTTTAATCTGTAGAATTCCTTGCCTCATGTTTCCTACTAACCTCCCCTACCATGCAGGTGCCTTGATGTTCCACTCCCCTTTCTGCCCTCCTCAGCAGCCCTGCAGTGGCATATGAGGTTGTTGCCTTGTTTGGTTTTTGGGGTCTAGTGCTTGTTGTCCAAAAATGGCTGCTTTGCTCATGCTGATAGAACTTTGTACTTAAGGTAATTTCCTGTCAGAAGTGTGCCAAGTCTGGACCTCTTACCTTCCAAGATCAGATGCGTTCAGTTTAAGGTGGTGGAAGCAGGCAGGGGTTGAATGCTGTAGCATTGTGGAAAGTAAAAACAGAGGTAGCTGAACACCAAGCCATAATACGGCTGCTGTGATAACAGGTGCAGTTCTGACACTCTTTAAGAGAAGAATGAGTCACAGAGGCAGAAAGCATTGCTTGGTTTGAGGGACAAACAGAAGTGAATACTGATCCACATTCATTTATTTGCCCGTGTTCTGAAATGACATCCACAGACATCTGGAATAGAACAAAAAGAACGGTTTGTGCTGATACAGTGATACGAGCCATGGCTTTCTAAACTGGCAGGTGGAGAGTGCTCAGATGTTCTTGTTGCTACATTTCATAAGCAAAGATTTCTTTTGAGGAAGTAATGACATTTCTATCAACAGGAGAATGAACACTTTGCTTTTCTAAGGTCAGAGCCATTGGAACTAAATTCATCGCTCCTCAGTGTCAGTGCTTCCATTAAGCCAATGATACTACTCATTTAAGTTACACCCCAGGGCACCGGCCATGGCAGTGGATCCTTATTCTACTCATCATTCTTCTCCTATTTGCATCATATAGAGCCTAGAATAAGATATCTGTTTTCACTCTGGTGAATCTCTGTTAGTGTTTAAATACAGTAGTAATGAAATAGGTGGGCTTTCTATGCAGGAAAAGGTCAATATTTTGTGCTGTCATTGCAGCGAATATATTCATTATTTTTTTTTAAATAGTGAAATTGTTACATTTCCATTAAAAATTTAATTTTAGGGTAAGATGGTGAAAGGAATGGGGGGTGCCATGGACCTGGTATCCAGTGCACAGACCAAAGTGGTTGTCACCATGGAGCACTCAGCCAAGGTAAGGCTCTGCTGCTTCTTTCTAAATAAGTGTTTTGTGCTGTACAGAAGAAGAAGAAGAAGAAAAAAGACATTTTACATTCATTCTGCTACTTTGTGAGGATTTGACAATTTTGCCATTAGTTATTATGGAGGTGCAACAGGGGGCTAGGTTAGTATGGTTCCTTTCCACTTGTAAGTGAATCATTCACCACAGAAAAAAATGAAATACTAACTTGATGTTTAAAAGCTGCACACATTTTTTAGTTACTTCATGCAAATTTAATGAGAGTGGCAATTGCCAGACCTACAGTAGGTGCTACCCCAGAGGTTTTACTCTTTGCCTAAGAATAATTTGAAAAATGAGGTTCCCCATGGTTAAATACTTATTATGAAGGAAAGATATTTACCTTTGAAGTTGCCAGTCAAATTGGTACTGACAGCTTAATAGAATAGATCTTTTTGGCATGATGAGATGCAGGCTGCCTTACATCATTATGTGATAGAGGTTAATCTAGTGACTTCTTTGTGAGGGGGGTTTTATAGATATAAACAGTCTCCCACAGAAGGTCACAAGAAACTTGTTAGATATAAACAGTCTCCAACAGAAGGTCACAAGAAACTTGTTATTTGAAACTTCTAAAACAGGACTGTCCAAAGTATGAGAAAAATGTACTGAAGGACAAAAATTTCTATTTTTAGGGAACTATACCGAACATTTAAAATGAACTTTTTGTTTAATTTATGTGTTTCTGTTATTCCACATTCGTTGTATGTCTGCGATAAGAAATACTTGTGTATTGTTCAAGATAATATCCCTGTCAGAATGCATAAGGGCAAGCATAAGGAATTTGCATGGTAAACTGTAGTAAATATGTAAATATGAAAGCTAAATACATTAACAGTTGTGTGTTTTTTAAATGTGATTTGAAGAATGAATTTTCACTTTAAAAAACCCCAACTATTGAAAAATATAGTAGTTTCACAGTTTATACTAAGCTGTGATCTCAAGGGGCACATTTTCAGTAACAGGGCTGAGTCTGACCCAACAGTTTTCACATGCATATGTGTAAATAAGTAAACAAAAGTACAAAGCAAATTCATGTATATGACTTGCATCCCTATCACAGCCTCCCAAAAACTGGATATGTAATTATCCATTTGCTCAGACGCATACTTCAGGTATTAATGTGATCTGAATAAATATTTCTAGTTACTGTGGAATTTGGTTAAGGCTCAGAGTCCACACACAGTGTAATTATTCATGCCAGTTTTTCTCTTAAAAGTACTGCTACCAAAATCTTTTTTCAGTACAGTGTTTGGAAGTTGTTTGCATGTTGTTTTTTTGTCAGTAGGAGTACTGAAACCTGAAAAAGATGAAAACACAGATAGGTTCACCGTTACAAACAGTCCAGGCATAGACGTACTTATTTTGGCATATGTATACATAACTTGGGCTCTTATGTACATGGGATGCCTGGTGTGCACTTCTAGAGAGCCAGTTATAGGCTTTCATAAATTATTTCTTCTGCTTTTGTGAGAAGGCACTGCAAAACTAAACTATGTGCATGATTTTTCATTTTATTCTTATTTTAAAATGGAGGGTATTCTTGTCACTCTTTCCTCTTACCTAGCCTCTTTTTGGGGTCTTCATACTGCTTCTTCTTGTTTGCTCAGAAGTGAAGATGATGAAATGTGGAAATCTAATGTTTGGAAGTCAAAAGCTGCTGTTATATTTTTCAGGTGCTCCTCTTTTTTTTTTTTTTAATACACAAGCAAATATAGCACCCGTGAGACCAGTTCTGAAAGTCAGAAGTCTTTTATTGGGGTGACTGCTTCTTACAGAAGCCTATTTTATATTCATGACTTTTTAATTCTTTACACCAAAGATTTTCTCACAAACTTACTGCATCTGTATCTATGCATCAGAGGAGCAATCTTTCGTCCTGCTCAAAGCCCAGTGTGCTACTAAGTGAAAGAAATGTCTGCATGTACTGTGACAGTCTGTTGTGTCTGCTGGCTTTTTAGTGTAGGGACATTTTTGTCATCTTATTCTCCAAATAAATAATAAGATATCTATCATCAGATGCCAAAGTCTCCTGTAAATCAACAGCAGTCAAGATTTGGTGGATGGAAATACAGTGGAAAGCTATGGGATATACGCAGTACCTTCAATGGACACGTTCAAGAGTTGCTGCAATAAGTAGTTCCTGTAGTCAGTTGTGTCTGATTTGTGATATTGTGAAGGATCTTTTAATCCTTTTCAAGTTTTTTTGTATCATAGTAATGGCTTGTTAAACATTAAAATAAGTTTTCTAAGAGTTTAAAAGTGCATTCTCCTTTCTCTACATGTTGCAGTTTTTAAACATAGCAATAGTCTGAGTCCTTGCAGTGCAGCCAAAATATAATTTATACTTAATTATGAGAGTGAAACTAGTATCTGTCTTAACACTCTAATGAATACTCAAAGAATTTTCCTCTTTTTAAACTTTGATATGCAGTATATTACAAATAAAACTAAATAAGCTTTGCCCCAAATTATTTACATTTTTAATTACTTAATCTTTACATGTAATGAAAACCAAAAGGTACAGAAGAAAGATGACAGAACACGAAATGAGTTTTGTAGAAGACTCTTCAGCTTAAGAAATGCTATTGAGGAAGGGTAACATAGAAATACAAAAAATAATAAGGGCATGGAGAAGATGGATGCAGAATGGCTAGTCACTGCCTTATAAAAGAAGTAGGGGTGGCCAACTGAAATTAGCAACCAGCATGTTTAAAACAAGAATCATAGAATCGTTTAGGTTGGAAAAGAAGAAACAGTTTTCACAGCCAGCTAATGAAGTTGTGGATGATCAGCAGGATGATGCAGGAACTCAAAGAATTAAGTCTACATGAAAGGGACTAAACTATTTTATGAGCTTAAGTTCATCAGTGACAATTAAACAGCATTGCCCAGAAGCAGTCTCTAGCTCAGGAAATCTATACATCACAGCATGTCAGGAACCAGGAGAGCATATCTGTGGAAGGGTGGCTCAATTTTTGCTCCATATGCTTAGGCCACTGTGAGACACTTGGCAAATGGCCCTTAAGTCTAATTCATTATGGTATTTCTTAATGTATTTTTTGCTAAATTACTTTTTTGTTCATAACCATGAAGAAAAATAGTAGAATGTAAGGTTGTTATTTAATCTCTAAACAGTCACTGTGCATCTGTGCCTAATCTGCTAAATACTGCCTAAGAGAAATAGAAGTCAAGTTCTTACCCCCATACCGTCATTGACATGTTTTGCAAAACATAGTAAAGTTATGGCTGGTAATTGTTCCATGTTGTGAAATGAGTTGTCTACACCATTCAGAAAAATAGAATGGAAACTTGTTTTAAGCACTTGATTTGGACGTGACGTGGAGCACTGAATTGAAAACTCCTTTCTATCATTGTGAATAGTTTTGATTTTAATGTGTTGTGGAAGATTAAGGACATTTTTGTTCTTCAACAACAGAATTTTTTACTTAAAGCAGACTGAAACACCGTAAGGTTTTATGTATCTACACAACAGTCTTTTCCTTCATCTGAACAAATCCTATATAAACTCAGACAGTAAAAATTCATGCAGTTCCATTTGGATTCCTATTCTGATAGTGCCCTGATGGATGTCTTCCAAAAGTCGCCTTTAATGCTAACTGGTAATACAATAATCTTCAGCTCAAGTGTTAAGAAGCTGGAATGTATTAGTTCTCAGGGTCACAGAGCCATTCAAGCTGTCACCTCTGCAAGTCCATGCATTTCAATCTTAGTAGGGTTCCAAGAAGAGACACTTCATTTCATATGGCTGAGAGGTATACCTGAAGATATTACATATAGCACAGATTTGTAATCACTTTTAGGCAAAGTGCGCAGGAAGGTCCTCGAGATGGACAAGATATAAGTAGATCAATTAAAAGTAACACTGTCACAAGTCGTTATTTTCATTAAGGGTGAATGAGTTTCATCAGAGTAGTTGCCTTGATACCAGATGTGGATCTTGCCACTATAATTAGAATGAAGAAATAGTTCTTCACAGAAAAAGATAAATTCAAAAGCACATGGATTGCTCATTTTGTTATCACTCAGGAGTCAAACTGGCTGAGAGATGGTTCCTGAGTTTATATTAAGACTTAAGGCAAACTGATTATTGTAAATTTAAGAAGTATTGAGTTCAGATGGTTAAATGAGACATGTAATACTCTGAGAATTTTGAAATGCATAACTGAAAATTGATAATTAGAGAAAAAATAAAAGCATGTGATAATGGGAGAAATGTGCACTTAATGCTACCTCTGTAAAACGCCTACAAATACTGACTAAAAATGTAGTGATCCATCAGAGATCTTGCAGCCTACATTCATTTAGCAGGATCTAAAGCCATTTGTGAACTCCTATTAAAAAAAATGAAGAAAAAAAAGAAAGGAAAGAAATAAGAAAAAAAAAGAGAAGGAAAAAACCAAAAATCTCACCACCCAAACCTTACCTGCCCAGCTTCATGTCAGAAGCTATGTCTTCTCATTAGGTAATATTTTTCCCAGGATTTAGAGGAACTGGCTTTTGATGCCCCAGAAAAGGAAGTGCCTTAAAGTAAATCCTATTGTCTATATATACATTATTTTCTACTATATTTGCATGCTGATTTGTTCTGTCTGAAACAGAGGTAATGTAACTTCTGTGTAGCACTTGAAGATGAGCATATTGCACTCACCTCTTAGTCTGCTTTTGGGCTTTCCTGGAGAGATGGAGGGAATGGGAATTCAATGTGGGTAAAGAAACTGGATTTACTATTTTCAGAGCGTGACTATGCACTTGAGACCTGGGGATTTGAAATGCCTGTGTGTATGGCTGATGCTGCACATACTGTTTGTGATAAAGTATAAGACACAGAAATGTCATGCCCGCAATGTCTTTCTCTAATTTTTGTCCTTTACGTGTCATCGGTGAGGTCCCATGTATCTCTTATCCTCACATTGCAGCAGGAAAGACAAATTATTAGCAGAAGCATGCAGAACTTCTAAACTCAGGAGCCCACTCAGTGGTACAGTGAGATTCTTATTAGTCATCTCCCTGTATGTGGGATTTAAGTAACAACTGTCCCAAATTGCCAGAGATGTAATCTGCCATAGAAGTTAATTCAAAGACTGTTCTGAGTACAGTGAATGTTTCAGTAACACTGAATGGCTACAGCTGTGATTTTCATGTACATATTTGAATTCTGAGTAAGTTGTGTTGTTTTTGAAAATTAATGTTTGTCTGCATATTGTTAAACACAGGGCAATGTCCATAAAATCTTGGAAAAGTGCAATTTACCACTTACTGGGAAACAATGTGTAAACCGCATCATTACAGAGAAGGTAAAGTACTTTTCTTGAATCCTTGTCACTACTTTCCTCCTCTATCCCTAAGAAGGGACACTCAGTAAAAGTAGTAAAGCTTAGTAAAAATGAAGAGTATATTCGGTATCTGTTGTCAATGAAGGGCAAAGATTCCCTTGGAGTTCAATTCCAGAGGTCTGGGGGCTCATATTTTTCCTTATAAAGCTTTCACCATTGACATCTAGCATACTGGGCCATACTCTTAGACACTTTCAGAACAAAGATGCTACACATGAGAAACCTGCAAATTGTGTATCTCCTTATTTTTCCCAAAGTATTCCTGTAAATTTGCCATGTGAGATGCAAATCCTCAAATACAGCTGTAATCACAGCTCGGGTTGTTTTTTTCCAGCAGAGTGACAACTGTGTAGCACCTATATGTCAGACAATTGGCATCTTCCTTGGTGTATACTACAGACTTTTTTCAGAGAAACACAACCTGTAGCTGTAGCAGGGCTTTAATTCTTTTGTCCTTACTTGATTCCATTTGTGAAGCAGTTTACTCTCCAGTGCAAGTACATGTGAGCATCTGATATTGCTGCTGCTCAAAGTACATTAGTGGATCTTTTCAGCAAAGTATAAGTGACTTAAGGTTTTTGCTGTAATCGCCTTTTATTATCAGTGTTTACATTTGAAGGGCTTAGAGTAGTCCCTCTGTGACCCATCTATCATGCTAAGTAGAATGCATCAAAGGTGCTGATGTAGAATTTGCTTTCGTCCAGTGGTGTATTGCTACTGTAATTTAAAGGGATTTTTCTCCACAAAGTAAGGGAAAATTAGTGAAAATGTGGAAGTCTTTCCAGTCTTTTACTAACTGGCCACATACAAATGTAAAGTACAAAAAGAAGAGAGTGAACAAGGGCTGACAGAAAATAAACAACAAGCAGAAATTTCTCTTAAGAGTCACCTCTTGTCAGATCTGGTTGCTTTATTAGGACATGACACAAATGTACAACAGTACTTAGATAGTGTTGCAAATTCTGTTTCCACACTAGCTTGCAAGTCTGTATGTTCCTTATGCCCAGCTTCTCTTTTAACACTTAGAGGAGCTATCGTTTTTCAGTCCCGTAAATCAGCCTCGTGCCCAGAGGACAGCTGAACTTTAGTATATGTCTGTGATGAGTGTAAGACTTCACTTTCATTTCAAGTTCAATCTTCACTGGTTTTTGCTACTGCTTTTTTTTTTTCTTTACGGAAAATGACTATAGACCTTATGGTTCCCTGGCAACTAGCTTTCAACCTGTCTGTCTCCCTTTGGTAAGCACCATTAAAGTGCACATCGTTTTACAGGTGTTTTTATTTGGTGCGCTTGTGAGCCTTGGAAGTGGAAAGCATATCTTATGAAGACATCAGAAAGAACAGCCTTTGCTCCTTCAGCCACTTCCTCCCAGGCTTTCTATTAAAAATACTAGAAATCTTGTCTTTCATTGCTAGCTTCCAAAAATACTAACATTTGCACTGGGTGTGCAATGGCTGTTGGAGAAGCTTATAATCTGATGAAGGTGATCGGCCACTCCGTACCTGTCTACCATCCTTAAAGCGAAATAGAAGAATGAGGGAGACATTGTATTTCCCTGTTTTCCTTCATGATCTCTTGGTGAGCATTGTCTTGCAGCAAAGAACATCTCAGCCCTTTCCTTTGGACCTCCCAATTCTCACCAGATTGGAGCAGGAGGCATGGTCCTCATTTCATGCAGTGAAGAACAGTTGCATGTTTTCCCCCCAAAACTAACACATCTCATATTTTAGATTCTTTCAGGTATGAATAAATGTAGCAGAAATCTTTATTCGTCAGTCAGGAAAGTGAAAAGTGAAACCAATTGATAATGGCATCTTTTGTTATTGAGGGAACGCTACCTACTTCAGCACACGATTTTGTACAATATTACTACTTAACATCCTCATTTTCTATTTTGATAATAAAAAATTAATTGTGTGTTATTTGAACCTGACAGGCTGTGTTTGATGTGGACAAGAAGAAGGGATTGACCCTTGTGGAAATCTGGGAAGGACTGACAGTGGATGATATCAAGAAAAGCACTGGCTGTGACTTCACGGTAAGTCATTTTACAAACATATAGTTAGTCTGGTGTCAGAACAAATATTCTCCACAAACATCACATGAAGACTTGTAGACACAGTAAGTTTCCTCCTTATAGGTGAGGGCTGGATAGATTGCCTGTGGGATTTACAGTGAAAATAAGATAATTTAGGGCTATTCTAGTATGATTATATCAGAAGCATTAGAAGCTAGGAAAAACTGAAGACATGGAGAAATGCCAAAGAGTAAAAAGACAATGTGGAAAGGGAACTTCTGTGATGCTTTGAAGAGGGGTGCTGATTCATATCTGAGAGGTGGATGAATATTTATTTTTCCACTGTATAAGTTAGTTTACCTAGCTCTCTGTTGCTAAGTTTTCATGCTATCTTTAGGTGGGGTTGTGAGTCTTCTCAACAGGGGTGAACACACCTCTCCACTCTGTGTTACTAGTGCCAATAAATTAAATGCTGTACTGTTGATATCTTTGCTTTTTCTCTCCCATTGCCTTGTACAAATGAAGCTTATGCTCTGCATTAATCCAGAAAGCCACTGCCTTTTGACCTTCATATTCATTCTTAAGTCTCAATACTAAGACAAAACTGGCTTATTAATGGAAAGCTGTAGCGCACTAGATTGTAACTGATTGCGTATGCATGGTTGATAACATACAGTTTCTTCATGGCCTTCTCCTACATGCACATTACGAAATTTTTTCTTCTGTGTTGTGAAGTCTCCTGAGGCAGCCCTCATTTGGCGAGGACAGCGAGTATGACAGTATACAAATTGTGCTGTAAAAATAGTCGGGGAATATTTGGTAATGAAATGCAATACTCTTCCTCTTTGCAGAGTTTCATGGCAGGGCTAGGGCACATAATTGAAAGATTGCAGAGCAGTTAGTATGTGGAAGAGTTTGTTATTAAGGCTTTGAGCATACCATTGGCAGTAAGTAAAACTTTCTGAGCAATGAGCCTGTGGAATTTCATTCATTTCCTGTGTCAGTAAGAGAGCATTTCTGATAACTAAATATGATAGTGTATGTTTTTCTTGTGGAGTTTTAAATATTTTAAATGAAGAGCTGTTCACTTCTGAAAATACATTCATTCATCTGAGAAAAATTATTCAGTTAAAGACGAGTGACCTGCAACTGCAGGTTGCAGGAAACTGCTACAAAATCACTTTGCTCCATTATTAATTTTCCATGTAACATTTTATGGAAGTCATTATTATTTTTTAATTTACAGTGGAAGCAACCTTCCATATTCAGCAATTCTGTGTGCAAAAGAAATTATTCATTCAGCTTCTGACTGTGATTTAGGAAAAAATGATCAATTTTTTAAAACTTTGATAATGTCAGGACTTCTTTTTCTTTGGCTGGTCAGCCTGTCAAACAGATAGCATCCAAGATTAGAACATAAAAATGACCTTGTAGGTTTGTATCTGTCGCAGTCAGTGACTTTGTTTTGTTCTTGCATATTTAATTTGGGGATTAACTTCATGATGAATTTGAAGGTGCCATGTTTAGTAAGCATTTAAATAGACTGAAACTACAGGAAAGGACTTTTGTTGTCAGAAGGCACCAGTCCTTACGTGTTCCAAACCTGCTTGTTTGGAAGGAGTTGGTTTCCTTTTGGTTCAGGTGACCAATATATATGTATTTAATTGAGTGTGTGTTACCCAAAGTAAAGTCCAACAGCCTATGCTCAAGGCAATGAAAGCAGAAGCAACCAAAGAATTCAGAGAAAGAAGTGATAAGCTTAAAATGATGGGCTATGAGATTAAGCTTTGCAGCAGCACAGTGGATATGATAGGGCAAGACTATTAGGACCAAAGAAAAGATTAGCACCACCCACTGTCCCTTAGTGCTTTCCTGTAAATGTTACAAAGGAATGGTACAAATTTTGAATCTTTACGATAGCCTGAAGTTAGCAATTGATGGGAGGTATTGCAATAGTCCACCATCTAGGTCCCTGGGATCTGTCTTACTGGGAACAGGAAGGGACACTTCACAGGCACCATTTCCTAGTTCTCCTGAAGGGAAACTCCAGTGCAGTCTGCTTTGTACGGCTGCCATGGTCATGCATGAAATCACGAGCTGCACTAAAGGAGCTGTGAGCATGAAAAATGTAGATGCTGCTTGGTTTATGCACTTTCATATTCTTATCTTGAAGGCACGCGGCTTGCATAAATGCTTGCAAAGCAATGCTTGCTTGCAAAGCATGTACCCCTGCCAAAGTATGCATGGCGGTCAGCATTACCTACTGATTGGTAGTTCCAAAAATGCCGGAAATCTCTATAGCGCTGCAGATGGAAAGCATGAACCACAATGATTTGTTTATTAAAGCTGTGGCATGGAAGAGCACTAGCTGTTCCTTTCTTTCTTCCTTGCCCTTCCCCCCCCCCGCCCTTCTAAAGAATGTTTCCAGGCCTCAGTGACCCAGTCCTCCTCTCATTGAAATCCTTACCAAATCTTCTACTGACATCTGTGACAGCAAGACTGGGTCACTGTTGCATAATATTGGACCCTTGATGGCCTGATTTTTGTATACAGCGAACACCTACAGCTCCTTCACTTAGTTTTGGAGTTCAGAAAATAGAGATTTGAGCATTGTGATAGGCATTTGTTCAGAAAGCAGCATCCTCAGTTCTTTTTTCCACATTTCAAGGCTCTGCCTCAGGCTTCCTTGTAAGAGTAACAGTTGTGCTTGTGATTATGTTCACTGAATGAGACATGTTGTTCTTGTTTATGTCGGTGACAGGAACTTTAGTGATATTGTATTGCTACAGTAAAAGCAGTTTTTTTGGATCATGTCTGAAGAAGGGCAACAAAGTTGGTGAAGGGTCTAGAGAACAAGTCTTCTGAGGAGCGGCTGAGGGAACTGGGGTTGTTTAGCCTGGAGAAAAGGAGGCTCAGGGGAGACCTCATTGCTCTCCACAACTACCTCTACAAAGGAGGCTGTAGTGAGGTGGGTGTCAGTCTCTTCTCCCAAGTAACAAGCGATGGGACAAGAGTAAATGGCCTCAAGTTGTGCCAGGGGAGGTTTAGATTGGATATTGGGGAAACTTTCTTCACCAAAAGGGTTGTCAAGCATTGGAACAGGCTGCCCAGGGAAGTGGTTGAGTCACCATCCCTGGAGGTATTTAAAAGACGTGTAGATGTGGTGCTTAGGGACATGGTTTAGAGATGGACATGGTTTAGACTTGGCAGCGTTAGGTTAGTGGTTGGACTCGATGATCTTAAAGATCTTTTCCAACCTAAACGATTCTATGATTCTATGATACGTTTTGCTAGTTTGAAACAGAACTAATGGGTGGAAAATGAGGAGTTGATCCTTTTCTAGCAGCTGTTTTCAGTGGATGCAGTGAATGATCTTAACTAAAGCAAACATCTCTCTAGGTTCATTACAAGTGAGATTTTAAGGGATGGCTGTACTTTTATATATAACTCTCTCTCCCCATGCAGACTACTCCTTTTTGGAGAGGAGAACATTATAGCTTATATGGCTTTCTTTGAGACACATTTGGCTATACAGTCCCATTTTCACAGCCTGCTTACTTATTTGGAAAACATTTCCTAAAGGACATTTGCAACAACAAAATGCCAAAAAAAAGTGATTTAGAGTCAACAATCTTCATTATAGACTGGCATCATATAAAAAATAAACAATTCACCCTTGATTTTACTGTGCTGTGAAAACAGAGTGTTGGCTTATCTTGCACGCTTAAATCAGATTTGCTGTAGCCTAGCATATAGATCACCTTGGCAGGTAATCTGTTTGGGCTTGTACTGGCTTATACCGTTGATGAGACCATGAGAGAACAGACTGAGAACCATACTTTTGCAGACATATTTCATTATAAAAATAATCAGGATAAGTCTGTCTGGGTAAAAATTCCCCATCCCCCCCCCTTTTTTTTCCTTAATGTAAAAGCTCAGTTTTACAAAATGATCTTAAAAGATAACATGGAGTTTAGGAAAAGCATCTGCCAAGGAAACATTAGGTAGTTGAATAGAGATTGACTAGGGTATGTTTAAAAAGAAATTGACTGTCCAAGTTCAAGCCAGTGAGTACAAAATAAGAGAGGATATGGTTTTATTTTCTGGAAGTACATTTTCCTTTGAGGAAACAGGCTGTTGCAGGATTGAGTCCATTTTTGCATGGATGTTGTGTTTTTCCCTGATCAATCAGCCCTACTGCAAAAGTCACATCAGGGACAGATTTTTGTACAAAAGCTGATGTTGAAATTGTGGTTTGTTTTTATCTGCAATTTCAAATAATTAGGAGTTAATAAGGGATAAGCAACTTTTATTATTTTAACAAATAAGCTAACACTGGTCATATTTTTTTGAGGGGTTGTTTTTACATTTTTGAACAATAACTTGCTTTTGCACACCTGATAAGGTCATTAGAAGTTATTAGGACTCAGCATCATTCAGAATCAGGCCTTGAAAGAACTGCTTGCTATAAAGAAACATAATGAAATAAGCATAGGGCTGTTTGTGTGGCTGAAAAGGGTAGTTTCGGGTTGGAAATCAGTCAACAAGCTTGAATTGCAGGGAGTCCCTGGGGCCGTGTGTCCTCTTACCAGTTCAGAGGCTGCATACAGGACTGCCCCAGCAAACTTGTCCCAGTACACCTACCTGTTCAACGTTAGCTAAGTATTTTGAAGCTTCCAGGATAAGCTGTGCTTCCTGTAAGTGAAATAATGTTAAGAATGTGTTGCTTAGGAGGTACTGTAAGAAAATAGCAACTCTGTGGCTGCGTACTGTAAAATAGTCTTCATTAAGCACATTCAGCCCTTACCAAATGCTGTGCTCTTAGTACAGTGTTACCAAATTGACTGACTCTACTGGGATTTAAAGCAATGGCCTCAGGGGGCTTTCTGCATTTCAGACTTGATTACTCCTTGTTTTCCAAGCACAAACTATCCCTTTTGCTACATTAGCATTTTTCTGCTTATATAACCACATTATATTTAGAGCAAACAGTTGTATTTGGGTCCAGTTCTGAGTGGTGCTGGGCTCTCGCCACCTCTGTTACCTTCAGCAGGCACTGTGGCACTTCAGCACTCATGGGGATCAGACCCTTTCTGGAGCGGATAGTGGTACACACAAATGACAGCTGTTAGCATCAGATGTGCAGACATTACATTTAATGTAATATGCTCATTCAAATGTAAAACACTTGAGGTTTTGATGGCACCACCATCTACAACAGCAGAAAAACAATAATCTACTCCAGTAATTGGCTTTTGTCATTATTTGCAGAATACAGATTTCAGTGGTGCTATCTTCATCCTCCAGTTTTTGTCAGGAACCATCCCTGGGTGAGGCAGAAATAGGCCCAAATTAAGTGAGGCACGTAGGCACTTGGAGTCAGAAATGTTGAAACATTTCTGGAACTAGTCCAGGAATGTTGGTGCACTCAGGGACTTTTTGCAGCTCCTCTACACTTGTACCAATTACATCTATTTGTTATCCTAGTTCACACACAACTTTGAAAAATCAATGAACGGTTTCCATCCACTGAAAATGTTTCATTAGCATTTGATACAGTAAACACATTCTTCATGAACTAAGCTTTCCTTGGTGGCTGTTTTCATAAGGTTATAAATGATGATATATAGTGGCTGGAGGAAGGATAACGTAGAAATCTGACTGGTACAGGAAGTACAGCCCTGTACCTCTAAAAGAAAGAGGCTTTAATGCTTGGAAGGGCCCTTATAGATCATTCTTTCATGCGTTAGCTTGTTCAGTACTATTAAGTGAAAAAAATGGGATAAGGAGGCAGAAGGAATGCAGTATGTGATGTTTCAGTGGGACACATTAATCAACTAGGAGCCAGATTATCTGTGGAACTGTTTTTCATCCTGAACAAGTAATATCACATGAGTTATTTTTGATCTTCATCCTGGGGCACCTATTTAAATAGGGCTGGGAACAGGAGATATTTAAAGAGGCTTGAATCTTCTGTGGAGAGCTTTTCCTCAGGGTATTTGTGTAGACCTGCAGTCAGGGTTCGACCAAATGTTAACCATTGCTACTCTTCAAAGTATTCTCTGTATTGTTCCCATTTACACCTTGTTCCTCACTGAGTTTCCTATTTAGGCTTACTGTGTTTTGTTTTTGGTCTGCCGGATATCTTATAATATCACTAGTTGATTTTTACAAGTATATGGAATTAAAACAATAGAATACATAAGTGTGTCCTCACACAAAAATGAATGTGAATGGAAAAAGGCAAGTTTTTTAAAAAAAAGGTAAAATTAGAAGTATTGAACTATATCATCATCAAACAAATCAAATGAATGTGAATGGAAGAAGGCAATTTTTTTAAAAATAGGTAAAATTAGAAGTACTGAATTATATCATCATCAAACAAATACTCAAATGTATACACATACGATAGGTACAGTATGTGTATAATATACATATACATTTGATTGTATACCCGCTGCTAATATGCATGTTCCAAAACTCAGTTGACTACTTCTGCACAGATCCAGCATGGACAGACAGCATCCTATCTCCTGATGGGTTGGGAGGAAAAGCAGAATGAACTCGGCTATTGAGCAAAGAATGCAAATCATCAGTTTAAGATGCCTTGGCATGCTTGTTTTAATACTGCAGTGGCAATTCAATCATATATTGAATATAATCTGTTTTGGTGCCTCTACATCATTCAGTGTATTGATGCATGAATGCAAGTGGATTAGAAGGTGATGGCTGAATCTGTTGCCCATCTGCAGCTATCTCTTCTATTGCTGTTCATGGCAAGCGCAGCCCAACTGTACACAAAGTATGACCATTTATGGGCCAGTGCATTAAATAAGCCACGGCCTGTTTTTGAGTTACGTTCATGCACCATCCTGTGTGCTGTATAATTGAGGAGCTGCTTCACCTCAGTTCAGCTATCCCTTCTGCTGGCATTGGAAGCCATCTGAGAAGACCATGCAGTTAGCAGGAGCAAGTACAGGTTCAACTGTCCAAGTTTAATCTGCTTGCATTCTTAAATCAATAACCCAACTCAAAATAAATGAAGTTTACAGGCTGGATACTAGCACCACACATATCTTGTATTCCTGCATCAGAGAATTTAGTTGTGGGAGTGTTTCTTTCTGAAATAACTGCAAATATATCAGTTTAAACAAATACAGTGTCTCTAGTCTTCAGTGGCATGTAGTTGATAGAGGTGGAAGTGAATGGTGGGTTGTACTGCTATATCTGTATGCCAACTGTTGTGTTTTTTCCCTCCTTTTTGCTAGGTTTCACCAAAACTAATACCAATGAGGCAGATTTAAATGTGAAATACAGACTGGGCTTAACTTGCCAGAAGGCTTGTTTCCAAATGGGAGCTCAGTGAAGAGAAAACGATGACTGTTTTGCAATTTTTTTTTTTTTTTTTTTTTAAGGGCTTTGTAAGTAGTTTCCAGATAGTTAAACTCAGGCTGTGACTGTCAGCCTAAATTGTATTTTACTTTCATAACATTACCAATTTTAATGGAAGGGTGAATTTATTCCCTAAATTTTGAATGATGTTATACTAAAATGTTAACGAACATTGTCAAAAAAAATGCCTTGTAGTCTCTCTGCCAAATACTACATTTTTTACACAGAATCAGAAAATGACCACGCAAAACTTATGATTGCCTCTGCTTTTCCTGATGTCATTAATCTTACAAGTCACTCCATTGCTTTGGAACTACAGCACTTACCATGTCCATTCTCCTGTAAGGGTGTGGGTTTTTTTTCCCGGCATGTTCTATAGCAAATGTACGCAGCTGTAGAGAGACATCAGGAATATGGACTTGCCTTTTCCTGAACCTTTTAATGAGTCTGTGACAAAACTGTTTATACCGGTGGAAATAACTGGGTCCTTAACCCTGAATGTATCTGCTGTTTCCACAGTGTGTGTCTGTTGGCATTAAGAAGCCTACACCTCCCAAAGTCCAACCTCTGACCCCTTCTGGTTAAATCATACAGACTAGAATGGGACTAGTATGAAGGAGGAAGATTAAAAAGTCTCTGTCCCCGTGCAGACAACTGGTAGCTGCACAATTGTCCCACGTGAACCACTCTTACTCTCCAGATATAATCCTTCTCCCCAGCCCTCATTCAGAGGGACATGAAGATTGTTTCTGAAGTGAGGTCTGGCCTTCCAGTGTTACGTGCAGAAACAGGGGAAGAGAACATTGGGGGCACTTGGAAGATTCTTCTGAAGGGAATACAGTTGGTTAAGGGTAAAAGCAGTAAGTTTGCACCACTTGCCGATCGAGGCATCGGCAAAAACTAAAGAGTTTGGAACCCAAACTCATGATAACTAGAATGAATGCCGTGAGACAATCAAAATGAAAAGTCATTCTGTCATACTGGTTCTGCTATTTGATAAAGATCTTCCTTTCCCTGTTATTAATTACAAAATGACTGTTATTTTTGCAAATAGGTAATATGACAGCATTGGATCTCACATCCCAAATCGGCATATGTCTTTATTATACAGAGCATGAATTGACTGGAAATCCGCATTTACTAAAATACAGTGTTATCTCTAAGTATAATGGTTTCTGTCATTCATATAAATAGGAACACATAAAACACTTCAGTTAAAATAATTCCTGACATAATATTTGACATCAGGACTGGAGCAGATTGAGTGACTGAAAAACATGTAAAATGTAGATGCACAAATAAATATATATATATGCGCCTATCATACATGTGATAAGCAGTGTTGGAATATGATATAGAAGGGCATTCTAATATTAGCTGGATGAGGTATTCACCATAGTCAGTGTGTGTTGTGGAAGGAATGTAACATGTTTCTAGGGAACCAGGTAGGAAAATCCTGCAATATTTAGCTCCTGTACTAGCCTTTGTACTGCATTTTTAATTCTAAAATAAGAAATGCTTCTCTTTCATGGGACAGTTACAGAATTTGTCTTGATACACACATGGGTTTTATAGCAGTAAAACTGTTTTGATTAGAGAGATTATTTTGTTTACTTGCACTTACTCTAAACAATTCTTTGATGATCTCTTGTCGATACCAGAATAGGTTATCCTTTGTCCCACAAAGGAATAAACAAAATGCCTTTGTAAGCATTTTTATGCTAGTACAAAAGTACTCCCATAATACTAGGTTGTATGACTTGAACTCATGGCTGCTAATGGGTGGTAGGCTGTTGTATAGCCTGAATGTGTAGGCAAGACCTGATGCTGAGCCCATGGGAAAGAAACGTGTTGTACAAAGACTAGTGTTAATTTCATGACTAAACATATACAAGTGATCTAGTTGATTGATAGGTAATTTTCATGCAAGACTTGAAACTACATTGATCAAAGTGCTCCAGAATATCTTAACCCAGGATTAGCACAAGTTAGTTTTTACCTAGCTTTAGTTTTCACCTGTTTCGTCTAATTAGCTGTATTCCCTATGTTATTCACTCATTCCAAACAAGTTACTTTCTTAAAGTTTGGCCATTTGTATTGCTGTGGAGGTGTACTGAAGTTCTGCTGACAGAGGTTTTGCAGATTAGAAGTCTCTATATAACAAAAGTTGACTCTATTTTAGCTCAGTATGAAACAGTTTTGGTTTTGGATAGAGCAGTCTAGAGGCCTCTTCTCCAATCCATAAAGACACTTCAGTGACAATTCTGACCCTTGTGGTGCTGTACACAGCAAAAGTTGCCTATCTTTGCCTTCAGGTCCAAGGATGGGTGAAGAGCTACTGAGGGGATGGGTGTGATCCCTGAAGGTGTCTTGTTCATCGTCACTCAAAGCTCTCGTAGAGAGTACCCAGAACAGATGCTGTTTTTAGGGGAGGAGTATAAAAACTATTATACAGGGGAAGGGAGTTACTATTAACTTATCCAGAGAAAAAAAATATATTTAAATAGCTGGGAAGGTCTTAAAGAAATCTATAAATGAAATGTTAATCTATTGCAATTACCTGTGCTACATTAGTTGTAGGGCTGATTAGTTAATTACAGGGAACATTTATTGACATATATAAAGTACAGGAGAAGTGTCTGAGGGCAGCATCAGGTGTATGCTGCTTCTGCCATAGAACTATGCTTTGCTGGCATACGCACAGAAGCCATCATTGTCGTTAATATATGGCTATAAAAAGATGAATGACCTGATAATGTCTGGGAGTTCAGCACCTTGGTTTCTGAAGCAAAGAATTAGGAGCCAAGAACTCCTGAGTTTCATCTTTTCCAGTTCTCCATTTACTGCCTTGAGAAATGTCATCTGTGCTCTCTGCCTTGTCTCCTGTTGATGGAAAAGGGGATGTTTTTCTTCCTACCTCACAGGGATGTTGTGAGGAATAACCAGCTAAGGTCTGTGCAACAAGTTATTTTTCCTCTTCAGCTTGGAGATCACACTTGATCAAGAGTGTGGAAGAGTACTTGAAGAGCTTCATACATGGGGATATGAGTTCTGTGTCTTCTCATATTTGTATCAGTGTTAATGCAAGGGAGTAAAAGTCAATATGGTGCTGAAAACTGGCTAAGAAAGGAGAACAGGCTCTCTTTGTATACAACAGTGGTGCAAATACCTGTATGTCACACTTGAATTTTTTTTTGTCTTGAGGACAATATATTGTGGTAGAATATTGGTATTGTTATGAAAACATCATGTGTCTGCACAAGCTAATTGCAACAAGCTGTGACTCCACTTTTTTAATTGATTTGTAAAGTAGGATTAGAAATTAAAGCACTCCTAAGTATTTCCCTCTCTGTGGACGCAAGTGTGGTTTGTAGGTAAGGTATACTCTGAGCAGTAGTTGCGATGATCGGTATTACAGGGATGAGAGCTTCTCCTTCCTCTTTGGCGGTTGATGGTATGCATGAAAGTTTATTGGAACATCACTGAGATCATCCCCTGCTTGACAGCACTTCACAAGACAAGGACAGCTGATACTCTTTGTCCTGAAGAAGATGATGATCCTACTATATTATCACATTGGACTTATTTCACTTTATATTTTACTGACTTTTGTCCCTGAAAAAGCAAAAAAAATTTTAAGTATTCTAGAAAATGTAGTTGTACTGTAAGCTCTGCAAACTATATGTCAAAATCCTTCTATGTATTTGCAAAACAATCAATAAAATAAATATCAAAAATCTTAGGTTTCATTTGTTGTTACCATTTTTTGTGGTGTTCTGTTCTGCCATTAGGAGCAGTAAAAGATTAGCTCGTGTTCACATTAGCATGTCACACCTCAGCACACGCAAAAACCTCGAGGTCTTGGCTGAAGGTGGAGGGATTTGATAAACAGAAATAACTAAGCTTGAAACTCAACTAACAGCTGGATTCTCCATGTTGTCTCTTCTCACTAATGTCTCTGTTGGGTCAATCTCAAACATAATTATCACATTCATTTTCATAATTACTTGTTTTTCAATCAAGTCAAATAACGGACTACATATGTAGTCCTTAGAGAAGTGATTTTTTACCTTTTGATTAAAACTGCTGTAGAAATGATAGCATTTGAGATGTTAATCATTGATGTTACTGTATGGCTGCGCTCAGAAAATAGTACTAGATGACACCTGAAGACAAATTCCATTAACCACCTGGTGAACAATAAAGTAGATGATTGCAAAGTGATGAAAATGCTTGTCTGTGGATAGTGGGGTCATCCTTCCATACATGTCATAAGGACATGAGTAAATATGTAATAGTATCATTTTATCTTCAGTATCATTGGAAAGCAGGTTGATAAATGTGAAGAAAAATGTTTAGGCTCGGAAAAAAGCTTGATGATTCGCTCTGAAATGAAACTCTTCAGTAATTTATATGCGTGGTCAAAATCCAACAGTCTGTCACCCTTGTGAAGGGGGGGTACAAGGTAAGTGCCAAAACCACTGAGGTAATACATCAGTCTTGCAGCTCTAAAATCCACTCATAGAAACGTAGAAGGTAAAGTTTTCCTCTGGCAAGAGGAGAGAGTTGGTTATGGGCACATCTGAGCAGTTTTGTGGCATCTTGTGTATCTTCTGTTGTTGCCTGTTTTACAACATCCCATCGTTTCTTTGATGCACTGCAGTATTCTGAGCCCCTCTTCTGCCCATGTGCTTCTGCTGCTATAGACCAGGGGTCTTAGCTCTGAATATACCTACACCGCAGTATGTGTGGCAGTTTTTAATGGAACAACTTGAGGGGACACCTTGGGCAGGGGGGCGGGGGGGGGAATTCCTTTCCTGAATGTATTTACGTAACATCAGATTTTGAGGCTCCAGCAAAGGTAAATAACTATTGTATTTGTGTTGCGAGAACTTGCTGTGCCTGGTTCACATATTTATGTACATATTTAGAAGAAGTGAGATCATGGAAGAAATTCTTGCCTTCAAGGCCAATGGGTTCTCCACATCTGCCTCCCATGGTACTTAGATTTTATTTATTGTATTTTATTATTGTAATGGCTTGCAAAAGCAAGTAGAACATTACTTGTTTGTGGGAGCAGTAGAGTCTAAAACTAGAATTTCTATTTCCGTGCTCTTAAAGCTGTCCCCTGAGCATGCAATCCAGAGAAAAACCGTTAAATTTGTGTAAAGCTGTGATAGGTGCTTAGACTGCAGCTGCTGCTGCGATGCTTTCGGACATTGCCACTGCTGCTGTTGCACAGGGTGAGAAGTGCTGCCTTCAGTGCAGTGCAAATCATCACGTTTGTCTCAAACCTGTGCCTGTACGAGATTCACAAGCTGGTGTCCATCCACCTGACTGCTGAAGGGTCTCACCAAGTATGTAGGTTTGTGCAGTTTTCAACATAGTAGTGGCACAGCCCCAGCTCCTTTAAAAAATGCCGATGATGCTTCTTTCCCTGTACTAACTCAGCAAGGAGAGTGTTTGTGGAGGTTCAGTTCCTAACTCCGTCCAGGAAGATTCAAAGCACGTATTGCTTGTCCCAGGAAAGCACCTAACCCGCCATGCTCTGGGGTGAGCTGGGTAAGACTGCTACTTCGGGGGAACTCGGCTTACTTTGCAGAAAGGATTGCAAGGGCTACGAGGCTGCGAATAGAGAAAGAAGCAGGAGAAGGTCGTCTAGTGTGTAAGTCATTCACCCGGCAGTCGCAAGGCCTGAATTATCTTTTGAAGAATGGCTTTTGTTTTATTAACGCAGGCTTTAAACTGTGTAAGCAACTCACTTCCCCTCCTTTCTGGCTCCCCTGCGTGTAGGCACCTACTTGCATTCAGCCAGGTGTTTCAGGACAAGCGCAGAACAAAACATGGAGGCACCTACAGAACTGTTGGCAGGTCAAGCAGTGTGGTGCTCTGGCACCTTAGTGGGGTACAGAGCGGGATTTTCATTTTTAAAATTAGATGGCCTGAATTAATCAAATTCTCTTGTAGGTGCCTATGTCAATTACTTTTATTTTTTGGATAAGTTCCTAAATATTCCCTTTGGTTCTGTCAGCTGGAAAGTACATAATACATAGGTAGAAAAGGGAATTGAAAACTTTTGTAAATGCAGGGAAAACGTGTTGCAAGCACAAAAACTGCAGCCAGGAGGAGAATTAGTTTGCATAAACTGAGCAAAAGCAACATGAAAAGCAAACTTAATATGTTACCCAAAAGAAATAAAGGCAAGCTACAGAACCAGTGTGCTTCACTGGTACAACCTACAGAAAGTATACATTAATTCTAGGACAAATTCAATCTCGTCTGTTTAGGCGGTGAGTGAATAAAGACTATAAATTGGATCTGATGCCCATATATTGCAAAATAGTACTTCCCCCACCCCTTTAGAAAATCCGGCTGTATGAGCAATTAACACTTTCTCTCAGATCTGTCCAAGAATAAAGCAAGCTGTGTGAGGCTACAGCAGGCAAAGCTGCCTTGTCCAATAAATATCCCTAAAAATACAAACTTTAAAGCTATAATCAGGCACTCTGGCTTGCTAGTCATTTCTGTCTAGTTCCATCTTTCATTTGCTCCAATAAAACGCATCGCCCATGCTTTCCTCCTTCTGGCAGCCTTCTAATCCTAAAGGAATAGCTCCCTTTGCCCAAGGAAGACTGCTCAAATTTCATCAGTCTTCCTGCTTGCCTGGGCTCGTTCTCGGGTGAAGGAGAGAAGGTAGAAGTGTGTGTCCATGTTTCTGCTGAGCCGTGCCAGCGGGGGAAGGGAACCAAGACCAGAAGAGCGGAGCTGATGTGTGCTGTGCTCGGCTGGGTAGCTGCAGGGGGGCACTGCTTGCTCTGGCTGTTCTCAGCTGAAACATGGCTGCGACGGACGGCGTGGGCAGTGATGGTGCTGGGGAATGGCGTCACAGAGCTACCGCTGAGCATCAGCACGTCTGGTTTGCTGGCCTGTTTCTAATGCACCGCTACTCACGCACCTCCTGCCAGAAAAAAAAAAGATGCATGGTATGTTCTTCTCTCTGTTTTTCATTTCATTTCAACTTGGAGATCATGTGGATGCCTGTGTTTGAAAAACGAAACGTATGAAGTTGATGGATCTTAGCGAAAAGCCAGGGCCTGGCTAGCCCAAGCCCTGGGCGTACTCCTGGCTGCAATGCGTGCCGGGGCAAGGAGGAAGACATCAGGCTTGTACATGGCTCTTCTCAGATCCTAGATGCTCGTCGTATGGCCTGTGCTTACGTAGTGGCAGGGGACAGGGCTGTACCACCACATCTGTCTGCCTTGTCTGAGAATGGCTCAGAACTTCTCTGGAGCAAAAGGCAGGGCTGAGATCTGGGACCAAAATGGCACAAAACCAGTTCTCTGTCCTGCACGGCAGAACCGCTACTGAAGCTTTTGGTTCCATGGGGAGATGCTTCTCATGGTATTGCTGATACTTCCTTCTTCTTCAGGCTTACAGGCTGGTATTTGCTGATTCTCTGCTGCTGTATCGATTAATACTGACATTTTCAGATTCTTCTCTTCTTCAGGCAACCTACAGCCTGGGGAAAAAAAAAGGGGGGGGGGGAAGGAAAAAAAAA
>NW_008794853.1:243149-298925 GCF_000699145.1 Aptenodytes forsteri | reverse complement strand
TGCGGACGGAGAAAAAAGTGGGGGGGGGGGGGAAGGAAAAAAAAAAGCCAACTGCATAAATCTGCTAGCTGTAAAACTGAAAGATGGTGAAATTAGTCTGCAACAGCATATCCATGTTCTCATTAACAGCAATTCAGCGTTTTTAGGACATGTTAACTGCTGCAGTGAGGAGAAGAGGCTGCAGATCAATATAAAATAAACCACAGCCTCGCAAAACCTCATTTGTAATTTCCAAAGTACTTTCCCTCAGTCGTGCAGGACAGTCATTGTGACTACATCAGTGGGGCAATGGTTACCAAGAAAATGTCACAGACTGGTTTGGGTGTGGAGCTGCAAAACTCATCCAATCTGAAAAAAAATCTCCGTATGTTAACAAGGACAAAAACCTAGAGGTAATGTATATTGTCACAGAGAAACGGAGAAAGGGTAACAATCACTGATAGCTTCACTTCAAAAGTGGGAGAGGTCATGGCTGGTAATTAATTATCCAAATCACGGCTGTTGTATGTCTCTGCCTAACAAGCTGTCTGACCCTTTGCAAAACAATCCCTCTGAGAATGTATCAACCTGAGAGCTTGTTTCTATAGGGATTTTAACTGTGCGGCAGATTATTTTCATGGTGGAGCTGAAAGGGGTAGAGGGACCAGGGAGCCGCAAATGTAAGCCGGGCGCAGCAGACGGGGAGCTCGCAGGCAAATGGCTCCACGCATCGCATCATGGCACCGCTGGTCCTGGGGCAGTGAACCCACCCACCGGAGGTCACTGCTCGTGGCTATTGATTTGGATGGGATCCTCTTTTGGGTGATCTCTACAAGCGCATGTTTAGTTTAAGCATATCTTCAAATCTAATCAGATTTAAGCGTGTGCTCGGGGACCTCTGGGAACATGGGCTTAGAGGTGAAGGCCAGAAGAAGGCAGACGACAGGCATCCTGACCTGAAAGGATTTTTTGGCTCCAGCAGAGCATGGCCAGGCAGGACCTTCCAGCAGCCGGGGCATTTGTTTCCAGTGTGTGCAGGACATACTGCTATCCTCGGGGCAGAGCAAGTGACAGTGGGACAGGAGAGCTGGGAAGTGCTATGCAATGCCGCTGCTGGTGCGACAGTTGCCCCATGGTGTTAATCCCCATCTCAAGGACTGATCGATGTTGTGCAGAGCTGCGTGAAAAGGGAAGGCACTTCAGCCTGTTTTGCAGAGATATTGCATCTTTTCCCTGAGATGCTGAGTGCTGAACCCTGGCTTGGATAGGGCACATCGGAAGGCTATCATATACAGAACAGTTCTAACATGACAAATTTTGGCAGTAGCTGACAGTTTTACAAGAAAGGGAGATCAATTCTTAATACAAGACAATCCTACACACAGCATGATGCTCCGGCTGGGGCAGACATGTGTGGTGTGTGTGTGGAGGTTGCCCAGCGCAGTTTTAGCTAGTTAAACATTAACTACTAAACATGTATTAATTTAGTGAGATTGTGGCCTAAGGATCCCAGGATTACTGCTCCCAGGTATGGGCTGTCACCATTGAGTCACAGTAAATGTTTTAAGCCTGTGGCTTTCAAGTATTGAGACAGGTTGCACTAAAATCTAGAAATGATCTAATAATAATATAATCTAACAACTATATTTAATTTGAGAGGTTCTGTAAAAATCTAGTAAAGAAAGTGCAGGAGGAGAAAGGCTTTCCTATGACTTTCTTGCCACTTGGTACTCAAAACTTCATACATTCACACAGTGCTTCACAGTTTTAGAGGGCCTGGGCAAATCAAACCCCGCAGCAGCCATTCATCTGCATAATTACTGGGGGTCAGCTAAGAGGAAACAAGCTCTAATTTCACCACCCCTATTTGCAGGTGAAGCCTTCGACAGTAAAAATGAATACGGCTTGAGTCTCGCTAGTTATATTGAACCTTTAAGTCGGAAAGTGAAAAAAAGATAACTGGTTTTGCTGAATAAATCAGCACCATCATCTCTGCTGGGGAATGTGGTTACCTGTATTATGGCAGGAGGAGGAGGTCGGTGCCCCGTGCCCAGGCACTGTGCAAGAACCTGGGTGAGCGATGGGGGTGCTGCAAAGATGTCTGGAAATAGTGCATTCAGCACATCCTCACCCACAGAGGGGTCATATCCAAACGGGCTGAAATGACAGAAGAAAAGATCAATTCTTAGCTGGTTTCTGCCACAAGGCCCAGGACCCTAGACAAGGAAAGCTGCTATGTCCTCTGAGGTGAATTAAATTGATGGTCTAAAATGAGCATTAATTCCTCTCCAAAGCATGGTTTGCTGGGGTGGTGTGGGCCCCGGGGTTTTGTTGCTGCCCCTGGCTGTGAGGGACTCGGTGGCAGGGAGCCAGCCCACTCCCACTAGCACCTTTCCGCCGGTTTGGTGCCATTACTGTTTTTAAGGCATCACAAAACAATGGAGGTCTTTAAGGATGAAATGGTGCTGTGGCAGATATTCAAAGCAGAGGGCTCTTACTTCTATTTGAGTGGTTCAAAGTAAGATTGCAGAGATATTTGCTAATCCCAGTAAACAAAAAATCCCTGCAGCCGAGAACCATCTCCAGAAAGCACAGGCAGCGTTGGCTCTCCCACACCGTTCCCCCATGGTTTTCCTTCCCTCCCTGTCATGTACAAACACAATATTTGTTTTTCACCCTTTGCACTGTGTGGGGAAAAAAATAAATTCAATTTTTTCTTGGAACAAGAGATTTATTTTTTTTGTACCTTTTCTTCCACAGATGCTAACAAGATAGTCTCAGGATCCTTGGCATGTGTGCATCTGTGTGAGTGTAAGATAAAGGGGGAGAAGATGGCAGACAAACATGTTACAGTGATACTAAGTGTCATGAATGCTGCGGTTTAAGGATAATTAAAAACCTCTTCGGCCAGGTCACTGTCTTGTTACCAGTCCTGGAAAAGGGACCGCGCATCATATTATGAGCCATAGTGCCTGCAAATCCTGTGGTTTTCTGTTGAAGCCTCTTAAAATGAGGGAACAGCAAGGCAGCAGGCAAATGGTCACTTTTCAGAGTCTCAGAGCTTTTTAGATAACCGAAGAGCATAAAGTTTGCCAATTAGTGTTTTGGATAACGCTAGAGCTGACAGGGCACGTGAAATGCTGGCAGGGCAAGATCTGGTTTCAGTAGTGGAGATTTGCATTCCTTCCCACAGGTTATGTTTTGGACAGGTGAAAGTAATTATTTCTGATCACAAAATGGGGAATGTGTGTGATGCCAGGGCCAGGGGTACTGATCTGAGCCCAAGGCCACCGCTGCCCTTGGCGCAGTTGAGTCTGCAGGGACATGCTGGGGAGCCGGGGCTTGGGGCGAGAATGCTCTGTGTGTGCTCGATCAGGCTTTGGCTTTTAATCAGGCTCTGGAATAGTCCCCGGAGGATCTTGGTACAATAAAAACCAAAGGAAAATGTGAGAATATCCAGGAGAACCAGCTCATTTTAAAATTCAGATGAAGTTTTGGAGAGGAGCGGTTCCCATACTCCCAAGGCCAGGAGAACAGTTTGTTCATTGCCCGTGCCTATGGCTGGAGGAAGTCTTGTGGAACTTGTTTTAAAGGAAATTGTTGGCCCATGGTGGTAGTTTTCCTGTTACCAGAAAAGGTTGGGGTTTTTTACCTCCCATCTGACAGCATCATTAAAAGTTCATCCTCTCACTTAACCTTTGCTTCAGCTTTTAATGAGTGTAAAGTAGGTTTGACCATCTGTATGTTCCCCCTATTGAATGCTCTTTTCATAATAAATTATACAGTAACTCTCCCAGAGGTGGTAAGTCTGGCACAGTAACAGTTTATTCCAATGCAACCATTCTTTTGATGAGAGTAAACCTGCTCCAAGAGAGCTGCCACAAGGGACGGTGCAGCCTTCACCCATGTCCCTACAAAGGGCTCATTTCTCTGATGTTTATTGCAAAAGGGACTTACAGGATAGTGTTGTTCGAGACAATTTCCTAGGCTGCTCACAATGGAAGTCCTCAAGTAACCCTGGAAAAAGATGAGGATATTACATGACTGTTTCTTGGGACTTACCATGCTGCATAGAGCATTGCAGGGCCAGAGGGAAGTGCTGCATGAAGCATGGGGAGAGGCATGTGTTCCTGAATTATCAGCAAGGGGGGGTTCTTGCAGAGAAGGGAACTGCTCTTGCTCTGCCGCAAGATAATACGAGAGGGGAGTGCTCTAGTCTGGCAAACTGAGACTGCTCTCAGCAGGAAATGTAAAAAAACCCTTAACAAAGCCAAAAGCCTTCAGCCCTGCTGAAGCTGCGCCACCTCATTTCGGGCACCAACCCGCCTCAGCCATGCCTGGAGCCCCTCCGCCCTGGAGTCTCGTGCCTCTCTAGCATGCACTTCACCAACGAAGAAATATTCCCCAGGGAAACTGCAACCCTGGTAAAAGCCTGGGAACAAGTACTGAAGGCAAACAAATGGGATTTCAGACCGGTTTTTTCCTTTTAGTGAGGGTCACTGGAGTGGTTGAGCACCCTCCCACTGGCTTTCAGAGCAGCTGGTCCAGGACCCTCCTCCATCACCCTCCACAGGGCTTCACCCCTGTTTGCTTCTGCAGTCGTGCTGCAAAGGTGCGGGTTTCAATTTTTTCTCTCAGCGGCCTTTCATGAAATGATATTATTTATAGTCCTGTGTCTGTTCACATCATCATTACTCTCTAACAATAAACTTAACAATGCCTTTGCAAGCCTTTGTTATTTGCTGAATGCTGTGGGGTGCTGTGTTTCTGAGCTAACAAGCACTTTAAAGAGCCTATGATTTGTCTCTTGGATATGTTATCTTGCTATTAGCTGTAAATAGGGATGTAGATAATGTTTTACATCTGTACCATTAAGAAGCAACAAATTAGACTCTTCCCCAGCCTCTTCCCCAGCTCACAAATCTTGGTTAACTCCAAGAAAATTGAATAAAAAAATCATTGTTTGTAAAGATACAGACAAAACTCTAACTCATAGGCTTGTGAATATAGCAATTGAGATTTTTAACAAGATCTGGTTGAAATTCAATATTCCTTTTCCTGGGAAAGCTCCAAAATGTTGCTATTTGTTTTCATAGCAGTATGAAAAGAAAGCCCAAAGCATCAAAGTTTCCTTTACAAAAGGAGATAAAAAACAATTAATTTCAAATCAACCATTTAGAACATTTTGTTTCAATGAAATAGATTTTCTATTTTCAGTAAGGTGCAATACAAAATAAAACACTTAGAATGAAAAGCCGCTTAAGAATAAAAAACATCAAAATGTTCCTTCTCAGTGCAACTGAAACATTTATTTTTGATGTATTTGCAAAATAAAATAAGCAGCTTCTAGATATTCTCTGGAAAGTCTTGTTTTCACAGGCTGACAGGGCAGCGGCTTTCGAGCTGCCTTCTCCCCAGCCAAATTCCTGGCACTTTCTTGCAGGCTTCCTCCACAGGCAAACCAGAGGGCAAAGGCAGGTAGCAAATAGGTGCAGACACTTGAGCAAAAAATGCTGAAGTTCTCCCTCCCCAGTGCTGGAGAGATTTTGGTCAACTCTGAAAAGGCAGGGAAACAAATGCTCTTTAAAATTTTCTTTCCACATTGACAAAACTCCAGCCTTTTGGCTTTTTTAAAGTAACGATTCAGTAGCTGAGGTCTTGAAGCTGAAAAGCACAGCTTAGTTTTGAGCAGAGGGGCTTTCCAGACAGACAGCCTATGCTGGACAGTGTGCCCAGGCGGTGGGACAGACAAACTGCTCGGGCTCCCCACTGTCCCCTGGCTCCTCGCCCTCCTGAGACACCAATGCTTTGCCTGGCCTCTCTGCAAATGTGCATCCCACTCAGTATAAGATTTTCAAAAGTGATGTATTCAGAGGTTTGAGGTCCCAGCTGAGCACTCCGAAATCAGGTTTAAACACCATGGGTAGTTTTTGGAGACCCGAAGGGGCTGACATCACCTCATTGCCTGAACTCCAGTTTCTTCCGTAACTTCTGCATCAAACCCATAACACCCCTTGCTTAGTTTGGTAAGGAGTCCATTTCAGCTAAATTGATATATCTAGATTAATTTGCTATCAGAGCACCCCTGTTGGGGTTTTGCACTAAATTAAGTTGCTTTTTGAAACTGATTTTTGTTAAAATAGCGCCACTTCCCACATACCCAAAATTTCCATGGCTATAAATATGGATAACATGCCCCTCCCTAAGTCTCCCTCAATCACCACCTGATATATCCTCTAAAGCAGGACAGTTTCTACACAAATGTTATTTAAGGAGATGTATTCTCTCTTGCACACGCCAGAAAGGTTTTTGCTGAGCATCTCATGGCAGTCCAGAACATCTCCCTCCCGCATGGCTGCCATGGGTGCGGCTGCAGGTCCTGAGCACAGACGTCCCTGTGGCGAGCAGAGTTTGACCAGCCCCTTGGTGGTCTCGACCCCCATGACCTCCTCGGCCGTGACTGACTGGCATCACTGCAAATGTCATCACTTCACTGTTCGCCTTTTTCAGGATTTTTCCTAACTACACTGAGCATTGGCTCTCTAGTCACCAGGAAACACCCCACAGGCAGTTTTTTGCCTTTTTCTTCCACACTTCATCTTCCCTCTAAGTTTTTCCTTCCTGGGAGCGGTGTCATCACCTGACACTGATGGAAAAGGACTTGGGAATACACTGCCAACCCATTTGATCGCTGGCATGAGGAAACCATTGCAACCCACTAGATACGCCGTTTCTTCACCTAACTGATGTTTGTCCACCTCTTAATATATTAACCAGTGGTAAGGTTGGCATGAGCCAACCTCTCTGCTTACAGCAACAGACTGATTTGTTTTGTTGGAAACCACCACCAGCATGGAGAGCGGACATGTCTGCGGCCAAGCAGACACCGGTGCCTTTGAATACCTTGTTTGTGGGTGGTGTTTGGAGAAAAGGGAAATCTTTTTATCACAGGACCAGTGAAATAATTTGAGCAGAGCCATGATTGCCTGGGGAAGCTTGGTGCACTTTCAGAAGATCAGGTTAGCATGACTTAGAACTCGGGGAAGCCTGAAATTTGGGAGGGATGTGCCCCCTGATAGGCACCATGGAGGGACATGTGGTGCTGGGGGTAAAGCTCTGAAAAACACATCGAGTGCCTGCTCTCCTGGTTTCTCACGGGAAGGTAGATGGGGCTCAACACAGCTTACCAGCACCTCGCGGTGGCAGGCACTGTCCTGCAGTGATGCGCGCTACAGCCAGAGCACAAAAATTGCCATCTCAAGCCATAGGTGCCAGTGATATGTAGGATGGTATCTGCTATAGCTATGACCAATGGAAGCAAATTAAATTTCTATGCAACAGTCATAGCTTTCTTAAGTGCTCCCTTCCTACCACAAAGTGATCCCCTGACATACTGGGCTAATGTTGCTGTGTTGGTTTCACTCCCTTCCAGTTTTCGCTGTTGAATTTCACCTGCTCTTCCCTCTGGCTCCACAACAGTTCTTTCTCATTTTCTGAGGAAGATCTATTTAGTCTGAGTAATTGGGAGAGTTGTTCTGTGTTAGATTTTAAGATGTATTTTCTGTGTATCCAAAGCTGGTGGGATTGGCATTTCCCATTAAATTTGTAAGGCACAATGATCCAAATTTAGATATTTTAAGATAAAATAGGAAATACCAGTGAGAAACAGCATGACAAAAATTTTTCCCAGTTATTAAGATTTGCTGACGTTTTGGCTGGCTGGCCAAAAAGAAGACTGTGTCAAGAATCTTCCTAGAAACCATGCAAATCTGTAAGAGAAATTCACAGCAGGCTTTGTAGAATATAAATCTCCTCTGAACAGTGTTACTGTGGCCACAATATAATAAGAAAAGAATGGTGTGATAAAAAAGGATTAAAAACTCACTGAAACTCAATTATAAGTTGAACTTTAAGATATATATGTTATTGGCTAGACTACAAAAGTTAACATAACAGCAATGAATGAACAGAACTCTTTTAAAATACAAAAGTTAACATAACAGCAATGAATGAACAGAACTCTTTTAAAATACAGAACATGTTATTATTTAACATTCCTTGATTTCTAATGAACTAAGTTCAAAACATGCACACTTTTAGCAGGGTTGGACTTGTTCACTCAATGCAACTAAACAACCGAAGCACATGCATTTTCAAATGGTGATCGTACTTAAAATGGGAAAGGGGCTGGCTGCAATGGGGGTTGTGCTGAGGAGTGTAGGTGAGCACCTGAACTTGAAACGCAGCGCAACCTCCAGAGAAGCAGTAGCTGTAGGAGCTCTGTGCTTCTGAAAACCACACCAGAGGTCAGGCTTGACTCTGAGATGTTGTAAGGATGCTCCGAGGCATGTGATGAGCTGGGCGCTAATCTAAATCTTTTAATTTAGTATTTTTAAAGGGGGGGGGGGGGGGGGAAGAGGTAAAAACCCCCCGGGGGGGTGGGGGGGGGGGGGGGGGTGGGAAACAAAGGAATAAAAGACATAGGAAGCAGTTATGCCATTGCCTTCAAATTTAGACAAGGCAGTACCTGAGCCTCAAGTTCTTCAGGTACCTGTCCTGACTCCTGCTTCCCTGAGATGCTCTATGGCATCCCTTTGAAGAAGGTTATTTGGACTCACTAAAATAACAGGAGCATCTGCCCAGTCCCTCCTTCTCTAACACATCCAGCAATTACAGGCTGGCATCCAGAGCTGGGTTTGAGTTCCCCTAGGATCCAAACATCATGGTTTCAGCTTCCACATTTGCAAACCCAGTGCCACAACATTCTCTCACTGTGCAGTAACTCACCTCATAGATGAGGTAGCCCATATTTCTGTGAAGAAAAATAAATCTTTTTTTTTCTTGCTGCATGCAGATGTGCAACACCACAGCCCTGGTTTGCTTCTCCTAGAAACATTTCTGAAGACATGAAGGGAGTGAAAGAACAGGTAACCCTTCTGACTGCTAGCTTTTATGAGCCAAAAAGCAAGTAGCAAGAGTCACCAATTACCCCAGAGGAAAATGCAGAGGCAGGATTTAAAGAAGAGGGTCTGAAAATGCATCACCTGGTCTTGTTCTTAATTGCATAGTGTGCAGCTGGGGTAAATAAAGGGAAACTTGTCTTGGAGCAAATGGCAGTGAGGGGCAGCAGGTGAGTGCATCAGGGCCCTGTGGCAGGGGTGGGCCTCCTTTAACAAATATTCAGTGGGAAGCAGCCAGTTACCTTCACCAGCAGCTGCTCCCGAGGACTGGGCTGAACTCGTGGGGATGTGGCACAGCAGCAGGCACCTGCTGGGGACAGCGTTAAATGCCTTTCCCAGTGTTTGCAGGAGTGCTGCTGCAACAAACTGTGAAATCTTAGCTGGCAGTTCCCCCGGGGGCTGCTCTTTGTGGCACCAGGGATGGCTGGGTGCTGTAGGGAAGCTGACAGGCTTTGGTCCACTGTGGATGCAGATTTACTGGGGAGGCCAGCAAGGCTACAGCCACCAAGCACACTGCCAGTGAGGGCAATGGGATGGGACAGTGCTTGAGTGTTCCTGCTTGTACCTGGGGTGGAAAGGCGCCATGCAGCGGGGGATAGCTAGTCCTCCCTGGTTGGTACCATGTAGAATGTTTGCTAGCATTCAAGTCTCATTGTAAGCTAACTCACTGAATAGTGGAGGGATTAATATTTGGAAAGGGCAAGCCTGAGCAAAAGACAAGATGTGGTGTGTGTAGTCTGCTTGTGCTAATAAACCTACATGTAGGATCTCAACAGGTCACGGTGACGTTCTCGGGCACCGCAGAGCCTGTGCATGCAAAGGGCAGCCTGCCCTGCTTGCCCCAGGGCCGGGCAGAGGCGTCGACTGCTGCTGAAAGTATTTTCATGCAAGAGGAATTATGGATTGCACACAGCAGCAGACGCTTTCTAGTTCTTTGTATTCTTTAATCCATGTCTCTTATGGTTGGACTCAATGATCTTGAAGGCCTTTCCAAACTAAACGATTCTACAATTCTTGCCTTAATTTAGCGGGAAATATATTTGATTGGACACATCTAAAGTTGGTGGAAACTGACTTTTACAGTGGTGCTACGCATGAGCATAGAGAGAGAGAGAAGCTACTTTTTATGTTGCCACATGTTAGAAAAGCTGAAACTGAAATACTTGCGATGGGGATATCATGCCTATCAGGTCACGTCTGATGCCTTGGGCAGCCCAGAGAGGGTGTGCAGTCTCCATCCTTGGAGAGGTTCAAAACCTGACTGGATGCTGCCCTGAGCAACCTGCTCTAGGTGACCTGCTTGAGCAGGGGTGTTGGACAAGATGACCTCCAGAGGTGCCTTCCCACCTCACCCAGCCTGTGATATTACAAATGATGAGCTTTTAGAAGCTTTGGCATTCTTTCTATTTCTTAAGCTCCTTTATATTGCCTTTGAGTGAGAATGAAATGGTCTATGGATTGGTCCCCCTTTCCCTCTGGTGAACAGCTGTGGTGGGCCTCCATCCAGAGACAGCTCTGAAGGCAGCCACAGAACCTCTCCCTTGCACATGGGTGCCAAGGACACCAAAAGGCTTTGAACCCCAGAGCTCAAGCAACAAACTCTGAAAATTGAAGAAAAACCTCAAAGTGAGACAGAATAGAAATAAGATTTAAAAAAAAAAAAAAAAAAAACAAACCAAAAAACCCATCAAAATCCCTCTGCTCCCTACTGCACCCTGCAGGGTGGTCCTTTCTTTCAGGCTTTGCTCACTCTGTAGCGGCTTTACTGGTTTTCCACAACCTCCTGTGCTCCTGAGTGAGCGATGGCTGTATCCCCGAAACGTGGCCCACCCTTCTCTTTGATGGGACATGAATAGCTTGACAAACCCATTTCTGCTGTGGATGGGACAGGGCTGTCTGCAGATAAACTCGAGTTCTTGGAAGTGGACAAAACTGGAGCTGTATTCCCGTCTGGGTGTGTGTGTGCGTTTGCACACAGACTGCATTGAAACTATTTCATTAATGACTTTTCTCTCTCGCAACCACAGCTCACAGGCATGTTCATGAGCAGGTTTTCTCTCTCGCAACCACAGCTCACAGGCATGTTCATGAGTGCTTGCTGCAGGAGGGTGCTTGCTGCAGCCCCCACAGGAGACCTACCGGGACAGAGGAAAGGGGTAGAAAAGACTTGCCTTCTGGAGCAGCATTAGCTGCAAAAATCAGACTATCTTATCTAAAGGTTTATCTAACTTAAAAAGAAAAAAAAATCTTAAGAAAATAAATGCATTAAAGACTAGAATGTTGACAGTAAGGAAGATTGACCTCTGGTCCTTTAAAGGAAAGAAATTTAACTACTTGGCTCTGTCTTGCTTTGATACTGCTTTTAAATCACCTACTTTGAAAATAGATTAATATATTTCAGTTTCCCCACAGTGCCGGGCACTGCTGGAAAAATCCTTTGCTGAAGAAATGGTTGTCATTAATGTGTAGTAAAAAAGGTTTGATTGATTTGTTCTAGAGTCTATTTTAACGCATCTAAATTACAGTGTTTTCCAGTCTAATCTGTCATTTCTTAGAAGAAAACCATAAACTGATGTTTTCAATCATTCATTTATTGCTTAAGCTGGCTGCTCATGAAAACTTTGCTTTTCACAGGAATTGGCTTTGAATAATGTGGGGTTGTAGTCTGTTTTCTTTAAGTTGTATCTCAACATTTTTCTTGGCATCATCAGGAGAGTATTCCTCTGTTGTAGTACCTCTCAGGTGAATCCCTTTGTGGCTGAAGAAAAGGCAGATACCTTTTTTCCTACTCCAGGCTATTTCCTCAGGGATTCAGTACCTATATAAAATTGCAAGATCTTCCAACTGCAAGATCTTGGTTGACCCTTCATACTCCTATTGGGCTCTTGTTTAGCAGGAGGGGAAGGGGAGGAAAACCAGCCTCAGCCAAAGAGTAAATGGTGCATGTGAACCTCTTCACGCATGCTCGTCTTTGTGTGCTGTGTCCGGCAGACTCGGGCTTGGGGCTCTTGGCTGCTCCTGTTGTGGCAGGGTGCTGGGAGGCTGCACAGGGCCATGCCAAGGACCTGGGGGCCTTGCAGTGTTCAGTGGTTGGAGCTACATGTGCTGATGAAATCAGAGTCCACGTTTAAAAACCCTGAAATGCAAAATATCATTCAAAGCCAACAGTAAAAATGAGGCAAAAGGAAGAAAGGAGTTATTTCCTTCTAGAAAACAATTTCTGTTCTTCATTTATTAGTTCATCATTCACCTGCCATTTGCATTTTTAATGTATTACTTCTGCTGTGTGTACTGTTGGAGACTTCTGAAAATGTCTGTGAAATTAGAGTATGATTTGAATGGAACATAAAGGCTAATTTTATTTGAAGTCATATTATCTTCAAACTGAAGTCCTGTGTCCAGGTTATATCCTGTTACTATTTATTGCTTGTACTGTCAATGTGTCTTGGAGCCCAAACTCCCACTGTGTGAAGGACTTACGGAAAAAGGTCCTCTCTGCCTCTCTCCCCCCATCTCTTCCTCCAAGGAGTTGTGTTGTTTCTCTTGCTTATGCATGCTTTGTGGGCAAGGCAGAGATCACATCAGGTGGAGCCAGGATTAATCCAGTGAGGAAAGAGCTGCAGGGATGTACCCCACAACATACATGACCAAGCCTGGTCCTGGCATGCCCTCCTCAGCAGCTCTAGCACAAAATGCCTGGGATGGCCTCTCCCCGGGAGCCATAGTGTGCAGCAGCTCGGGCAGCGCGCTGCAAGCGAGCCACCTCCACTCATCTGCACAGCACCCTTCAGCCATATGGTGACATTTGCATCTTCACCCATCGCTCGGTATAATGAAAACACAGGCATTTGTTTTGCTGCAACACTTGTCTTCCCTGAATGTCTTGACATTTATGTACCACCAAGAGACATTATGTTATGTCAGGATTTTATTCTTGTGCCATTATCTACCCTAATTAAGGCTGCCCCTACCTGCTTCAATGCAATGTAACAATGAGGTTGTTGTAATTTCTGAGTCTTTTAAAGTTGTAACAAAGGAGGCAGCTGATGCCAGGAGGACAGGTACCGCATCCCCACAGCCTGCCTCAAACACTGCTCAATGCCATGCCATGCAGTAAAGCTCTCCATTGCGTGTTCAGAGCAAACCTGTGTCCTCAGCTGTGGCTGGCACCAAGGATGTGTCTGGCAGCCCCAGCACTGGAAGGGGCACTATTCCCGAGCACCTCATCTCTTTTGTAGATCAGCTACTATAAAACAAAAGAATTGTGTTTAGATTATATTTTGCAAAGCCAGCTTTCTGGAAAGCTAGGAAAGACCAGGCTTAAATCAGCCTGAGCAACGGGAAAAGCACTCGCCATGCAGATGAGTGCAGGCAGTGTCCATGGGTGCCTAAGACTTTTTTCTTGCCCCCATCTCCCTTTCCTGGTGTGCAGCCTAGGTGGGTGGTGGGGCAGGTAATAAATGAGGCAGCTCTGTGGAGATGCCCCAGGCTCTTGTGTGATTCAAGTGCCTCAGCACCTCCTGCAGACAGCCCAGGTGTCCTCTGGTGCCATTTGCTCACCTCCAGCTTCTGCCAGGTGCTGCAAGTTGTGTCCTCTTTCCTAACCTCCCTGAACTGAGGTGCACCAGGGCTGGAACATAAGGCCACGTGCAGGATGTAAACCATGTGGTTTGCTACCAAACAGCTGTAGTATCCTATTAGCATGTTTTCGCTCATGGAGGAAAATGTAATGGTTTAGGAGAAATGAACTGCAGATGAGGAAGAGAAATCATCTTCTACAGCTTTTACAAGTTTTATCAGACTGCAGGGCAAGAACATTTTTCTTCCTCTATGCAAATGGAAGCAGTTTCCTCTAGCATTTATGGAAGCATCTTTTATACAGACACATATATCTATCTACATATAATACAATTCGTGGACACTTAGAGATGCTGTAAGAGTCATCAGGATTTAAGTACAGTGAGCCAGAGCGGGTAGAGGATTCAACAGCTGATTAATCCTTCTTGCTGGAGTAGGTTTGTACTAATGAAGTGCCCCTCACCTCTGCAGGGCTCTAATTCAGACAAGGAGACAGGTGCCTCGAGGGTGCCCTCCCAGGGCCTCTCTTCCCAGGCACGGGTGAGCGGTGCCACATCCCAATCACAGCTTTGTGTCAGTTCAGCCACTGACTTCTTGGAGAAGACTGTCATTAAAATCAGAGATGTTTTTTAATGCTATTTCTTCTCGGAGATTGAGTGTTTGGCATATTGAGCGCTCCTGGTTTAATGACAGGGCTCTTCCCCAACATGGGGCCAAATTTCCTGGTTCATTTACCTGCCATTCAACCTCTGACATGTCAAAGTAAAAACATAAATGTCTTAAAATCAAAACCTGGTTAAAGAAAAGAAGGGAATTTTTTTTTCTTAAAAAAAGGTTGAAAAAAGACTAGATTGGAAATGGAGCCAAGTGGGTCTGACAGTCTATGTCAGTGGAAAACAAATTCAGTAATAACCTGTGACATGATCACTCCTCAGCAGAGCCAGTCTTCTGCCTCCCACTGCCGCTAATGCACTTGCCGCCTGTGCTGCGGCTGGAGGGACCTCCTGAGACCCACGCTGGCAAAGACCAGAAGATGTGCAAAGAGCTGTTCCAGCTGGAGGCTGGCTGGATGCTGGGTGGGTTTGGTATTGTGGAATGTAAAGCGAATTATCCTTATCTTTCGTAGGAGACTTGTTCATTGCTGTGTCTCATGGGGAAATATATATTTGGGAAATTAGTGATTATCTCCAGCGAAAAACTCTAAGGCAGGTACCTTTATGTTTTAATTGTTAAAACTGAAGTCCCCCTGACTTTGTAGTTTCTCTATTCTCTCTCGTTAGCAGAAGTGGTAACTGTATTTTAAAATAATTATAACATTTCCTCTGATGAGCTTAGCTCATTTAGCCAGCTTGAACAAAGGTTAGAGGGGATGTAATATCTCTTAATAAATATGTTGGGTGGTTAATGCTGAGGAGAGGAAAGAGCTCTTTGAGTTAAAGGATAATATTAGCTCAGGATCAAATGGCTACATATTGGTCATGAATAAATTTATACTGTAAATTAGAAGACAATTTCTGAAGAGGAAAGTTCAGAAGAGCTCATTCAGTCAGGGAAACGGGGAACTTGGGCTTGTTTTAAGACGGAGGTTCATGGCCCCACGCAAGAGGCAGAATAGGGGAAGGGAGGAATCCTTGGAGAAAAGGGATGAGGTTTGTGCTGTGAGACCTTGGGTGCAACAAATTAAATCCAAAGAGTTTTTGAAGAGACACTGGATTCCTCTGCTAATACCATGCTTGTACTGTCATTACTTCGTGCTTCAGCTCTCTGGGGTGCTGGAAAGGACACGTCTCCTTGGCCTCCCCTGCCACTGGTGACTGGTAAGCCAGGGTGGTGGCAACATGCACCGTTGCTGCTGGGGTGTTCACTTCAAAGGAGTCTCAGTGCACGTCCTCTTCCCTGCTCTGCTTAAACCTGTCACAAGAACCTGACCTAGACAGAGGGGACAACTGAGGGCTTCTCATATCTGCTCTGGTAGTATGATCCTGGTCTGCTTTGTTGGTCCATTTAGGATTTTTTTTTAGGTTTTTGCAACAGCACATCAATTTGCAGTTATTGGAGAGCCAGTGGTGTGAGCAATGTCCCTGATCTCTCCTATTCTCTTCCTGTGGGTAGATCTCAGTTTATTATCATAGGCTTTGAGTTTGTTGCAGAGGGGGATGCTCTGTGACCCGCAGCATGTTCTGGCAGATGGGTGGATGTCTTGGGGTCCCTCTACACTTGGCAGATGGGTGGATGTCTTGGGGTCCCTCACTGGGACACTCACTGCCTGGCACCTTGTGATCATGACAGTCCCCCTAGCTTGGCATTCCTTTAGGTACCGACTACTGCTGTCCATTACACTGTGAATAGCTCTGGAAAGCAAGAGATGCTGCTTTGCAAGGTTTTTAGTCCAGGGTGAGTTTTTACAAAAGATGTATTATCGCGACTAAAATGACCCTCCTGTGTCTATCTGCTGTACACTTTTTTCCAGCGTTCATACATGAAATCATGAAGTTCTATTTAAATGAAGATTTTTTTGCTTAGAATAAACTTTCTCTTTAAAAATGCTAACTTATATCAACTGGGCCTATGATAGCTCAAAATATGACATTCACAGAGTGGGAACTGTTTGCAAAAAACCTGCTTGTTTAACTGTGCAGTGTCTCTCCGACCATTAGCAGTGTGTTCTTTGCCTGAGACGTGATTGTGAAATTGAGCCTTCTCCCATAGCAAGTCATAGGACCTGCTGGGTGTAGCACTTGTAGCACTAACTGTTGAAGCTCAGTTCTTGGGGACTGAAAAACCCCAATTTTTGGCTATCTTCTTCTGTTATATTCTTAAAGTGTAGGCAAATGCCATTGGATGGACAAATCTGGCAGTTTTGACAAAAAAAATCTGGTAATTTTGGCAGTATGGTGTGTACACTGAAACAATACTGAGTTTTCAGAGAATTGAGGTTTTCTGTGAGAATGTGATGTGACATTATCTGAGAGTGTGGCTTGTCCTAAAAAAGCAGGTTCTGCACTCACTGTTTGAATTTCTTTTCTGAAAACTTCATACATAAACCACCATAGACTGAGAGCCAAATCTGGCCTAGGGTGCAGCACCTACAACTTCTAGGACTGTGAAGAAATGTAGATCAGGCAGTATGTCCATTTTCCTACCACTTGTGCTGCTGTTGCATATGCTTTGCCCACTCTGCGCAGAAGACTCCTCCTCTGCATGCAGGAAAGCTGCGAAGCTTCCCACGTGGCATCACCAGCATGCAACTCCGCTTAGCCCCTTAATACTCCCAATCAATCTTTTTTTCTGTGCATGGTAGAAGGATGAAAAAAAGCTTGACTGTAAGCAAAAATATTGTGAAAGCACTGATTCAATATCTGCACCCCCGGTCAGTCAATAGCTCTTCAGTTCCTCGCTGCCTAGCTCTTTCCTCCTCTGTTGGAGCAGGGTACAGCAGGAGTATTAAACTTTAGTGATCAGTTTTGGTTAATAGAAGATGAAAGACCAAACAAGCTCATCTATCAGGGACAGTTCTTCTGGAAATGCCAACAGGGTCAGAGAGAAAGTGAGAGCGACTGGTCCAGCAAGGAGACAAGTCTGAGGAAGATGGTCTTTGGGCAATTCCACTATTCCAAAGCCTGGAGCCCTATAGATGTGTCTGTATTTGTGCATGCAGGTAGATGTGGTGTGTCAATGGCAGTAGTTGTCCTTTTTTCAGAACAATATTTCCTACTGACATTTTTATCTTTCAGTAGGGAAGAATTTTTTGTTTGGAAAACACAGCTTTGAAATAATTAGCCTTACTTTACATTACGCTTTTAATTTTAAGCACTTTACCATGGGCAAGCTAATGAATTAATCATGGATACCTTAATAAAGAAATCCAATAGGTCAATAAATTGTTCATAACCATGGCTGATAATTATCTACAATCATAGATGTGCATAAGACCATCTCTAATGCTAGCCATGGGAGCCTGGCACATGGTTTAGGGACTCTTTACAAGTAGAGTCTGCATAGAAATTGTGACCGAGGATTGTTAAAAGCCACCCATTTCACAATCTGTCACCTGTCTAAATGAGAAGCGTGTGGGACTGTAACGTCAGCGTCCTCTGTGGGGGCATGCAGTCGCTTGCACTGGTGCATGGGGCTCTCATGTCTTAAAACAGCAGAACTTGCTGTGCCAGGTGAGGTTTTTCTGGACAGCTTTGTCATTGCCCATAAACAACATCAAATCAGTCTGAATTGCTAGGAATATTTTTGCACTCTTCCCAGTTTACAGGAATCCTGCACATTCACGCCCTGCAAGAAGAATAATTTTCTTGTCCTTTGAGGATAGCCTTTCATTACATAGGAGCTAAGATGCGTATGCTTATAACCCTTAAAACGTAATTCCCTCTTTCCACTCAGAGCATGCAGCAGTCACACTGTGAAGAACAAGATCAGTGCTGTCACTCAAAGACTTTGGAGTCACTAGTGTAAAATGAAGGCTTCTCTAGACTATCCAGGCAGTGCATGCAGCCCAGTGTTACTTGTTTATTTTTCAAAATCATGGCTCTTTAGCCTCTCATACAAAAGTCATGCACGAAGGCACATGCTCTGTGCAGCTTACGCTTATAAGCCCTAGAAACAGTGGCTGAACAGCAGCTTTCTCACTCGCTATAAATACCCGGGTTTTGCTGGTCTCATTGAACACCCCGATTCTTTGTGAACATCCACTTAGCAAAAACCACATAGCGCCCAGTGCCGTGGCCAAAGCAGGCTGTGAGGATGGTGCTGTGAGAGGCCTATGGGGTCTCCAAATGATACGGCTGCAAAAAAATTTCAAAAAGCCCTTGAGTCTACAGAGTTTGACTGGTTTATACAAGAAACAATGGGCTTGTAATTAATTCTTATACAGTATTAATGACATTAAACAATCTTTTCTGTCTGAACAGAGATTGTTATTTCCTTCAGCACATTTAGATTTACAACAGAGAATAAGCTTTAGAAGGCACCACATAAAGCAATTCACAGCGTGCCTCTGCAGAGGCTCTAATGCACGGTGTTAACTTTACTTCTCCCTTCTGTGTACACATATCTAATCAGGATTGTACCGGTTTTATACAGGGTTTTACAGAATCCCCATCACTGTAGTATCTGAAGGGTTTCTGTGGTACTTCAGTCAGGCATGGGCGATTCTGTAATATGTCTTCAGAGGGGAAAATGTAGTTGCAGAAGAGCATTTTACTTTAGAAATATTTTTGTTTAGATCTGAACTTTTTTGAGTTTCAGGTCCTATTAATGTTACATGGCTACAGTTCTGGTGGCAATAATAAAAAGCTCTGAAACCAAGGCTGGGTCATGTGTACAGATGGGAATGAACCTCTTACAGAGACGGCAATGATGAAAGCACTGTTCATCGATGCTACCTGGCATCAGCACCATGAAAAAACTGCAAACTTCAGACTGAACTTTTTCTGCCTGCAAATATGCAAATAGGGGCCAAGCCTTCCTGAGCCGTCAAGTCTAGCCTCCCACTATCACTGTCCGTCACTTCATGTTTTCCCATTGACATGTCTGCCAAGCCCCACTTCAGCATGTTGCCTTGCCCATTTGTCCAGGCTGAGAGGCTGCTCCAGAGCCTCTGGTGGCTGGGAACTTTCTTCTCGCTTCCAGCCTGGTGCTGTGGCAGTTTGTACCTTTTGCTGTAGTGCCAAACACACCTCCTGGCCTTAATAATTCTTCTTTCTGGTGTTTAGTTTATCCATACTGTATTTCAAGAGAAAAATCCCACTGCTCTTTGCCAATGGTTTCCATGGCTAACTGCTCCAGGATGTTTCATGCCCTCGCAGGGACTGGCCAGCCGCACTTACCCATCTTGATGTGTGCTTGCTCTAGTCCGCATTCATTCATACTGCAGACAAATGGCTTTCATTGTATGCCATTGCATTTAAAAATCAGATTATGTTAGCAATTTGTTTTCCATATTTTGTAATAATATTGTTTAATGTTAGTCACTGGATGAAGTAAGCCCATAGCCTGGTGGATGGAAGTTCTGATCACACTTCTGTGTGTGATCACATTCATCCCCTCTCCATCCTCAGGAGCATTTCATTATCCTTTGCAAAGTGGTGCTCACAGATTTTTGCTCCAGGAGAGCCCGTAGCTGGTGGTTTGGGCACTTGGGCAGGTGCTGTGGGCTCAGACCCTTCTCAGTGAGGTTTCCTCGTGGAAACCCTTGCTATGAGGATCTGGGCAGGCTCTTGGGGTCCACAGTGTCTTTCCAGGGGACAGCAGGGACACAGGGTGTTGATGAACCAATGTGGCAGGTGAGGAGGGAGTCACAAGGTTTAAACTGGTGACTCTGCATCCTGGAGTGGCAAGTCGGTAGTTTTGGGCTCCAGTGATGCGCTGTACCTTGAGCCATTCCCCTAGCTCGTGGGCACCAGTCCAGCCACGGTGACCTGGGCACCTTCACCTCTTCTGCAAAATGGCAGGGTGCAGGGAGCTCAACCCATGGCTGCCTGCCACAGGCTGGAAACTCTCTGGCTGAAAGGCATGGATGCCAGGGCAAGGATTTTTGTTGCACCATTGCCATCAGCAGGGGGAATATCGCTGAAATAGGATGAGCACGTGGTTCGGTGTTACCTGGAATATTTTTGTAGAAACCATGGCAACAGTCTTCCTCAAAGTAATAGCAGCTTTGCTGTCTGGGAGCTCATTCTGCGCCTGCTTAAACTGTTACTTGTGGTTAATCCCTTTCCTGTGCTAGGGCTGCCCGAGCAGGTGAAGCCAAGCACCTGAGTACTTGTTTGAGAGTTTGGTTATTTGACCATTGTGGCTCCAGAGAAACAGCGTGAGAGTAATTTTCTCAGTGAAATCTCTGTGTATGCATATGAGTGTGTGTGTCTGTGTATAATTTCCACCTAGATCATTTTAATTTATTGATGTATAAAAGCTCTTGCAGTTTGGTGTTCATCCTGCATTGTTCTTGTACATGGACAAATCACTCTTCAACGCTGTGTCAGAAACAATTATTTATGGCCTGGGAAGGTCTCATTTTTCATTATATTTTATCATTCTGCTTTATACTAATTACAAACTGGGACTGTTTATTTACTCACACCACGGTGGTTCGGCAGTATTTCTGGGTACTTTGCAAGGCAATGCGAAATGCAGAGAAGAGAGTTGCTCTCCGTGAGGCCTTGTTTTCCCCATGCACAGGGCTGCCAGCATTACAGATGCATGGAGGCACCCACATTTTGCTTATTCTGCCAACTTATGTGTATTAATGCTATTTAACGTTCACTGTGAGGAGGGTATTTTGGAGGACTTCTAAGGACCAGTTTCATCTCAGAGCTTTTTTGTTTGATGAGGTCTATTTTGTTTGATAGGTCTGTAAAGAGCATCTTCTCAGAAGCTCTTCCAAGAGCATCTCTTGTTGCAGCAAATGGGCTGCGCTCTGCCACCCCGGGGCTGTTTTGTACCTCAGGGGCTGTGGCAGAGCATATGCTGCTGCATGGTGCTGCAGGGCGGCTGTGTGTGGGGAGCTGGGCAGAGCTGTGGCAGCTCCTGTGTTTGTCACCCAGCTCCTGCAGCAGGACCAAGTGCATAGGGAAGCCACCGGGGAAGAGGCTATGAGCCCTTGTGCATCTTCCCTACTTTGCTGCAACTTCCCAGGAAGCTGATCTGTCCTGCTAGCCTGAGGATGAATAATAGTAATAGTAATAATATGATTTTTTCCCAGAGATTTCAGAACTGTACTGCCACATTCAAATAGGAGAATAATTAATTAAAAAAAAAACCAAACCAAGCATTCCAGGCCTATATTTCTTGAGGATTTTTTATTAACATGAGTCACTGAACACTGTTATTAAAATAAAAACTATTGTCTTAGTTGCTACAAACAGAGCCAATGTTTTACAGCAGTTCTTTTAGCTGCAGCTGCATAGAGCCTGGCGCTTTTTGAGTGAGAGAGAGAGACAGGATTTGAACAATACATTAGTGCAAAAGGAAAATCTCATAATTTTGTTGCTTGATATGGTGATCCATCTGTAATTCAATATCATCAGTCTTATATCAGATGGTAATAAAATCATTGTGAGCCGAGGTACAAATCTGATGGTTATTTTTTTAAAATTGAATGGAGGCCTTTTCAGCCATTTTTAAGGAGCTCTTCTTGCTAGGAGTACAGCAATTGCTTTTACTTGATCCAATTTCACATTAGGACAAAAAGTAAATTTCATGCTACATTTAATTTTCAGATGTAGGATATAAAATCATGAGCTACAAAAGAAAGTCGTGTACTGCTCCTAACTTTTGTCTCATAATAAAATAACAACAACAAAAAAAAAAGCTTAGAGAGAAACAGAAAGTTTCCTAGGGGAAAAAAGCCCCACCACGCAGGGGTGAAATCAAGACACTGTGCACCTTCCTATAGAATACATTGTGGCTTTATTTATTTAAGGAGCAGTTATTTGCACACTGGAAGGTGAGGAGATTCTATCCCCTGCCTACCTCGGTTCCTGCCTGTGGTTCTTACTGAATGCATGATCTTTCATTCCCTGCTCTGATCAGCTGACTAATGGATATCAAGGCTGGAAGATAGCTCTAGTTATTTTGTCTGACCAATATGCCACGTACTATAAAGATTCACCCTGGCCCATTGATCTATGATTTATTTTCCAGAAAGATACCCAGTCTTGATTTGGAGAGACTAAGTGGCGGCTGAACATCAATGTCTCTTGGTGCTTTGGTCCAGCTGTCAACTCCCCACCTGCCAGACTTCGTGTCCCCCTATCTCTAAGGTGGAGATGTCTGCCATCCATTCTTGTTATTCTTAGTCTGTGACAGAGGTGGCTTGTCTTTACCAATGGTTGTATTTCAGCGGGCGGCAAAAGGAGCCCTTATTCACCTTCTGAACTCTACAGTTCTAGGAAGCTCTACACTTTTTTATCCAACCAAAAAATATATAGTAATTTTTAAATTATATAATGAATATATTATGCTAAGACTATCTAGCCACAATCAGAAGTTTGTGCCTAATCTTTGGCTGAGGATTAAACCTCAGAAACAGGAAAACTATCACCTAGCAAAGGACCGTTCAGATAACTGACCATTTCTTTGAAAGCCTTGAGACAGTACATAGCTGGAAAAACATCACCTGAGCGTTTACAAACAACACAGAAGAAAATTCACTACCAGAGAAATTAGCATGTTGATACACTGATGAAATACTACAAATTCTGACCATGTCAGATCAAACCCAGCTGCACTTCTTCAATGGCCCCACATTTCTTCATTGTTTTGTGATGAGTGTATTAAAAGTAGAAAAAAAAAGATCAGAGATCAGCATCCTTGCAGAAAACTCATTCAGACTCAAACTAGGCACAGATGAAAACTCCTGACGTCTTTTTGTGTTGCCATTACAACAGGTACATAAATAATCTCTCTCCCAGGCACAACTGTATCAGACAAATCCTAACTACTGTAACAGCTCTGTGTGACACATGGGTAACTAGTCCTGGCTGTCAGTTACGCTTTCAGGGGTTCTCTTCTTGTTTCTAAGGCAAAATGAGAGTGATTTTTGCTTAGAGGTAACAAAACCCAAGAAATGACCTTATTGAAGTTTAGACCTGCCCTCTCAAACGGAAACCCAGAAGGCTGTTCGTGGTCTACTGAATCTCATTTTGTCCATAGCATAGAGGACACATGACCTGGGTGACCAAGAGTACCAACGCCTCTATGGAAAGCTGTGACTGACCTGCCATCTGCAAACCTGTAATTGTCACTATATACAGCTAGTGCCAATGACCTCCTGCCACTGCCTAGAGCCAGGCTGCCATCCCTGCCATGGTGACAGCTCGGTGCAAAGGAATGCTCATCTTCAGGGTCCCAGCCCTCGCCTTTGGATCAGGGTTTGCTGGTGTCATGGGCAGCTTGCTGCTGGCCTTAAGCTGGAGGCACCAAGAGCAGATGCTTTGAGAGGCTTCTGGCAGGACTTTGATATCAAGGAGTGTTAAAGATCTTATATGAGGACTTGTGGATCTCCATGCACAGAGGTATAACTTTTTGGATCCTGGTTAGGCAGATACCTCTGGCTATGTAGGTCTGTATATTAGTGAGTCATCCATCTCTATTTCTCCCCCTTTGTTCCCTCCCTCCCACTGTTTATCCTCAAGGAGCTTGTGAGACATTTATGCCATACTTCTGTAGAGATAGCAATGTTTTTTCTGCCTTTCCTTCTTTTTGCAGAAACCCCAGAGCTTCGAAAATCTGAACTAATGGGCAGAGAGCAGTTGATGGAAGTTTTACCCAGCCAAGACATATGTGAGCATTAATAGTTTTGTACCAATATTAGGAAACTCTTTAAGGTTCAACTTCATCTTTTAGTCTCTTTTGAGCTCTTTTGAGCAGCTCAAAGCAGGCCACCAAAGTAGAGTATAGCATTGTGCTCATGTTTTGTGTTTTGGTCAGGAAGTTTTCAGGTGGTCCAGAAACTTTCTCTTTTTTCCAGCAAGGAAACATCTCTACTCATCCACATTCCTGTTATGTCTAGTATAGACTCTCACAACTCCTTTTTCCTCTGTCTTAATATGAACGCTACAGGAAGCCCGAGATTGTACAGCATGCAGCTACATGCCTCATAAACAATGATGGCCAATGCGAGCAATTCACATCTGTGCTTTGCTAACCATGTTTCGTCCTCCTCAATTTCAGAAGAGAGTTCAAAATCCTCCTCATCATCTACAAAGTCACTGCTAGAATAATGATGAACTCTCTGCTTTAGGGACTTCTCCATCCTCCAGAAAGCTCCATACTCCGGGGAAGGTAATACTTCTGGGACAGGTTCTTGGTTGCTTGAGATGCCCAGGGCATCTTCAGTTGAGTATTCCTATAGAAAGAGGGGAGAGTGGGCTGAGCACGTACCTGACTGTGAAGTGTATAGCACATTCTACTTTAAGACCAGGGATTAGTACTAAAACAAATACCATGGCAGGGGGGTCGGAACTAGATGATTTTTAAGGTCTCTTCCAACCCAAACCATTCTATGATTCTAATGCATGCTAAAAAAAAGAGAGCAAGACACCTCCTCCAATATATATATATATTCACACCCTGTAGTAGGGCAAGGGAATGGGCCAGGCAAGCAGGAGGATGGGGTAACCTGTGATTAAGGTGTTGTCCCCAGGCTTTACCTCTAGGCTCTTCTTGCCCAATCTTTAAATCTTTCTGCACCTTGCTATCTCATCTGTAAAATGATAGCTTGAGATACTGCTTTTGTCTTTTATCCAGATAAAATGAGATTATGTTAATGAATGATTGTAAGGGACTGGGATAATATGATGATGGCAAAAATACCATTTGCTTTTGAATCTATGGTCCTACTTGGATAAAATAAAACGTAATGCATAAGTATCAGAGATTGTTTTCTAAAATTACAAATGGTGGGCAAATAAAGAATTCAAGATATGTTTAATTAAAGCCCTTGGAGCAGCTTGGGTGAAAGTCACCATAAAATTGCTCATTATCATGCTTCTACACTGGACTAAAGAGCAGCAGCTTTCCCATTTTTTTCACTCAGCCTTGCTTTCTTTAGAAGGCATGTTCGATGCTTTGATACTCTTTCTTGCTTAAGTGAGAAGACCATTGTTTCTACAAAATGGCACAAATCCAGAGCACATGTCCCACTTGTGCTTGTCTGAAAAGTTACCATGATGGTGCCATGCCATGCTTACAAATGTGACCAAGACATTGCTGCCAGTAGCAGTCCATGCCCTGCTTAAACCTCAAATAATAGCTGATGCTGAAAAAGCTACTGAGCTGAAGAAACCACCCCCTCACACTGCTTATCACAAAACAAAGCCATTAGATCTAGTTTTATATGTAGCAGCACTAGCAGTGTGTCTCAAGTCTGGGAAGATGTTCAGCTCCTTTTATTTTGTCTTAGAAAATCATATTGTAAGAAATGACTTAGTCTAGCTGGGATTTAATAAAGCAGTTCTATTATATTTTATGTTGTGGAAAATTATGTTGAAGGAAGAACATATTCAGTAAGAAAGAGGTTGTGCCCTTTCCTAATGGTTGTCTCCCTCAGGAAAGACGGCTGTTGGCTGTGAGGACTTGCCGTTCCACTGCCCTCCGGGAGCTTTGGGGTCACAGTTCTCACTGCTATTAATTAATGGGAGTCACTTCTCTGTGTGAAAGCAAGCCCTGCTGGCAGCAGGAAAAATTCAACTCACTCCTTTCCTTCCCTTCCCGTCTTCAAAGTTTTTGTAATTTTGTGAATGACTGCAATTACTATTTTGAAATCAGTGAGCTCCAAAGTTGTCGTATTTCCTATATACTGCTGTTTAAAAAAAAAAAAAAAGACAAATTGCGGCAATGTGAAAATGTTACCGGTAGTAAGTACAGTGGTGTGAAATGAAATCGGTCTACTACCAGAAAATCTGTTGTGATTATCAAGCGAATAGAAAGTTCAGGGATTATTCCAAATTAATTTGATATAGATGACATTCATTCCCTTTGCTGTACACACTAGCTATTTCTACAGTAGCCAATAAAATTAAGCTATCCGTAAACCTGAAGGCTCTGTTCTCATATGCAGTTTAATATGCCAATAAGAACAATGCAATTTCCTGAGGATGAATAACCAGGGGCTTGCTGGGACCTAATGGGCCAAGGTGTGCACAGAAACAATCACACCCTTCTGGTCATGAATCCCTGGGATCAGCATGTTCTGATTATTACTGTGTAATTAGTTAATAAAGCCCCTTTCAAAGCGGAACAGAACCGCTTTCTCTGAGCACAATGTGCACTGCATCTATCATGGTTTATTCATTCTGGATGAATCTGATTGTCATTTAAGAGGATGTATTCTGGGAACTTAACATCTCTATTGTAATGTTTCTGTTGTTTCCAACACTGCAAAAATAGAAGATGATGATGATTATTAATTATTTTAATCTCAAGCAAATTTTTAAGAAGTAACTTACATTGGGAACAATGTTTTGGGTTGGGTATAAAAAGTAGAGGTGGAGGAGGGAAACTGATATTTCAGAGAGAGACATTTGCATGCGTGACTTGGAGAAGATGACATATAATCTGGACAACAAATATTTTCACGTTCTGTTGTCCAGAAATGGAGTGATATTTGATTTACTATCTACTATTAAATTACTATTTATTATTAAGTGTATTTTTGAAATAACTGCTTTGAAGAGTAGCTAGTCTTCAAAAATAATTATCTATCTTGAGCTGCTTTAATTTAATGCATATGTTGCATGGCATTTAAGTGTAACTTGCTAGGCCAAAGGTTTTGGAACTCAAAACAACTTAACATTAGTGCTTTCCATGTCAGATCATAGAGTAAATTAATTGAACAGAATATTCACAGAAACAAATACAAAGAGACCTTATTGTAGTCAGGTGAAATTATTGTAAAATCTTAAATGAATATTCACAGATAGGCTGGTTTGTTTTTTTTTTTCCTGGCAGTACTTGGCCCAGGTTAACTGATCAACTTCTCAAGTTAGAAAACAGATCCCTCCCATTCCTTTGTGGAAGTTTGATGAGTTTAGGTCCTGCTCCAGAAGACATAGTGAGAATCAAATCCAGCCAAAATTGTCTCAATCCCTGATCAGTAGCAGCCTGATCTTCTTCATTATTAAAAGGGTCTTTTTCAAGATACAGATACCATTGTCAGCACCCTGAAATGGAATGCTGACCATCTTACTGATACTGCTTGACCAATGGAGCTGTTACGGGTTTGTATAAGCAATGAACAAAAATGTGTCTCTCCTAATACCATCAGATCAGCAGCAGTCTATTTTAATTACAAATCTCTGCTGGGAAATTAATGGGAGCACCTTTGTAGCCTTTTATTGTATAACAAAACCTGAAGAAGAGGTTGATTAGGTGGAGTGAACCCAGTGGAGGGCCACCAGGATGCTCACCGGTTGGAGCGCCTGCCTTGCAAGGAGCCTGAGGGACAGGGCTGCTTCTGCCTGGAGAAGGGAAGGCTTTAGGGGCATCTCAGAGCAGCCTTCTCCTGCCTATGGGCAGGTCACTGAAAGGACGGAGCCAGGCTCTCCACAGAAGTGCAAGGCAGCAGGATGAGAGACTGTGGCTCTAAGTTGAAACAGGAGAAGCCCACATTATATATAAAGGGAAAGCTTTTTCCCTGTGGGGACAGTACAGAGTGGAGCAGGTTGCCAAGAGAGGCAGCGGGGTTTGCGTTCTTGGAGCTTTTCAAGATCAGGCTGGAGAAAGCCCCAAGCCCCAAAACCTTCTTGCTGCTGCTGTTTTGAGCAGTCAGTTGCACTGGGGACCTCCTGCCATCCCTTCCAGGCTGGGTTACCCAAGCCCTTTAGAAGAGAGAGTCCAGGGACATCTCTGTGCCACGCCTATTTGCTTAAACTGTGGTGTGCTGAATTTGATAAGCCATGCAGTCTCTTCCAGTCCTATCCATGTAAGAGTTTTATCTATTTGTTCACTCTGTTTTTTAAACCAAGTTTATAGTTTGAAACCCTTGCTAGCCCTTTTTCCATTCAGTATCCGACTCATGCTGTGACATGCCATATTTTCTGTATCTCAAAACTTCCCATTTTAAGTAATGGTTCTCCCTCACAAGCTAAGAAGCTAACTTAAGATGTTTTATCAAGTACTACGAACAGTCGTTCTTTTAATGTTCTTTTTTTCTATACACCTCTGACTATTCAACATGCTCTCCCTTCTTTAGGTACATCAGTGTGAGCAGTCTTTAAAAGTCAACTGGATCCCTGGGTGTAACAGAGCTCATACTGCATATGCAAGGTTGTTACAGTCTGTATTTGCAGCTGTAGTTAAGTCAAGTGAATGTTTCTTCTTCTATGATTGAATGAAAAAAACAAAGTAAAGTACATATTCCCACCACTCAAGACTTCAAGCCAGCTACCTTCAGCCACTCAATAAATTAAATCAACTGTCTGGCAAGACTTGTTTTCCATAAAATCACATTGACTCAAGTTAATTATTGTCTTCCTCTAATTTTTTATCAATTAAACCCCTGTGATAGATTAGATAGACTCTACCTACTCTACCTAATAGCAGCCAACAAAGGTTCAATGAATAAGCTGTTTCTCCAGCTACAACTAAAGAGCACTGACTCAGGAAAAAGGAAGGAGGAGGGCAAGGAGCACAGAAAAGACAGAAAGCTGGGGGTAAGGCCAAAAAAAGCCTTAACCTTTGAGATTAGCTGTATCTTTTTCTTGCCTGCAGAGCAAAAAACTTCACTAAACATTTGGGCAGAATAAAGAGCAGCAGTGGCAAATGTGTTGCCATGGCAGATCTAAGATGGCTCGTTTTCTGTGGGCTGAATCTCCTACAAGTGATTATTTGATTTCCCACTATTTTGCCTGAGATTGCTATCAAATTAAGCCACCATCTGTCATTCCATTTGCCCCTGCTGAAGTGTGGACAATGTTGCAGTTCTTCCAGTCATCTGGTATTTTCTCTGGCCTCTCCTAAAATTTATTTTATATGGAAAATCAACTGTCTAGAACCTTCCTCAGAAAATTTATTTCATGACTTGCGAAAAAGTTATCTGGCCCTGCTGACTCAAGCATTTATCCCCTCTATATAGCTCGGTGTGCTGCTTTGGTTACCTTCGAATTATTTCATCATTGTCATGAAAATACTTCATCTAGTAAAGGAGCACAGAAAAGACAGAAAGCTGGGGTTTTTTTCAGATACCAAGCAGTAAATGATTATAGAAAGGCTGTTACTAATGAGGTAGAAAGAGCTGTTCAGTCAACGGGTGCCCATCTTGCTTTCATTATTATTTTCTTTCTTAAAACACTTAAATGGAAGTTGCTTTGTTCTTTGCCCTGCCTGCCATGGATTTTTATCTAACATTGTTAACTTCTCTTATTACACCTTCCTATACTCTGAGCTAGACACCATATTCATTTTACCTGTTCCTCCTTGTGTCTTTATTATATATCTAGCTTCCATCTGGTCTTCATTTATCCAATAGGAACTTTTGCTCAAAAAACATTCTCTGCCTTGATTGTAGCTTTTTGACCATCTAAAACTTTCTTAAAGAACTATAATATTTGTTCTTATTCCTTCTCTTTTGCCTGATCTTTTCTTTCAGATGAAGTTGCCTAAAACTTTCTTTATATACAAGAAAAGAACTATCTCCTTTTTATCAGTACTGACGCTAATCCATGAATCTTAACCTTACAGGATTCAGAAAGAACTGGAACAGGTAAAACTTTTAGACCCTGGAACAGGTAAAACAATTAGACCTTGAAAGACTTCTAAGTGGGAATCTAAATAATGAAACTTCGGGAGAAGAAAAACAACTTTGTTCAATGATCTTTTAACACTAAATTAAAAGTCACGAACATTTACAGAAAGCTTAAAAAAACCCCACAGAAACACCAGTTAGCATTTTGAAGAGATGAACAGATAAAGATAGGATCCAGCAGCATGCCAGGTAGTATCCAAGTCAAAGATGCACATTTCAGAATAGCAACCTGACTAAGACAACAGTCTTATCATCTACATCTATACCCTTCTAATTCATTTACCGTGTTCAATCTACTTGTATGTGTCAAACGTGGAAAAAAAGAGCTAAAAAAAGAAAAGCAAACCAACTTGTAGGTGGTATAACCAGCTTTCAAGCTGCTGTCCAGTCTTTTTTATTTATTTATTTATTTATTATTATTATTTGTGCTCTGGACTGTAGTTTCAAGTCCCTAAGGTGAGCAATGGTGCCTGTGACACATGGTGTAATTCGTCCACCTACATTATACCTGCTTCGTTCCTCTTAACCAGGTTAAAAGCAATGTTTTTAACATTCCAGACATGCAAATCCTCCCACTATATTTCTGTAATGCCAATTATATTAAATGTCTTCTTGTAAATGAGAAATTTCCAATTCTTTTTGCTTCCTACTGCAAGTTCTAGCAATTGGAATGCTATTTATTTTCACTTTTTCTGTCATTGTAGGACAATTTGTTCATGATTTGCTGAGTTAATTCTGTGTTACATTTGCCTCCTTTGCATACTCCCTCATAGTTTTAAAGTACTACCTTCCTTACTGCTCTTCTTGCCTCCTTTCCTAACAATTATTGCTGCAACACAGGAGATACTGGTCACCCAGTCTTTCAAAAAGCTCTTCTGTTTAAGGATCTGCAAAAAGAAAACCCATTTCACTCTAGTAATATAACTAAAGGTGTGTCTCCATTATTTTTATCCTGTTCCCATCTCACTCTTGGGGGCAGAAAAAATGGAGACAAGTTTTTTTCTCTCATCTGTCTAGTTTAGTTTGATATCATATTCGTCCCAGGGTGTATCATCATTAGCAGCAGTTTTCTGGATGTCTTCATAATTCTATCCAATTCCTGCAGTTCAAGTAAAAAAGTCAGGATTTGTACTTTTCTCCTCCAAAGAGACAGCATGCACTATCCTGTTGTTCTTGTGCCACCACGATGAATGGTGTATAATCCAGTATTGATAATGGTTGTCTATAATCTTGATATGGCTGAAGAGCTTCTCTTGGCTGATGCTCATTTCATACCACAAGGATGCCTATCAGGTTACATCCTGTTTAGCTAAGTTTTGCTTCTTCACAGACAGGTTTCTTGGCAGTTGACTTGCCAACAACCTGGTAACCGTCTGATGTCTTCAGCCACGTTGAAAACTGTTTCTACTTCTCATCTTTGACGAGCAGTCTCCAGTCTGGACTGTACATGAGTACGAGTACTGGGGTATGCAGGAGAATAGTGGCTTTTATCCAGTCTTGTAGAAAGTCCTGAATATCACCAAGAACTTGAAGTCATTTTATTTTGACATTTCACTTAGTTGTTTATTGAAAGGGTCATTTGATCGGGACCAACATTGTTATCTGCCTAGCTTTGCAGAGTGAAGGAGACTTTAAAACTGATAAAGGTCTCAGCTGAAGTTTCCTCAGTGGTACGGCTGAGGACAAGAAGGTCACAATTTTCTCTACAGCTTGAGAAACATAAGGTGCCAGTGGGGTTCCCCACACAAAACTGCAGAGCACATCTTTGTTATTTATGCATAAGCAAACACAGGGATGCTCGCAGAGTTAAAAACCGAACCATATGATGCTATAGTGATATTTTGTTATTATTTTGTTCTTGCCAGTGGATAAACCAGTGCAATCATAGGTTGAGAAGTGTTGGGATTTGCTATATTTGGACAATGACTGCTAAATACCCTTCAGAGAAAATACTTCCTTCAGAGGAAGGGATTTTAATAACTGCTTTTATGATATACACAGGGCAATTTTGATTTTAGTTAATATGATGCCACCTTCATTGAATTCTGAGATGCACCTGGGTGTATGAGAAAAGCTTAGACTCATGATTATTTTGTAAGCAAATAGTGATATTGCAGCGCGCTCTGAGGCGTGGTCTTGAGCAGCACAGAAGAGAAAGGGAAAAAATTCTGCATAAATGAGTATAATCCAGCAAGGGCCCAAAATTACTCTGCAGAAACGAAGTTATGTTTCGACTATGCAACACTGTGCTATGTATTTTGAGTGATAGCTTGTCTCCCCTTTTACACAGGGAAAGGGAGTATGTACACCTGATGCTCTAGCTCCTCTAAACTTTGAGCATCTTCCTCCTGAGCCATGCTGCTAATCTGCCAGCTTCAGACAAAGTTCTCAAAGGTTTTTGGAAAGAAAAAAGGAAAGGAAAGGGAAAAAAAGCACAGGAAGTCTCTAGGAGATTAAGGCTTATCCCTACATGCTGGTGTGAAGATTTCCTCAGGTGCTTGCTAACAAATGGAGCAAGAGGCAGCCTCTGCCCAGCCTGGGGTCCCTCAAGGACTGCAAAGCCGAACTGAGTCACATCCCTGTGCCCCAGTGCATAAAGGCCACAGTAAATCTGTTTCCTTGTTGCCTGCAAATCTTTTGCCTTATGTATTCCTTGGGCAAACCAACCATAGAAGCAACTATATTGGGGAGCAAAACAATGAAAATGAGTCCCAGTGAGTTTCTGACTGTTTTTACCAGGACACTGTGAACAGCAAGCTGGAGGCAGTGTGCCTTGGCTTTGCAATGTGGCCAAGGGACTGGATATTGATATGAATGAGAGAAAGGAAAGATTAAGAGAAGTTGCTAAGCAACCGGGAGAAATTATTCTTGGAAATGACATTTGGACTGAAAAGGGCCAATGTCTGATCTAAGCCTTCCTGCTGCAGAGGGGTTAACGTAATGAGTGCTATGCACAGTTATCTGCATTGGGCTCTTCACCATCTTAAATGGAAGTTACTTAATAGCAAGAGAACTAATTTGAAGATGGAAAAGCTGTAACTCGCAGAAGTGAAATGGGCTAAGATAAAACTAAGCGGAAAAGGCAGAATAATAGCTGCAGCAAGAGAGGTAAAGCCCTGTCATTGCTGCAGCTGGAGCACAGAGAGCAGTGTTAGAAAGAGCACATAACTGTTCAGCACATCAAGTTGCATGCAGTATGTCTCCAAGTGGCATGTTTGGTATTTTTTGTTTAAGAATACAATATGACAGTATAGTAATATGTTGGGAATTATAACACCATGCAAAAAGGAACAGAATTATAATGGATTGCAACAGTCACTTGTGCACTGGCCTCCTGAATTCACGTTCAGTATAAAGAATGTGTATAGCTTGTTCCCAATGGCGAAGAAGAGTGGGACAAGTACCCTGATAGCACTGCATAGATAACCTGATAGCACACTCATATATATGTGTGTGTATGTATGCCACACACAGGAATGTATTATTCAGTGTTGCACTGGCAAGGCCAATATCTTTAAAGGAAGCTAGGGATCAGATGAGATCCACAGCAGTGACAAGGCACCTAATCTACCTCTAATTTCAATGGGAAATTAGTATTTGGTATCTCAGGGATTTGGCCATAGTTCCTACCAAATGGTCTAGACTCTCATCTCTGATTCTAGACAGAGTCAAGAGTACAGGAATGAAGCTTTTATTTTTAATAGCTCTAATGATCAAAATATCTTATGGACAATAGTCTGAGCTGGCAATGTCTTTTATACTACTGTAAATTGCCTTATGGCACAGTGAGGACAGAATTAGTTTATTCTGGTGAAAGAGAGAAGTGAAAGAGAGCTGAGCCAAGTTCTTGCTTTCACCTGGGCAGAAGGAAGCGGTGGGCAAGCCCAGGGAGCAAAGAACAGGCTCACACTGAGATCATGAAAGATCCTCTTTCTATGGTCCTAACTCTTACATTTCTAATTTAACCCTGTTGTCTTGCACCAGCCATTTAACCTAGCTCTATGTTTTGGGCTAAGTAATGTTAAGTTTTGCACTAACTGGAACCAAGAAGCTAATTTTGCACCTTTCTCTATTATGGACATTTGCACTGGTATGAAAGGACCATATCAATACAGATGTTTCTTGTAAACTCACTGAAGTAAGAGGTGAGTTTACAAAGGCGGCCTTTTTGTTATGAAACCAGCACATCAGCATCAGCAAGGAAAAACACACCTTTAAAAACAAAGAACATTTTTGTGGTTTAACTTTGAAGATGATCTCATGAAATGTTAGGGTCTAAATGGACTATCATCATCTTATCCCCTTTTGCTATCCCTGTAGCCTCAGAGATAGACAAGGGGAGTTGGCATCTCTGATTCTTGAATTTCTTGCTCACCTATCTATCTTCGACTTCAGCACGTTATATGCTTACATCTCTGCTGCACCAAGAAAAATAATGCCAAGCAGTGCATGTTTGTTGACAACATTTTAAAGCATGTCAAAATCCTGAAATACTACACACTGGCTATGCATCTGAAAAAAAAAAATGTTTGAAATGATGAACGAACTTTTGATTGCAATAGCCTGTTTTGCATCTGCAGAGACTAGTCCATGTTCCTCAAATAGTTCTACCAAAGATGATTTCCTTCAAAAATGAAAAGCCAATTGGGAGCAGGAAAAGTAGGCAAGCTTGTTTTCAAGTTTATGAATAAAAATGAAGTGTGGAAGTGAAATTCAGTGGTTCTAAAATCTTGAAGGGCATAGTCACCAGGAACAATCTGTTCAGTTCATTGTATTTCTTAATAAATCAGTTTTTAATGTAGAATATGATTTGATAAGCTTATTTTTTCTTCTTTTTTCCCAGCAAATTCAAGGCAATTTAATAAAAACCCCCCACTCTTAAATTCTGCTGCATGTAATTTAGCTGACTTCAAATTTCCATCTAAAAGTTGCTTTGACTTATCACAAATATGAAGTCTCTTAGAGACAGGGCATATGCTGTTTACCTTTATGTAAGCAGCTATTGAATTGTAAATGGTTATGTAGCTTAACATAGTTATTCAGTCTTATTTAATCTCACGAAGACATTGTATGCAACCTTGTGTTATCAAGAATTATGAAATCTAGTGAAAGAACTAGAGTAGTTGAAAGAACTATAGCAGTTGAAAATTCACATTTATAGCTTCACAACATGAATCAACTTTTCTTTAGGAAAATAAAAAGAGAACAAGATTAAAATGCGTGACAGCATGAATGAAGACCTCTTCTGTGGTGTTGGTATGGTATTTTACATCAGTTCATCCTGAAAACACTGCGTAGATCAGGCTTTTGAGTCAGTCTGGTATAATTTGAGCATTATGAAATGTTAGACGATACACTAAAGCCGGCATGGTAGGGTGAGTCTTTGCCTGTGCTAAGTAGCAGTGAAATGCACCTAACGCTGCTAAGGAGCCAGAAAGCCAACACAGCAGGAAAAACAAGTGTTGGAAGTTGTGGGAAGAAAGGTGCTGATGGAGCTTGAGTGCATGTCCGTTTCCACCAGCATGTTCCACATCAGAGAGCTGCCTCTCCCAGCCCACGGCACAGCAAGTACAGGGCTTATGGCTGTGCAACAGTGGGACGTGCTGCAGCCCGATGTGCACAGCCTGTGGGCTGTGTTGGGTTAATGACTGCGCTAGAAACCATTGCAGGCCCAAGTCTACAATGATACAAAATTGTTAGAAACAAGCAGTACCAAAACTGAAGAAGCTTTAACCTTCATCTCTGATTAAACCAGTTCTGAGAAAGTATGTATATAAAAGTAGCTCTAACCTTGCGTGCGGCCAGTGTCTGTGCAGCCCCAGGCAGCGACGCAGGGGACGAGCTGGCAGCAATATTGCCTTTGCCTTCCCCTGAGTTTTAACACCACAGGGGCTGACCTGGGCCAGGGAGCAGCACTGGGATTGCTTTAATGCATACAGCTAGTAACTTTTACCAACAGAGAGTGTGCTCTGACCGCTCCTGTTCTAGCTGGGGAGTTGGATGTAAGTGGCTTAACTACAGGGTCACTGGGTCTCTGGCATTAAAGCTGTCTCTCACCCCAGGGAAACCTTCTGCTTCCAGAAGGGCATTTTTCTGGCCTTTTCTGACATTAAAGCACTGCTCCCACTGTAATGGGATTGACCTGATTTTGATTAGGTGCCTATAGTAATATCTGCAGTCATGAAAACAGAATAAAATGTAGGGGAGGAAAGGAAAAGATAGAAAACTTATCAGAGTTTCTACTGTATATATTTTCCTATCTTTATCCATTTAAAGCACCACGTCTTTCCAGCCAGGTTAGCAGGTGAAAGCAGGAGTTTGGCACTCACTTACTTTGCTAACACTAAATGCTGTGCTGTGCAGGGGCGCAGTTCAGCACCGTGTGGCGACCCCGTTCGTTTGTCCCTGCCAGGGAGCTTGAGGAACCAGGGGCCACGTGTTGGTGCGATGGCGAATGCCCCCACTCAGCCTCTCCATGGCCACAGCAGGAGCAAATCACAGGTACAAAGTCACCACTTGAGTCTCTCCATCAATGAAATGTTGTAGCATTAAAGCATTAAAAATAATGCACTTCAGACTTAACTCTTTTAATGACAAAACCCCCAGCGAATGTGCTTAGATTTAAGACAAGCAGAAACATCCAGTGAACAAACAGTGTTTTAAAGTGTTACAGGAAAACTTTTAAAATATATTTGCACACATCTGCCATCTTGCTTTTCATGCTGTTATGGCATCTCAATACTCATGAAAAACATTGACAGCAAAGTTAGGCTTCACACACAACAGAGTGGTAGCTCAAAATGCCGCAGCTGGTTTCACAGGAGGCTGCAGCTTGCCAGCTGTGCTGGTCAGGGGACTGCAGCCATGGACAGGCTCTCCGACAGCCCAGTTCAGTTTTCAGCTGCGATATCTGCCTTCAGAGCTCTGCTGTGGTGTTCATGTTCCAGTGTCATGCACACCTTGTGAGCCCACAAGGTCAGTGGCCCCACGAAGGCTGCGAGGAGGGGTTGGTGGCCCCCCCAAGGAAGATGAAGGATGGTGGCTGCCAGCCACACAGCCCAGTGTCCAGGAGAGAGGACATGCTCAAGCAGGTTGTCTCCTTTTGGAGGGCTCTGAAGGATGCCCAGGTGTGGGCAGGAAGAAGCTGAGAGCCCCGCTGGACTCACTCAAGAGATGCACCAAACCAGGGTGAAAGCTGGGACTTTGGGCAATACCTGGGTGTTAGATGGTAACGTGCTGCTGTTTCTTGACATTTTCCTTTGCATTAGGCAGTTGCTAACCTGGTGCTGACTGCGTGTCCAATGGTTGCTTTTGATGGTAATTTCAGAAGCCCTAACATTTTCTTAAAAATCAGGATCAACTGAAAAACTGAAAATTAACATCACTATCAGGTTTTGTTTATGTGTAACGGAATTAAAGCTTTTTAAGCTGTCATTGCAGTTGCATTAGTATAAGGTTGTGTGCCACTATTTTATTTCTTCTGACATCACTTACAAGTTCACAAACTGAAAAATATAATGAAATAAAAAGTGGTTTAGCTTGCTGAAAAGCAATGGTGTCCTTCCTCCATTCTGTGTCCAGCTTCCCAATGCAACAGGAACATAACTGCCACAATATTGGGGTCTTTTGGAATAAGGATGCTAAACGGATTTGAATCTGACAATACAAGTAATATTTGCTTCATCTTATTTATGTTTTTATGCTGGCATACAATAAATATCACATCTAGGTACACACAAGCACCTGCTGCCTATTTGCTTATGTGTTGGTAATGGCACTCAGTCTCGGTTTTGACTGCTTTTTCCCCCTCTGAGCAGCATAAACACTTCAGAAAACTGGCTGCTTCTGCTCTCCATCAGCACGTGAGTTTCTGCACCTTTGCTCAAGATGGGCTGTGGGGCTGCCACCGCTCTGCAGAGACCCTCCTTCTCCACACAGAGCCTCTGGGACACAGATGCCGGAGATCTCACCTCCCCGCTTCCTAAGACTTGCCTCCATCATATTGAGATTTTAACCATTAAATGTAACCATTTTCAATTACCACACAGGGTAATTTTTAATTAAGATTAAAAATTTTAAATTAGCAATCCAGGGAGCACCTGTCCCCTGGGATTGCGTTTCCCACCTGTGAGGGGTCGTGCCCATGACCCCCATGAGGGCAGCGCTGCCCACGAGCCCGCAGTCACAGCCCAGCCGTTTTTTCCCCCATCGCCACTCCTAGTTCACTAATTTTTTGTTTTGCTTTTTTTGTGCGTGTTCTTAGTAGTAAAGTGTAACCCCAGAGTCACCTGGGCACTGATTATGCTCCTCATGAAGCATAATCACACTCCATTTCCCAGGGGGATGAGGCAAATCTTACACTTTTCAATTCCAACCCCAGAGTGAAAAGAACATTTTCCCAGTATTGTGAAAACACAACGGCCCCACACTGTGAGACAAACAGTGCTGGGGCGCTACTGGATATAATTATTTTAGTGATGCTCTTTGCCTCTGCTTTCAGGTGGATTGCAGAACAGTTTTTTGAGGCAGGGATCAGTGCTTGTGTTAAGGCTGGGGGTGAAGGTTGTAAAGAGGAGAGAGGGACAACGCAGAGAGGAACATCTTCAGATGAGCTTTGCAGAGAACAAAGTGGCTAATCTCTTTTTAGTTTCTGTGAAAGAAGCATGAAAAGAAGTTTCTTGCTCTGTTACATGGGTAGGGCTGTACGTGTCCATATGTATGTATGTATATATATGGGTTTTTTTATATATATATATACACACATAAAAGTCTTGAATCGTTCTTAAAAACTCTTCTCAGGGAAAAGGACTTACAAAAATGAAGCAGCTGGAAATTTAGAGGAAGGAAAGTCATCCAGGCTGTTTAAAATCCTAAATCTCATTTATGGTCTCTTTTAAAACAGGCCGATTGAATATGTGAGTGTTCCTCGTAATAAATAGATGTATTTTATTGTGCTGTCAGATTATCTCATGGGAAAGATACCAGAGTCTTAAAAGCAATCATAATCTGGTTATCTGTTACAGACTCTATTGATTTATTTTTTAAATGAAAGTGTAACTGGGAAGGTACAATATTTGCTTTTAAAAGATGACAATTTTACTGACTTGTGTGGGTTGAGAATAAAAGAGGCGGCTGATGGAAATTCTGCAGATCTGATTGAAGAATCAAACAGAAAATTATTCCTGCATGAACTGAAGCATAGACAAATAGCCCAGTTTGCTGTGTTTATGATGGCTGTTAGTGATCTGGGACCAGAGAGGAGAAAGGGATTAATAATATTTTATTGCTGTTTAGGGAAATTTTAAATGGAGCCATTGTGATCCTTTACTGGTTAAAGCGTCATCAGGGAATGAGAAATGACTCTTTTAGATAGTGAGTAAAGAAGCAGGAACTTCTCGCGGATGGGTTTTGCATGTCGATTGGGAATTGGTACCTCTAGGGCTAAAGTGTGTGTTTGTGATGCAGAGTACAGGCACAGAAGACTACTTCATTAGGCATTTTTTCAAGTCACATAGGCCGGAGAAAAATGTTCAAGAAAGAACATGTATGTCATTGAGAGAAATTTGCAAATCTGCAACACAGTTCAATGGAAGTCAAAGAAAAAGAAAAAAAAAAAAATTAACAAACCCCCAGATACGTACTTAACTGCTGCTGGAAGAGTTGTACCAGGGCTGGAAACTCATCTCAGAAATGTCAGGCATAGACATTTCACAGATGCTTTTCCACTTCTGTGGCAATAAGAAAGGAAGGAAAAGCAGAAAGTGTAGAATTCAGGTCATAAAGAGTCCAATGATGAGCTGCCTCAAAGGGTCCAGCAGCTCAGCCTGTTCACTGTTTCTTTCCTGAGGTGCAGTGAGTCACTCCAGGAGGGAAAGCGTTTGCAATCATCCCATCTGACCTTTTTGGTCCAATTAAGAGACGGGACATAGGACTGTCCTCTTCTCTTGGCCTCTTCCCCCGTGACAAACTGTAGCTTTGGGGATTTGCGGGGAGAGAAGGGTGTCTGGTGAACCTTAGGTTTGTTTCAGGAGTTCTGAGGAGAGGAGAGGGAGGGATATGGAGAACATGCACTTTTGGAGCAGCCATCCGCCAAGCTGCAGTCACTGGCTGGTGCTTGGGTCCCCAGGTGCTGCTGTCCAGCCCCGTGCACCACAATTTCCATACAGACCCCATGGCTGTGTCTGGGTTCCTTTAAATTCATCTTCCTCACAGGCTTCTCAGGTGATGGATTTAGTCATTACTATTTTGCATCCAGTTACTCCTAGAACTGGGGTGGTATTGCAGAGTATTGATGGAAGAGACTGCCTCCAACTCCTCTAAGGGAACTGCAACATGCAGACCCACTGACAGCCTGTTTCGCCTCTGAATTTAATTAGTTTTACTAGGACTGATGCAAGGCAGTGTCGAAATCAGTCTTTTATTATCCCATAGTCTGTCTGCTTCTCTGTGCAGCACTAAACATACACTGAAAAACCATGAGCAGCCTCACTAGGACACTGAAGAAATCGGTATTTATGAACAAGTTAAAAGGCAAAAGATTAAGACAAAAACTTCTCTCTAACATTGCAGGCTGCTTCTTTTAATTAAAATAACAAACCAAAATAAAGTTGTGCCATTTAAAACGAGCTTGCCAGAAGCAAACAAGTGCACATGAGGCATAATGGCTTATAAAAAGGATAGACTGCTGATGAATAATAAAACTTCTGGCACTTCTAGCTCATCCTTTAAATACTCCTATAAGGAAGGGGTATCAAAGCAAAAAAAAAAATTGGGTGCCTTGAACCATTTTTTTTACTCTTTCAAGTATAAAAAGCTGCAATCCAGGGAAAGCATAAAATACAGAGGTTTATTTCCATTGTGATCCTTTCAAACTTCATATTAAAAGTATATACAAATTTGTAAAAATACATATACAAATAATAAGCAGGTGAGCATTAAAACAACTGAAACGGGTTTGTATTTTCCACAGGTCTGGTTCTCCTTTTGCAGACGTTTTATACCAGAAAAACCTTAGTCACATCCATGTATTTACATACACAAGAGGGACATTCAGGTTTTTCACTTTTTTAGAAGGACCTAAAGACCCTTTGGCCGCCCAGATGAGAAGGACCCAGACAGCCTTTCCTTGTGTTTTAAAGAGGATCAGCTTCTTGATTTTAGCACCTTGTGCCACTTCACAGGGGGAAGCAGCATGTCTCTCTGCAGAGAGCAGAAGACAGCTGCATGCCATAAAACCGAATCAGAATTTGAATCCCAAATTAAAGAAAAAGATATTTGAGCTTGTTGATAGCACCAGGCATGCAATTAGTCCCACAGATTTGGTGATACTGTTCACATGATTAAAGTTCTTTTGCAACACATAAAAGAAATTAGACACATGTTTAACTATTTTGTAGTGACAGGGCCAGCTAGCATTTCTTGAACCTCTGAGAAGCTGCTGTTTGATGTAAAAATATGTGTTTGATTATGCTGGGTTAAAAAAGGGGAATCGGAGAACAAGTCTGATTTTGGTACTGCGTTAGCTCTCAAAGATAAACTGTATTTCTTTTTAAATACTCAAAATTGCAGTGAGACCTGATCTATGGAAGCAGTGTCAACCGGAGTGTGTATCTGCAGTCAGGTAACAAATCCTAAAGTTTTTTGATCCAATATTTGGCATAAATCCAGGCTTATACTACTGCAAGCATTTACCACTTCAGGACAAAATGTTATACAAAAAAAATTTGCAACATTATGCTTTACAGTTTTATGCTCTTTTTAAATTAAGGAACAGCTGCCAGCTGATGAGAATTTTGGTAGATTATCATAAAGAGTTTTAAGTGAGAGCTTTCCTAGAGAAGGTCAACAGAAAGATAACTTTTAAGATCACGACAAAAATATGAGGTAAAGGTGGATGGCCTAATAAGTAGGAAATGCTCTGCAGTAAGACTCTACTGTTACTTTTCTGAAAGGATGAGGCCCAAATAAAAGCCAAAAAAAAAAAAAAAAAGAGGAAAAGAGGAGGAAACCATTTAGCACAAACCTATGCAAGTGAAAAAAACCCCAAGCGGTCTAGAAGCTTTTGCAGGTACAAGGCAAGGTGGCTATTGCCTAATGTACGGAAATTAGGCAGGCTGGCTTCAGAGTACAACCGCTTAGGCAGCACTCCAAGAAGTGAAAAGTTGAAAGCTTAAAGGATGATGGTACATGAATTCCTGCCTGGGAAAGGCAGGAACTGTGGTTAAGCGGGCTGGGATAAACCCTGACTGGTGCTGCCAGGAGTAGTAATACAAACCTGACCCCAGCCACCCGGCTCTCCAGAGACCTTCACGCACCGACATCGTCACTGCAATTTCAGAGCTGATCCCTAAAAATGAGGGATGGTCTAGTGGTCTTTACTAAGTCTTTCCCCTCTGCTTACTGATATCTCCAGGCTGTAGATGCTGATGTTGCACCCAAGCTATGCGGGTGGGAGGCGCTGGCCTGGGGGTGTTTTCCATCTCGCAAAGCACCAAAAGAAAACCCTCTTCACAGGGCTGAAGTTCATCCTGATGCTGACGTGGCAGGGAAGGGCCAGGGAAAGGCGATGGTCTCTGCCCGCTCCGCCCCTGCATCAGGCCTGGCATGAGCAGCATGTGCTCAGGGATGTGAAACACGGATGCACTGGTTCCAGCACCAGTGAGTGGTGACCCTTGGTGAGATCCCAGCATTCCCATGCTCCATCCTCACCTGTTGGTCAGCAGGTCTTCCTTGATTTCAGTGTTACAGTCTCTGGCACTTCCTACACAAACCACTGCATTTTCAGCAGTGGAATGAACACTGGTATTTCAGAGGCTTTATGGATTTCCAGTAAGAGTAAACTAGGGATGGGAATGAAATGTTGACATGAGGGAGTGCTTGCTTGCTTGCTTTTTGTAACTTACAGGTGTTAGCTCTGCACCTGAAAAGCACCTAAAAAACATTGGCTCAGGGAGAATGGTGCATAAACAGCAGCTTTCGCTCGCAAAACCTCAGCTTCCAAAGTAAATTTCACCTTAACTAAAACAGTAATTTTTTTCAGGAAAATAGTGCTATCTGTCATGATTGCATTCGGCAAGCCTCACTAGCTTTACAGTTGTTATTTAGAAACACAGTGTTTGCCAACACGATACAATCGTAGATGCAAGTCTCTCTACCTCAAAGAGGAAACAGCTTTGAAATGGCAAATCAAGTTTGGCAAATTTTGGCAAGTACTTTAACAGTGAATTATTACTGAAAATATTTTTTTGCTACGCAATTACTCTGTTTTCCATGAGACCTTCTGCTGAGCCAGCTCAGGGACAGCAGACGCAGTGGTACCACTTTCATAAGCTAAGGCAAAGCCTTGATAAAGTATTAACACACATCTACAGCTGTCACCTAAGCGCTGACTGATTTAAAATAGATTATTCTTTACATACTGAGCATTTGGCAAGCTGAACTGAGATGCTTAGATTATTTGATTGATTTCCATTTCTATGATAATCCCATATTTGTTCAGTTTTGCCTCCTGTTTGATGCCAGGGATAGGTATTTGGGCTCCAGAGTTTTCCCTCAGCCCCCTCCGTATATTGTGCGTACAAGAGTTGGCATTGCAGTTTGGTTTGTTGCTTGGAGACAGCTGCAGGGATGCACAGTGGCATAAATCACACCTGACTGTTGCTAAGGAAATAAGACTGTCTTCTGCTTTTCCTTCAGGCCTTGTAATAAGAGAGGCAAACAAAATTCGTATACAGGATATTTAAAATATTGCTTTAATTTAACAAAAGTGAAAAGGAAACTACATAATGCACATTTGTAGCAGCTTTCCTGGGGAACAAATACTGAATTTTCTTTCTTCTGGAGGTGATTACTGGAAGCACAGGATTCAAACGCATTATGTGATGGAGGAGAATAATTAGACACAATCTGGATTTGGGGCATAAAAACTCAATAAACTTTTTGGAGGGTTTTTAAACTTGCAGAGCAGTGCCTGCTGCTCACCCTAATGTTTATGTTTTCTTTTTCAAAAAAAAAAAAAAAAAGAAATTTTTGCTACCAAAAGCTTGACTGTAAAAGTGAAAATTGGATTTGAGGAGCTACTTTTTCCTTCAAGAAGACCATTAAAGAAATGACTTTGTCAAACTAATGAAGAATCACAGACGGATACTTCAGTTGTCCTTGACAAAATACTCATTAAAGAGTTACCTAAGAAAATATACTTGGGGAACAACAGAGACTCTGTGAACACTTCTCAGTGTCTCCCAGCTTTCCCTTAGGCTTCTTTCCCAAGAGGAAACTGGGAGGTGGCGCGAGCGCGAAGGCTGGTCGGATGGACCTATTGCTGCTGCTGGTCCCTCAGAGCAGTGGGAAGGAGTCAGGCATCCTCTGCTCTGAATTATTCTCTCCCCTTGGTGAAAGCAGCATGCAAATAGCTCCCTTTTTGTAAACACGACTTCACAATGTGCAGCATATGTTATTTTGCCCTTTTTCAAATAAGACAAACTTTCTCATCTTTTAGCCTTTGCAAAACCCATGTAAGTCTCTAATCAGCAGAGCACACCGAATCTGTGTTGCATAGTGTTGGAAACAAAGTTCATCACTACAGGGAAACACATCCTTGGAAATTTTACTCTTGAGAGGTATTAAGAGGTTTAGAGGTATCTAAACATTTAGAGTCTGTTACCAGTACTGGCACTGATTTGCAGCTCTCATAATTATTTCTTTATGTCTCATTTATTTATTTTGATTTATACAACCAATAAAGGAAGAACCTATCCCTGTTCGTAAGCATTCCTCATAACTTTTGAGGTGTCTTAAACTTCCCAAGCTTTATCAGACAAAGCACAAGCAACAACATTTATTCCCTCTTATGAATCTTTTAAAGACCCCAGCTTAAATGCCCATCATTTATCCTCCTGAGAAGTTTTGCCTTCAAAATTCAAGGAAACAGAGCTGGGCTTTGTAGGCTTGACCAGAATACCTTTCTTTAGGCAAAACAAAAATGTCAAACAATACAAATCTTTCCCAGTAATTCCTCCGCTCTGATGCAGGGCAAGGCTGATGGCATGAATGGCTGGTCCTGGTGATGGCTGGTGGAGGGTCAGGTAGGTGGTGGGTCCTGTAGCTTTCCCCACCACGGGGGACTTTGGAGCTGTGGGAGCCACTGAGGCGAGCTGTAGAAATGCCAAAGCAAAAACCCACCCAGGATTTCACATGCACGTTTAACCACCTGAATACTAGTATGCTAATTATTCCTTCAGGTTATTAATTTGTATTGCATTAGTGAGTAGAGGTCCCTATTAGCATGTCACTGTGAACAACACCCGAGCTGAAAAATTTACTACTATAGTAAAGAAAGCCAATTGCAAGGAGAGAGAAAAGTGAGGAAACGGTGAGCGTCAGGGTAGTACGTAGTGCTGCCAGAGCATCTGCCTAACGATTGCAAGGTGTTTTGCAGGTGCTGTGCTGTAAGTGGATTACAAGAAAAATTTAAAAGAAATTACTGTTCTTTTTTCTCCTGCCCTCTTATCTCTCACAGACACAGGCAGTTTTAGCAGAGAGATTCATTGCCTTTTCATACTTATATTTTAAAATATTTTCTTTATGTGTGTGCATGAAATGCCAGGAGTTCCTCCTATGTCTAGAAATACTTCCTTTTTTCAAGGACTGGGTGCACAGTAGAGGACGTTCAGATTATACCAATGTACTTTTGTGAGGATTTTTTTTTTCCGAAGGTATTATTCCTTGGTCGGCAAACCATTTATCCACTGCTGGCACACACAGAGCTTCTGAAATCCTTTGCTCTCATATTTTCCTTAATTATGCTTCTTCATTGTCCTAGAGCTCCTCTCCGTGCCACAGAAAGAAGGTGGCACTTCAAACCAATCTCAGCTGAACTTCTCTAACTGAAAGCTGCTCAAACGGCTTCTCCCAATAAAAAGAATATTGTATAGTGAGAATTATTGGAGAAGAGAGTTGGGGTGGTGACTAATAGATTTTCTTCTCTCAGAGTGTTGAAGTTGCTCTAGTGCGTGTGATGAACCATGCTCCAGCCGGACTTCCAACTTCAAGTGTGCATGCATGAAGCACGTTTCTCAAAACGGCTTTGCTCTTCCTGGAGGCAGTAGGATTTCAGAGTACCTCATTTGACCTCTGGGATGCCTTTGTTTGGGGGATTATGGACATCTGTCTCCACACAGGTCAAGAAAATTTTCAACCTGGGATCCCAAGTTCATTTCCGGGGAAGAAGAACGATGCAGGACATCAGTGTGTATTTCTGACTCTCATTTGCAATGGAAGAAGTAGCTCCTGCTTTTCCTCCTCCTTCCACAACGCTCTGGCTGTTTAGCCAACAGTGTGACTCGCAAAGCTCTTGCAACATCCCAGGGAAAGCCAAAACAGCGCTTGTGAAGGGTGGCTCCCTCGCGTTTGGCGCTGAGCCTCCCATCAACTTCAAAGGGGCGAGGATTTTACCCACTGTGTCTCCTCAGCCTGTGCATGATTCAAGTTGTTTATCATCCAGACCATTCACAAACCTCCCGCTGCCACTTCCCTTTCAGCAGTGGAAAATTGTTCCAAAAATGAAATTCTAAAAATGGGACCAAGTTTTGCTGGCTTTTTCACTTCATATGGCCAGTGGAATAACACATCAACGCTCCTGTTTCTCAGATGGCATATGCTTAATGTAACAGTCAGGAGACATTTTCAGTCTATCTTTACAATTTAGCTGCTGCTGAATATGCTGTACTGTTTCCACACAGAAATTTTCAACAAGATACTTATGCCCTGAATCAATGTACATTTTCTTCCATTCATAAATATGTATTGTCTGATTTTGATATGCTTACATATGTACACTTGCATAAATCTGTTGATTTACATAGGACCGCACCTCACCACACTTCAACCCAGAAAGAATCTTGTTAAAACAAAAAGCTACTTAAAAATCTTCAAATTGAACCTAGCACTTAAAATTACACTAATTAGGCCTACATAAATACTTTGTTATGTTCTGCCACTGTGCTCTGCTCCGAAAGGTCTTTCCATTTGTCCAGAGAGCAATGAAACCAAACACTGGGCTTTTTTTCTCTCCAGCTTCTTCCTCTTCTCCAAGTCTATCTGCGCCTCCTTCATTTCACGGTGCCTTTGCTGGCGCTGGGGACTGCCCTGAGTGTAGCTGTGGACACAACCCAGCCATCCCCTGGCTCTCCAGACCAGGCTCCCTGTCAGCCCCAGCGCCCGAGGAGCTTTCTCTGCACCACAGCCCGCTGACGCCGACATTCCCAGCACCACTCCCAACAGCCTCCTCCTGAGGCTAGTTTAGCTTCATCCTCGGGTATGTGGGCTTCACAAAGCTGTAATTACGACGAGGAAAACACTCTGGATCTCTCCTTAGGTGAAAGAAAACAGCATGCGCACTGGCTGGATTAAGTTTCTGCTTTCCGCAGCAGCAGAAATTGGAAATCTGTTGCTTTGCACACACAAGAAAGGGTATTTCGGTGAAGTTTGTACATCTGTGTGCAGATTACTGCAGAATTCTTTTGCTTTTTGTTGTCTTGTCTGTGTGAGCCCCCACCAACCTCCACAGGGTCTGAAGCTGACATGAGGAAGAGCAGGTGCTGCATATCATATCACAGTCATGCTCTAACCTGCTCAGCCCTTGCAAAAACATGTGTTGAAAGCAGCTGGTTTGCAGAAAGGCCAGGGAATATTTATTGCTGTAAAGGATTGCTTTTCCCTATTGCCCTGAAAAATTGTAACGAGAAGACCGAGTACCTGAAAAGAAGCAGAACAACTAAAAGATCAGCTGTATATTAAGGTGAAGTGATGGTATGCTGAGTTCAGGCTATGGGTCAAGGAAAGGAGCTGCCCAGCGCTGCTGTGGGAAGCACTGGGGCTTTGTTTTGTCATCAGAGTGACGCTTTGGATTTGCAAGTGACACTTTGAATTTAGACTCCACTTTTGATGAGACATTCTTCTCCCCTTAAAAAAATAAAAAAGATCTCCAGTGGGCATTGTGGGGGTAAAGCATGAACAGCCATGCTCCCAGCCCCGGCGCCGGTCCCGCTGGCAAGGGCACGAGCACTGCCTTTCCCTCCAGCTGCTCATCCCCAACGGTCCCATCCCTCCCACTGCTGCCCTGCCGCGATCCGTCTTCCCTGCCCCCTATTTGATTTAGTTGATGGCAAAAGACAACTTTTGACGGGATGATTTTAATTTGGCCAAAGAGTATTTTTCAACAGGGCTCTGGATGTCAGGAAAACACGACCAGACTTTAAGGTCCTGAATCCAAAAAGGAGGTGCTGAAACCCTCTTTGTTAGACTACGACCACATGTAGGTGTTTCAGTGGATGAAGGCCTTAATTTCCAAGCTACTGCATCCAATGAAAAATAGTTAAAAATTGGTAAAATGGGAAAACACTGCTAAAATACTGGCAGGCTGTGAGGAGCACTGTATTAAAGCTGCAACCTGCACGAGCTGCTGGAAGTTTGCAGCACTTGCAGTGCATTGTAGGGCGGTTTGCAGGCTCTCCTACCTGCTTGAGAGCAGCGGGAAGAGGCTGGTCAGAGCCATACTGCACCTTTTGCCCTTTGTGTTGGTTTATGGTGCTTGCAGGTTATGTGGGAGAAGTCTCTAATGGCCTTTTTAACCCTGTTTTTTCCCAAGAGAATTAGGCAAATATTTTACAGCCTAGCGGCTAAAATGTGTGACTTTATATTGCAAAAAATAGTGAGTTTTGATCTTAAGGGGATTGTATTTTTACTAGGAATTCCTCACATCTTTTATTTGCTTGGTGTCATATGGATCATTACATTTTCAAACTTAATTATCTTTATAATCCAGAGCTGCACTGCATTTAACAAAACTGTTTTTAACAGCTTTTCATTCTGGTAGCAAGTCGTGATGCACAGCAATTAGGGCCCAATCCTGCAGGCAGAAAATTCTTTCGCAAACTGATGCCTGATTTCCAAGCTCTAGCTAGAAATATTTACAGCCTTTTGGAATGGTTCATTAGGTACAGTGTGGTCAGGCCATAAAGGTCTTAGGTGCATAATGTCGTTTGCCATGTACATCAAGGATGAGGCAGCAATTCAAAGCAGAGAGAAGCAGAGCTGAGTCCACAGGAATCGGGAGGAGCTGGACAGCAGAGGGATAGATGCTCTCTGAAGGAAAAGCAAGACCAGCTCCTCCACCCCATCGCCCCAGAGGATGGAGGTCCAGGGGCAGAGATAAGCCCAGAACGTAGTCTATAACCTCTTGGTGATACCACCACCTTTGGATATCAACTTTCTCCATGCCCTTGGGGGATTCTTTTCCTCTCTTCGTTACCACCCACTTTTTCCATTCTCTTGTTCTATCCCTCTTTCTCTCTCACTTCATTTTCTTGGGCTAGAAGAACAAATATCCCTGGTTTCAGGTAAGAAGTTTTATGTTGTTGCACAGATATTACCTTTGAGCAACGACCGCGTAGCATTCCTTAATATCACAAGGTGGAATGGGGCACGCCATGGAAATGCTGACTTCCCACAATTAGTTGTCATCTCTGTTTCTCTAGCGTCCGTGCTGACCTCTTCCTACCTCTTCTTCTAGAGAAGCCAGGTGCACCAACCCTTTCTTTGGAGTTGAAACACTGCCCGGCATCCTGTACTACCCAACTTGCAAATGCCAAGCTGGAACAACTGCATCGCTCACACTGATCATGGGGTGTGTGTAATTAAAAAGGAACATTACCTCTCATCCCCCTCAGCAGGCACTGGCTGCAGCCTGTGAAATGTGGCTAGCATACTGATTTGAGTAGTGTGCTAAAATCTCATTAGTCCTGCTGACTATTTTCAACATCTTTTGGGAGTGCTTCATTACCATGCAAACAGCAAGAGCCTGTTTGGAAAGCCTCATCCAGGAGGCAGAAATGCGTCTTTCACAAAACATGACTCCAGTTGCCAAGAGTGGAACTGACCACTGTTAACACTCCGCAGCTCCTGTTGGAAAGACTCTGTGTCATGGATGGATCTATTTCAAAACAGAGAAGACTTTTCATCCCCAGTGACTTAGGATATAAGCACAGTAGATGCATTAGCTACTAACCAACTGATAACTAGTCTTCCATCCAGGGGATCCAAATCCCACTGAATTCAGTGGAGTATTTTCATTATCTTCAGTGATTTTGGACTATTCTCCAACAGGCACAGAAATAAAAAGAATTTATTACTGCTTAATATTCATTGCTTAAGCAGCCATTATACATTTATTTGCTTTCACTATTTTCTCATTTAATGCAGTTCCCATTTCTTTTAGCCTCTTTTAAATAACATTTACTACAGAACATGAATGGTTTGACTGATGTTTGCTCTTTTAAAAATAATCCTACAGCAAAGAAACGGGAACTACATACTAGTGCATATGTGCTGCTCAGTCACAGCCAAGATCAATTACAAGATGTCATTCTGAATATCTTGATGGTAAAGAAACAGCTGTAAAATCTGAGAGTCTCTTTTTATAGCACTTAATTTCCATACTTTAACAAATTAAAAAATACTTTACTATCTGTTTAGAAATACTATTTTCCTCTTCTCCCTCAGTTGCTAAATTCCTTGCCTGGTAGGTCTGAACTACATCCTACACAGCTGACACATACAAACTGATTGCATCTTCTGTTTCTGGTGGTCCACTGTAAAATCCTGCAAGCACTATCCACTTCTGATTGTCTCATCCATTTCATTCCTGCTACCTTCACTGATTTTTCTGCATATGGGTTTGTCTTTTCTTACCACTATGTGATAACATAATAAATATTGTCAGTGAAAATAGGGTTTTTTCTTGACTTGGTTCTGTCTTGCATTTTTAACAGTTTTTACCTTGCCTTGAACATTCGTAATTTGTCTATGCTAGCTACAATGCCAAAGGTAAGATCTCAGCATCCAGACAATCTGAATTCTTCTGGAGTGTGTTGTCTATTATCATATTGCTTTTTAGTGAAGATTTTAGTTAGACTGGTCAAAATTTTCTATTCACACGAAGGGCTGTTTTCTGACAAAACTAACTAGAGTCATGGAACTATCTGACTGCCTTGAAAAATTTTCATTCTTTTTTGCTGCTGCTGGAAAACTTAAAAGTTAGGAGGAGAGGGGCTGGTTTGGGCCTTTCAACTCTATTTTTTTTAAAACAAAGGTAGATATTTTATATTGATAAAGACTTTTGTGACCACATCAACGGTACATTGGGTGGCTACATGGATTATAATCAGCACTGGAGCTTGCTTCTACATTGTCTGTGGTAACTCCACCAATAAACTACCTCATTCAGCTCTTGTTTTTGTTAAAACACGGTTTTCTACCTTGAGGATGTGCTGAAATTCAAATGCTTGAATCAAGCTTTCTCTGCAAGTTCTTTACCAAGCTAAATGTGGGGCCTTCAAGTCATAGAGACACTTGTTCATGACAAAATGTTCACGAGCTTCTATAGAAAATTTTTAAACATTGTCAGGTCTGTTCAGAAATAAAAAGCAACCTCTCTCTCATCCTTTCCTGTTCCAAAGTTGCATACTTTGCTGTGATCTTATAGCACTGGCAATAAAATAGGGCTTTTCATGTTCTGCCACCGCCGCTCTCAGTAATGCCATTAGAGTCTTTGCAGTAATGCCAACATAACCAAACTTCTTCGGTTTTAACCAGGTAAAAAAGTAGCCACTGTTGTGTTTTTAAGCTAACATCTTAGGTGAGACACAGCATGACTTTGCATGACAAACTTAGAAAAGAAAAAAACAAAACAAACCTTCTTTCAGGAACAAAACAAAACAAACCTTCTTCCAGAAACCTGAGAAATACTCTTCAGAGAGGAGTAGCTATGGTGAAATTGATTTCCACCTGAGGACTGGATACAAATATTATAATTCATCTTTAGCCTCTTTATTTCAAGTTTCTAGAATTTCATTAACTATAACAAACTGTCTTGCCATACACTTCAATTATTTTATTCTGTTCAAATAGTAGATGTAGTGTGCATTTTGGACTTGATTTTTATTTGCATTAAGACACATACACTCCTTTGGGTCCTCTGTATATTACTGTAATGTCTCTGCTTTGGTTATAAAGTATGCAAGTAAAAACATATATTGGATCTTTATATTAAGTCATCATGTTCATAGTCTCTGTAGTTCCCAACAACAAAGAGTGAGGATAACATTAACATCCTGACATTTGTCAGCTGCCCAGAACAAACTTGGCTCCTTCTCAGATTCAATATGCACCAGCAAGGATGCTCAGATTTTCTTAGTAGAGAATAACAAATCAGAGTGCAGAATAAACCACATTTTCTTTTGCTTGAAAAGCAGAAAGAGATATATTCTTTCCCATAAAATGAAGAAAAGACTATTTACCCTGTTTCTACAAGGCTTTTCTTCTGTCTACTCAGAAATTTTGTAAGCTGTTTTGACAGGACAAATAATGCTAAATAGAGATTGCTTAATGAATGCAAGGTGAGATTGTCAAAGTAGCCAGATGAAGTATGAAATGACAAAAAAAATACTTGTCACCTCTTCTATTCACCCATATGGTCATTTAAAAAATGATCTCATTCAATCAATCTACTTTGACTCTTTAGGGTTTGATGTGCTTGTCTTACAGACAAAAATGACTTTTTACACCCATTAGCCATGAGGAGTAACGAAGTTGAGAATAACACTGATGCACTGCATTCTCAGGTAACAAGAAGATAATTGGGAACTCAGCTGCAGACAACTGGAAGGGTTTTGCTGCCCAGATGTGACTGATGGCATCATTTAAAGCCATGAGAGCTGCAAACATAGGATGGCAGCCAGGATTTGTTCTGAAAAACTTCTATTCATAGAAATGGGCAGTAAGAAGGAGGAAGAGACCAAACCTCAGATGCAGAATCCACTGAAAAATGTCAAATATTTAAACAATAATAATTATTCTATTCAAAGCCTCATTTTGAATTCATTAACAACAGATTTAGAGTAGCCTCTAAATAAATCAGATATAATAGGAAAATTAGAGAGAGGCAATGCCCCATTAAGCCATTTTTTCTTTTACCTTTCAGAGTGGAATGTACTTAACATAATTTAGAGGAAAAGATCCTGTTACTCCTTTGTTATTCACACGATTAAAATAGATGCCAAGGACATATGAAAAGGCAAAGTATCTGACTGTTAAAATGACAAAGTGTAACAGTGAATGTTTACCATTAAAATGCTAATTTTAAAGAATTTCCTTTAAAAGGAAAGCCTTTTTTAACAATGAAATTAATTTTGAGTGCTGAAGCGACATTCCTACTGGCTAAATTACTCTTTCTGTTCCGTAGAAGCAGAGGTGTCACTATTCGTCCATGCTGTTAAAGCTGCACACTGGAGAGAACACAACACATGATGAGCAGATAGTATGATTTCAATTTTCCTTCACTTCATGGCACCTTCAGTGAGCTCAGCCTAGCTGTGAATAAAAGAGCAAAGATGGTATTTTTCAGTATCTTGGCATTGCCTTTCATTTTCATTGTACCTGGTCTCTCTTAAGCTTTTAAAGTATTTGATTCCTGGAATCCACTTGCTTTGACAGTTCAGACTTGTTATGTGTAGGGATTTCAGTAATTTGACCAAAAATATGACTTCTATTTTTTTATTCTTTTTAAACAGGAACAAAAGTTTGTATGTATGCTCTGATTTTGATTTACAGGCTGCCATTGTTTATAAATCAGTTAAAATTAGTAAAATGGCAGGTTCAAGCTAAACCACAGTAAGCTGCTCTTCAATCAAGATAAGCGAAGAGTTTGCTCTGATTTATATTAAACTCTTCCCAAGCAGATACATAGACAAATGCTGAAGTTTCAAACCACTGAAAAGCTCATACCTTTTTAAGTCAAAGCTTCCACATAAATGTTTCTTCAGGTTGCTGTAGAAACGTTTCCTACTCTCTGTCGCAAAAAAGCTTCCTCTCCTATCCCACTTCCCTCCAAATTACTTAAGCCTGCACTCCCACAAGTTCATAGATACCCAGTGACAGATTTTAAGCCTGCTCTCTTAGCAGTTACAGTGCGTTAGAGGTCAAACCTCTTCAAACACGATTAGTGTGAGTCATGTTAGAGGGGACTGTTTTTTACAAAGCAGAGTATCCATGTTTTGAAAACCTAGACTATGAAGAACCTTACTTTGGGCATTAAAAAAAAGAAGAAGATACAAAAGCTGTAACTACTTGTGGAAGCAAAGGCCAACAAGTTCCTAGCCAGTGCAGAGAGGGAGGTTTACAGTTCTCCAGTAAAGCAGAAAGTTTAGGCATTATTATACATAATAATACATTTTAAAATGACAGAGTTTTGCAGGTATTTGTTTTATTTTGCTCTGAGCTACACCCAAAGCTTTAGAGACTGGGAGAGATCAACAGCAGTATTAGCAACATGTTTAACCTTTAAAAAAGCTGTATACTTCAGTTTTCTCGCAGAAAAGATAGAACACATAGTGGAGTGGATAAAAGTTCAGCAGCAGTTTTCCAGATAACCAGTGCAATCCATTAATAACTTTGCCACTTAAACTGAGTTGATCCAATCATGTTGATAAAAACATTCATTACTACTTACTTGAATGCTCTTTAGAAGTCTTTAGTTTTTTTACTATAATTTCTTCCTGTCATTTGCAGATGATGTAAAGTAATATCTTCCATCTTTAGGTTATTAGTGGGTTTTATGTCTTTGTATCCAAAACGTGCATTTATCTTTTTTTTTTCCCCCCACGTTTACTAATACCAGGGATTTTGGAAGGGGCAGATTAGCATCCTAATAGACAGGAAGTAATACTGCAAAAATTAAACCTGTCTCAGTGACTGTTTGCTTACTCCTCCCCCTTTTTCATGTACTACTCGATTCAGATTCAACATCTCCCCCAAGGTCAACCATCTGTTCACATTTCCCCAGTCAAATCCCACCTTAAGAGCTATTTGTATTGCAAAAAGTGAGTCAGCAAAATTTTCTTTATTTAAATACCTTAGAAATATTCACTCATTTTCCAAGAACTCGTTCCTTTATTTTCTGGCTGAAGGGAGAGCTTTTCTTCATACTTGTCTGGAAACTTGGACACAAAAAGAAAAGAGGGTTTTTATTAGTTGTTGCCTGCATTTTTATTTCCAAAGTCAGCTGTTACAGAAGATGTTGAGTGAGAACACAGGCTACGGGACCACAGCTGACCCTCCTAGGAATTCAGGGTGAACTGATAATTGATCCTGGCTCAGGCATGGCTCTCTCCAGGCACTGTTTTTGACAGATCTACCAGGTGAACTTCCACACACGTATCAACAACTTTGATAAGAAACAAACAGTCACGCTGAGGTCAAAAGTTCAGCCTCGTAAGAGTTCAAGATGGCTCACAGAGCTTTATCAGGTTCATTCATTCATCTGGAGGCAGTAATGTAAACACTTTGTTAATGCCAACATTTAAGATGCTTCTCCAAAGGCAGGTTGGGAATGAGAATGGAAGATACTACTTTGGATCATCCTCAAAGGACAATAAAAAACTATTGCCAAAAAAATTGCAGATCTCCAAGGAGTGTTCAAGTAAGGAGAGATGTTTTTTTAAGGTAAACCCATTGCAAAAGGAGAGGTTTGTATCAGAGGCAGACAAGGCTGCTGCAGGAATCAGCTGCGAGACGTGCCCAGGTCCCAGCAGAGAAGGCATTCAACCAGCCACTCGCCAAGGTCAGGGAGGTTATTGCAAAGTCTCGGGGCTACGCAGGGGAACAAAAGCCAGCCAGTGCCCCTAAATGCCCTCCTAGGAGCAGATGCCTTGTCGGCCGCAGCTCCATGGCCGTGGCCGAGCTCTCGGGCAGGCCCTGCTGCCTCCACCCGACCCGGGGGGACGGCGATGTGGCTGAGCCAGCCGGCTGGAGAGGTGCACGCTAGCGGGTGCCAGGGGCCGGTGCAGATGTGGCTCCCGCCCAGGGCCTGGGCCCTGACCCTGCTCCCTCCCCCAAGCCGCCTGTGTTATTTAGGGCGGGTTCGCCCTCCCGAGCACCCCGGGCCGCGCC
>NW_008794853.1:241162-242948 GCF_000699145.1 Aptenodytes forsteri | reverse complement strand
GGCATGGCCTCGTCGCAAGGGAAGAACGAGCTGCGGTTCGCCGACTGGATGGCAGCTCTGCCCGGCAGCATCCACCGCATCCCGCTCACCAACCTGGCCATCCCAGGTAGGTGCTCCCATCTCCCCGTGGGCTGGGATGCGCCGGGGAGAGGACAGCAGAGCGTTTAGCGCGTTTCACTTCTTCATGCCGCTCAGGAGGCAGCGAGCCCCGGGCTGTGCTGCTGTGGCTCTCCTCTGGAGATGTCTTACCGTGCTCCCGTGTGCTGCCTCAAATATGAGCGAGGGGGGCAGGTGCGTGGAGAGGTGGTGCCTGCAGGACGCGGTCCTTGCGGCCCCAAACTGTAACGAACTCTGAGGCGATGGTTGGCAGAGTGCACCGGCTGGATCTCTTATTTGTGTGGAAAAGTAGCGTGTTCCTATACCGCTTTACTGGTGTAACAGTCCATTTACTGGACCTCATGTGTGACCAAAATGCCATGTATTGCCTGTTTCCTCGTAAACTTGTGTCGCGAGGTTGGGTCTGAGCTCGGGGGGAGCCGGGGAAGGATGGAGGGCTGTCGGGGGGGTAGGCCGATTGCACCCCTGTGTGACTTCATTTCTTGTCGCCTTCAGAAAACATTTGATCCCAACACTAATCTAAGTAAGATGAGAAATGGCAGATCATGGTGCTCTGACTATGAACTTTTTCTTTCCTGCACTCTGTACATTTTTTTGGTAGGGTATTAACTAGAACTGTAGACTTACACAGAATACATGTCAGAATCCAAAGTAGTAATTGATTTGGATGATTCCTGGTTTGAGGGAGCACATCATTTTGCAAAACCTCTTTACCAGCATCCCGTTCCCTCTGAGATGTCTAACAGGAATGAGGTTTCAGAGATGCTGAAGCTGTAATGTGTCAAGCTCCTTATGAGAAATGTTCACTTCTTGCAAGTTTTGTGTAGCAGCTGCTTGTGTTACAGCAATTTTTATAACACTAGTCAAAGATATTTTTTTAAGATAATGCAATTGCAGCAGCTGTTTGCTAGAATGTGTTTTCTATAGTTTTGTTTAAACACAGGTGTGCCCTTTAAAATCATGTGTCTCTTAGTTTCTTACAGTTTACGCAAGCTATGTCTAGTATTTTACTTGCTACACTGGTTTTTGCTACTGGTTGAATATATCCTGTATAAAATTGTGTCCCTCCGAGGCATGGGAATCCAGCATCTGTAACTGTTACACCAAATCATGTTGGAGCTGTAAAAGCTTTTGGTGTTAATAACTTTTAATTAACCCACAAGCTGTGGAATGTTCTTGCAAAATATTGGCTATGATGAGAAATGAGGCTGTTTGCGATTCGTTGGGCCTTTACAGGTTAAATGTATTGTTTTAGAGACTTTTTCTTGGTTTTGAAGAGATCATGATCAAACCTACTTGCTTCCAGATGCAAGAAATTGCCTTTGATATGCATCACCTTTAACTGGCTTCCTTGACTGAAGCATCACGAGGCCGTTATTGGTGCACCTATCTCACCAAGATCTCTCAGTTACTTTCTTATAGCCTCTTTGTAAAATATAGGACAGTTTTTCACAGTGGACGTTTTTCAGAGCTTTGGCAGTAATAATACAAGCTTTCACACTTTGTTAACGTGTTTAAATTAAAAAAAAAAAAAAAGTAAATAACCTACTGTGGGCTATAAGTGCCAGTTAATCCCAGTACAGCATTAAGCAGTGGGCAAGTTCGGCAGCCTGTAAGTGCAGAGATTGACCCCTTACCTTGGCAGAAGGATTTTGTTCATTTAACAGCA
>NW_008794853.1:234773-240674 GCF_000699145.1 Aptenodytes forsteri | reverse complement strand
AAAAAAAAAAAATGAGTAAATAACCTACTGTGGGCTATAAGTGCCAGTTAATCCCAGTACAGCATTAAGCAGTGGGCAAGTTCGGCAGCCTGTAAGTGCAGAGATTGACCCCTTACCTTGGCAGAAGGATTTTGTTCATTTAACAGCCATGCGCACAGTCTTGCTTTTTGTGAAATTAGCAGCAAAACTTCTATGACTTGAGAGGCACAGGGTTAAGACTGTTGAAATTTGCCCTTCTGTTACTGGAAATTTAAACAAACCTCACTTACCTGCCTATCTCTCTTTTAAAATGCCAGCTTTGGCAAATAGAGCCTTATGGGGAGGGGGGCAATACATTTCATATGAATTTGTCAATTAGGGAGCCTGGCACGCGGGCTGTAGTTTAAATATCATCTTCTAACAGTAGATTTATTATTATATTCAACATACAGTGTGGAAATATATAATATTAGTACAAAGAAAAACATGGGAATGGTTTAATCCCTTACGAAGAAATAACCTTTGAGACATTCATAATGTTTATTTGGACGTTTCCTCCCATATGACCACAGCTGAACATTGATGCTGTGTGTGCACAATAGCTATTAACATATAACTGCTATTCAAGTAGTTAATGCAAGGAATGTACAGAATCCAAAACCTCCTATGTCAAATCTTCATACTTTTAACTTGTGAATTTTTAACTGTTTTGGAAACTAACATTTAATTACTAATGTATTCATAGAATTATTGCTATATCTTGTAAATAGCATTTTGTTTACATTGCTCTCCCCCCCCCCCTTACCAAAAGAAGTTAACAGCACATTTTTATTTTTTCCAGCAGGATGTAAACTTCCCTTGCGCAGTAGGAATACTGATTTTGACCTTAATTCAGCAGGATATAATTCAGTTCTGGAGCCAGAGTAACAGTCCTATGTTAATGTTGAAGAAAACAAACTATTAGCTTGAAAATGTTAGAATGAATTTTCCAAATGAATGTATCATCACTTATCCAATACGAGGATGTTCCACTATATTAGGTGAAAAATGTTGTTTTATTAGAAATCATCAGTACATTTCTCCTTGTTTAGAAGGAGTGTTTGGAACTGAGATGATACACTGTTGTTTTTGCACAGACATGCGTGTAATATTTTAACTGTTGCAAAGAGAAGCACAAAACCCATAGTATTCTGTCATGATTGTATTTAAACAATATTGTTTGTCATCGTTTGACTCCAGTCAGCAACTAAGCACCACACAGCCGCTCGCTCACCCTTGCTCCCCCCCGCAGTGGGATGGGGCAGAAAATTGTAAGAGCAAAAGTAGAGAAAGCTCATGGGTTGAGATAAGAACAGTTTAATACTTGAAATAATAGAATAATAATAATATATTGTAATGGAAAGCAAAACAAGGAGAGACAAACAACAAAACAAAAAAAAAAGGGACAGAAAAAAAAAGTGATGCAACTGCTCACCACCCGCTGACTGATGCCCAGCCAGTCCCCGAGCAGCGATCGCTGCCCTCCGGCCAACTCCCCCCAGCTTATATCCTGAGCACGACATCATATGGTATGGAATGTCCCTTGGGCCAGTTTGGGTCAGCTGTCGGAAGCTGAAAAGTCCTTGACTTAGTATAAACACTGCTTAGCGACAACTAAAACATCAGTGTGTTATCATGTTATTCTCATGCTAAATCCAAAACACAGCACTGTACCAGCTACTAGGAAGAAAATTAACTCTATTCCAGCCGAAACCAGGGCACTGTTGAAGGCATGTTATGTTCATATTGTGTTTAAAAACATGATCATTCACAAATCTTTTTTTTTTATTAGTCAGTCATTAAGCTTATGCAGGCACAAATTTATACTATTTATCACCACTTATGTTTCCATAGTCAGTGCTGGATTTTATTAGTATTCCAGTAAATTCTTTCACTCGTTTCATTCTCTGCAGTTCAAACCAGGTACTTCTGTTTTCCTAAGACCAGGAACCCAGTAGATGAGGCAGAGATCTCTAATATAACTTGTGCCAGCTTTGTCAATCAGAAACTTTTCCCTTTGGATTTCTTCCAGATACGAGGATGATGCGTTATACCATCATGTTTTCTTCTTCCGTTGTGCTGTCTATGTCTGTGTTCTCTTGCACTGCAAATGGCAGATTTTCCTCAAGTGAAGGATACCAGTAGCAAATAATAGTATACACTATTTGGAAATAAAATAATCTGTTAGCTTCCAGAAAATACCATGCATATTTAATCTTCTATTGCTATGACAATTAGAACAATGAAAGGATATATTCTTAGGATTTCAGCTCAAGGCGTATGTCTCTTGGTGTTTGTAAACTGCCTTTTATGTTACAAGGTCTGCCTGGCTAAACTTAACAACAGTCTGGCTAAGAAAAAGGTGGAGGATTGTGGATTATCTTTTTGTTGTTGTTTGTGGGGGTGTCTTCTGGTAGTGAAGTGTAGTTTTGTTCGATGCCTGTGCCTCTTCGACCAGGATAAGAAATAGTTTTTTGTAGATAATGTACATTTATAGAACTGAAATCTTTGTGCCCCCAAGTTGAGGCTAGAAGGTGAGGTATAGAGAGCCTATGTATTCTGCTGTGTTAATGCCCTCTTCTTAATTCGGGCCCTCTTCTTAATCCGGGTTGAGGATATGAGCTATGTGCAATGCAGTAAAATAGACATCAGTAGGCAGCATTTCCTTATGAATTGACCCACTTACTGATCAATTAACTTTCCTATTGACAATCTGTACTAGATACAATATATCTAGTTTTATATCAGTCTGAGTTTTTATACAAATAATATGTGTAATACATGTTGCTTTTTCCCCTGGTGCTAATATTCCAAGCCTCTGAGAAGTCTGTAAGAATAATTTATGATGGAAAAACGTATTTTCCTCCCCAAGTAACTAATCCCTCCACCAAATTGTTGCTAGCCTAAGGTCTGCCATGTGAGCAATCCTGATGTGTGCTAGGGACGTGTCTGTCCTTCATATAGTGTAGATAAAATCTTCTGAATGAATTTGAGACCCAAAATATCCCTTAAGTGCGTAATTTTGAGACTTGGGACTCTTCAGGCTTTCGTTTCATAGGAGAGTTTTCTACTTTCTTTGAGTAGATGAAACCTTTGGCCTCAGCATGTGCTCTTGTCACTAGAGGATTTACTGTAAGCAATACAATTCTCAGAGAAAATTATTTTCACAGTGATACCAGCTTGGCAGCTATGTTTGCTTAATGTAGTTCCTTAAGAGGAATGCACAGGACCTGACTGGCTTCTTTTGTTTCTCAGATGAGATTTTTTTTTCATTTTGACCTATAAAGTTCTTTGTCCATCAGCCAGAAAGCAATTACTAGACACAGCAGAGCTAAAGTTGGCTCATTTTAAATAAGAAGCTGTTGGCAGGTGGAATTTTTTTACGCTACCCATCTTTAAAAAGAGGCTCTGAGACTTGAAATTTCTATTTCCCCCTATACCACCATCATCGTGCTTTGAAAAGAAAGACCTCATAGAGAATTAGTTTACAAAAAGGGAGGATGTGTGTTAGTGCCAAAGATGTATTAAGAGATGAGAGATGGTACAGGGAGGCTTGGGAGAAGCATGTATGTTGCTGTAGCTGGAATCTTTTAATCATTTTGTGAATGACAGCACTGCTGAAGTAACATAACAGGTCTGTTTTAAGTATTTTTAAATTCCTGTCTTCCATTGTAATACCTTGTAAACGTTCAAGTGATTACTTCTTGGGTGGACACTTCTCATTCTCAGCCGCATGGGGAAATTCTTTCATCCTAAAAATGGCTAAAAATACTTCCATGTTGGTTACATAGATACACAACATTTTCACTGTTTTTGAGCTGAATAGCTGATAAATTGGATGTTCTTAGAGTGAAGAGTGATTGGGAAGCCCTTGGGACCTCTTTCATCCTTGTCTGTCCACTAGCGGTCGACAGAGTACCTCTGCTTCGCTTGCCAGGGTCCAATTCTGTACAAAATTAGCTCCACCTAGAACCATAAGCTGATGATGCAGGTAAACTTATAAATAAACCTATAATGCAGGTTGCCCATTAGCTTTTGACATGCAAGTAAGTATCTGGAAGAACTGTTTCCTTTTCCGGTGCACCCTGTACTCTATTTCAGTGTTCTTGACTGAACATACTTACTGAAATAAGTAGTTCATGCTTTATTTTCTGCTCAGAAAATGAGCGAAGATCTTCATAACTGACCTTCCTAACTTTTTTAGGATAGCTTTCTCCTTCCTTATTGATGGTCTTCTTTTTACATCACTTTTATCCACAAAACAGTCTCTCATTGGCCCTGCACATGCTAATGTGTCATTTCCAACCCTTTCAGAAATATTTGTGTGATACAGTTTCCTGTGTCATTCACCATTAATTTCCCCTGCTGTGACATGTTTCTAGCATGCACAAAATGAAGCTGTTTGGTTCCTCACACTGCCATAAAAATCAAACTGTTCAAGCCCTTCAGTTGTTTGCCCATCTGCTACAAGAAGTAATTTGAAACCGCTTTTGCTTGGTTTCCCAACAGGAGCTGTTTATTTAATCCAGCAATGTCTGTGCACTCTGTCTCCTGTGGTTTAGTTTCAGCAGAGCTGGCTTCTTCTCTGACCTGCCTTGCATTCTGCCACCATGGCAGGTGTGCCAGAGGGAATGGCTTTTTTGCCATCTGGAATTATTCCTCTCTTTCTACCTCATTGAATTTCTGTTTCATTTCACCTCTCGGCCGAAAACTTCTTAACTGTTCTGTGTATCCGTGCAGCCCTTACCTTCTGACAATTTTTAACTTTGTGTTTGGTATGTCTTTTAGGTTTGGTAACTTTCTACAGTTCCTACTGTAGTGCAACTTGTACTGTGTCTTTCACACACAATGATACTTGCTTTGAAGATGTTCAAACTCAACTGTGCAAGTAATTAAAAATACAGGTGCAAAGTAGACAAAGTTATGGAGACTATAACTTTCAGCCCCCTAAGAAGGCTATGCAATCTCTTCTACTGCTCTCCATAGAGGTATTAATGAAAATTTAGCTACTTAATTAGAAATCTATTGTATATCTTTAATAAATACTTTTCAGATTTAGTAAACAGATTTGTGTTTAACAGTTCTGCTCTTCAAAGAGCAGCTGGTTCCAGGGAGAATAACCTTCATGCCCATCTTGACCTTTTTTCAAAGTAGATACAAATTATAGGTGCTTAATTTAAAAACATATCTGCTTGTGCAGTCCTTAAAGTAAAGCCCATGGGACACTGCAAAGGATGTAATTTGGAAGAAAGATGGTTCAAAATCTGAAAGTTTGGATTTTAATCTAAACTTTTGCAAAGTTGAATGGTTTTTTGTTTGACCTACTATAGCATTCCTTGGTTTAATCTTACCTTTTCCATTATTTTGAAGAGCTGTATGGTATCAGCTAATAACTGTACTGAAATGCTGGGGTAAATAATGGTAAACAAGTGCAATGAAACACTTCTTTTCCCTTCTCAAGTAGCCTGCCAGAAATGGGAATGATTTTCTTTGAGGAACGCCCATATAACAAGAAGGGCTGGAAGGAGGATCTGGGGAACTACAGGCCTGTCAGTCTGACCTCGGTACCAGGGAACGTTATGGAGCAGATCATCTTGAGTGCCATCACGCGGCACGTACAGGACAACCAGGTGATCAGGCCCAGTCAGCATGGGTTTATGAAAGGCAAGTCCTGCTTGACTAACCTGATCTCTTTCTATGACAAGGTGACCCACTTAGTGGATGACGGAAAGGCTGTGGATGTGGTCTACCTAGGCTTTAGTGAAGCCTTTGACGCCGTTTCCCATAGCATTCTCCTGGAGAAAATGGCTGCTCATGGCTTGGACGGGCACACGCTTTGCTGGGTAAAAAACTGGCTGGATGGCCAGGCCCAAAGAGTTGTGG
>NW_008794853.1:232499-233969 GCF_000699145.1 Aptenodytes forsteri | reverse complement strand
AGTGGTGAAACATTGGCACAGGCTGCCCATGGAAGTGGTTGAGTCCCCATCCCTGGAAGTATTTAAAAGATCTGTAGATGTGGCACTTAGGGACATGGTTTAGTGATGGACTTGGCAGTGTTAGGTTAACGGTTGGACTCGATGATCTTAAGGGTCTTTTCCAACTTAAGCGATTCTATGATTCTGTGATTTCAGTGATGAATAGTTTGTGTGCTTATTTTCATATATTTATGCTTCTGATAGAAAACTACTGGTACTGTGTATGTTTGCACTTGAGATCATATTTCACATTTTTATAGTAAGGGTTCCATTTCCTTATTGGATATAGATAGGTAGCAAAGAAATCATTTGTGCTAAGAAGTGGTTGGTTAATCTGGAGTTCTGAAATAATTTAATTTTTTTCTACCACTGGCTACATGAAAGAACAGCTAAACAATGAAAATATAAATTGCAGTTTATAATACTAATAGTAACCCCTCCTTAAATTGTCATCTGTCCAAAATGCTAGAGGCAAAGCTGAAGATCTTTCTTCCCTCGTAGAGTAGTGCCTGGTAGATGGGGACTAAATGCTGAAATGTGCTGAGTGCTGCCAGCTCCCTTGGACACTGAGGGTCCTCAGTCTTATGTCATCTCAGGTCCAAATATCCGAAGAGAATCTTCACTATGTGATGTTCCTGCTGTAGAAAATGTCATAGCCACTTAAAAGTTGTTTTTCTTGAGGTGAAATGAAATACGTTGTTTCCTCTGTTTGGAAGTACAGATTTAGTCTTTTTCTGTCTATTTTTAAAAACATCTCACAGTTTTCACTGTGATCTAACTTAAAACAAATCACTAGAACGGTATTCAGATGCTTTACCACCTTTTAAAACATCTCTGTTCATGTTAAATAAAGCTTAATCTTTGCTTCATCTAATCTCTTATCTGGTTAGCTCACATACCTAATGCTTAAATACTTCATCTTAGTGTTTCAACTATGAAATAAAATATTGCAGAATAGCTAGAAAAAGAGAAATGGAGGGAAGAAAAAATGGATTTCCTTAGTCGTGGTTCCAGGCTTTGCTCCCCTCTGTGTGTGACGCTTAGGATGTTTCAGATGATTGGAGATGTATGACATGCGCTGCTGCTATGAAGGTGAAAACCTATCCACAAAGTTTATTGGATTATAAATTTTGCTTGTGATTTAAAAAAGCCAGGATAAAGGACAGTGAACTAACCTGGCCTTTAAATAAATTCTGTAGCTTTTTTTATTTTTTACAAAACAAAACCCAGTGAGATTAATAGTATACTTTATATTTGTCATGGTTTACCCTCAGCCGGCAACTAAGCATCACGCAGCTGCTTGCTCACTCCCCCCGTCCCAGTGGGATGGGGGAGAGAACTGGAAGGGTAACAGTGAGAAAACTCGTGGGTTGAGATAAAGACAGTTTGACAATTGAAATAAAATAAAGTAAAATAGTAATAATAATAATA
>NW_008794853.1:225181-232021 GCF_000699145.1 Aptenodytes forsteri | reverse complement strand
CTAAATCCAAAACACAGCACTGTACCAGCTACTAGGAAGAAAATTAACTCTCCCCCTGCCGAAACCAGGACAAGGCTTTACCTTGTTGTGCTATCATGCACAATGTATTCGTGTTTTGATAGAAGATTTTTTTTTTTAATCTTATTAAACTTTTGGCATGTATTTATACTTTGGCAGCCATGCAACTTGGTTTTATAACTACGAAAGGTTGCTAAACTGGGACTTAAGTGAGAGTAGGAAAAATGTACAATATATGAGTTGTGTAGTGCTATGCAATCAAACTGTGGGCTTAGGGCCTCAAAGTGTGTTAGTTTGTTGTTTTTGCTAAATCCTTTTGTTAAAACTTTGTATTCTTCAAAAATACATGCTTCAGATTAGTCTGGATGTTCACACCAAAGCCAGATGACATGTATGTACATCTTCTGAACCAGTGTGTGACTGGAATTGTCTTCTGATGTTTCACTCAGATGCCTGCCATTAAAGGGTAGCAGAAATGGAGACATTTTAGTAGTTTTCATTATCTGTGAAGCTGCTGTATGATCTTAAAGCTGTTAGCAATCTCTGCCATGTTTTCTTCTTTGTAGACTGGGGCAGGTAATCTCAAGAAAACCACGGGTACTCAGGCTGGTCTTGTACTTAGGAGGAGAGCTGGGTTAGGAAGTGTGCTCCATGGGTTGTGGAACACTTCACTAACCCCTAGGCAGTGCTTTGGGAGAAAGGCTGTTTGTTCTACACTGCAAAGCTCACACAAGCATTTGGTGGAGTGCTGCTCTCCAGCCATGTGAATGCTACCCAGAAGTTGCTTTGTCAGCAGAGGAGAAGTTTGAGTAGGTACTGATTCTAGTTGCTAGCACAGGAATCCCAACATGTTTGCTATTTTAGGATTAGTCTTCATTTCTTTCTGTTGAAGCCCTTAAATTTTGCAAGACTGTTTGTTCTAATCATGTAGATCATGTTCACAAATACTATCTCAGAAGCCACGCAAGCCAGGGAGGTGGTGTTCCTTATAGATCATGTGTGCAGATGCATGTTCCCGTCATGTGATCCAAAAATGTGAGTCTCTTGCATTGGTTCCTTCAGACTTGAAGTATCTGCTTTTACATCTCAAAAGTGGCTTATCTGTGTATGATGGACATACGTGGAGATCACTTTGAAGCTACTGCAGAAGACATCTGCCAGTTGTTTTCTTCCATTGCAGGAAAGCAAGGAGGACTACATTGTTGCTCTGTATTGCACTGCAGTAGAAGTGAATCATTAGTCAGTGCACTGAGGTGAGCTGGGGCTGCATGAAGCTGGTTTTGAACAGAAATTCCACAGTTATCCTCAGCCACAGAAAGGGAGAGGAGGGTGTTGACTGGAAGTTCTCCTGGAGGCAAGGATCTAACTTGGACATTGAATAGCAGATGCTGTGGATTTGTTCGCGTTCATCTCTGTATCCTCACTGCACTAAAAAAAGTGCTTTTTGGGGGTTGCATCATTGGATCCCCAGAACCTCTTCTCAGTGTGTGCGTGCTGGAATTAGCTGTGCTTGCCGCCTGTGTGTAATGGGCCTCAGAGTACACCACGGGAGTAAGCAGTGTATTTTTTTGGTTAACGAACTGCATGTTTAAATTCAGGACTACTTAGGCCATGTAAGTATGTGAATCCAAGTCTGGAATTTTCTGTTTCGGGCAGTGTTTGTGGGTGGGTTTTTTTGGTTTGGTGGGTTTTTTTTTTAATGCTTCAACTTCTCCCCTAGTTGGTATAGTTCTCTTACCATCTGCAGGGTTGAAGTGGAGGCTTTTCCAATGGCATGGAGATGCTCAGTTGTGATGAACTTTAATCTTCAAAGCATTGCTCGGTTGGAGTTCTGGCTTAGCATGCTTCTGATGCAAAATTGACAGCCTTTACACTTTCCAGTAGGAGAGGCTGCCTCAAAAGAGTCCTGTCTGGAACGGGAACAGGGAGCACATGTATTTTGACCTTCTAGTCATGCTTCAAGGCCTGTCTAGTAGTGCAGGCTCTTGCTGCGAGACAGAGCTGGACTCGTGCCGTTAGCCAAGTGTTATTTAGTGCATGTGCCTAGTGAGTGTTTTGAGAAACATTTCATAAGTTGACAATAAATAAGGAGGAATCAAGCCAGCTTCGGTAATTTTTTGGACGTAGCTGTCTTATAGGGGAACCAAGCCAAGAGACACTGAAGGACATGAACGGTGCACGTAGATATGAATGCTGTTGCTTCTAGTGTGCAAGAGGCAGGAATCCCTTTAGAAATCACAGTGTGGAATATGGAGAAAACTGAGATTTCTAAGGTCAGTTTTAATGAACTGGCTGTCAATGATGCAGGCTCTTCTGGCTGGAAACAATGTGATTATGAACCGATAAAACCAGACACTGACTTGTTTGCAAGGTTGGGATGATGCAGTGGTGGTACTGTGGGGAAATGGTTTGCTTTTGTGCCATTATGTATTTATCCCTGTTGCATCCTCCTGCTCTGCGGGGTCAGAACAAGTCACTGAAAGTTGGCTGGTCTGGTCCACCTTATGATTTCAATTCTTAGCTGTTTGTTAATGTACTTTCTACACCACAAAATTCTTAGTCTCCTTTGAGGCTGCATCCTTTACAAAAACAGGAGTAATCTCTGCTATTGGAAAATGACTTCAGTTTTGCAGGAGAGCCCTGTCTGTACATGGACAAATAAACATAACAAGGATTAAACTGAGCCAGGGTTACACGGTGTGGGAGATGCAAGGGTGCAGATCCAAGGCCAGGGTGAGAAGTGCTGTGCTGAAGGAGATCAAAGGTGCAGTTAGTTTAGTGCCCTGGCTCTGGCGTCTTCTCTGTGTCAGGGAAAGGGCTTAAGGACGAGGTGAGAACAAAGGGATATTGCCCCACACACATACCCCTTTACTCTTCTGGACAGTGGATTTCTTGAGCCAAAAGGTTGCATCCAAATTATTATGTTGTATAACCCCTGATGGACTGCTTTTCCAGTGGCTTTCAAGGGAGAGCTGTGTCCCTTAGTCTGTAAAAGAGGCTGGAGCAGGGACTTTCCCTGTTCTCCTTGACTGCTGGAGAGTGCAAGGTTTGTACGGCCATGGGGAGAGGGCACAAGAGGGTTTGTGACGTGGGGTCAGTGATGGGAGAACGTGCCTGGGACAAGAGAGGACTGAGACAAGTTTGGGTCCCTGCTGCTGGGACTGCTTAGGTTTTTGACACTGAATAGATACTGGACAGAGCAACAGAACCTGTGCTGGGGGCAGCAGATGCAGCCTTCCCAACCAAGCACGGATGTTCATCTTGTTTGTGGTCTCCTGGGGCCTGTGAATCTCACCCACCGCTGCGGAGATGTAGGGGCATGGCTGGAGAAAGGTAGCCTCCCTTTTGTATCTTCGCATTAGCTCAAAGAGAGCACAGAGACCTAGGATTTGGCCTCTGTTTATTTGTCTGTGGTTTTGTGTCTTGATTTTTTTTTTTATAAATCCTTTGAGATGAAGTAGTTAATAGGAAAAGTAAAGTTCATAGGAAAAGTAAAGTTTGAATGCTGAAATGGACACCAGTCCATTGTAGTGTGATTGTTTATTTCCTCATCTGATCAACAAACAAAAATCAAAGCAATCCAGGTTTTTCCAGTACTTTGTCTATAATCTGCTGTTTTATATCCTCTTCATTTCCCCAATGCTCAGTAATTTCTGGCTATTCACAATCCATATAAATCAACGTTGCTCTGGAGGAAACATACATCTTTCTGAATTGCATGCATTGTGCCACCTACCCTAGAGAAACTAACATTTGTGGTGGCCTCTTTCCAGCCCAGCCTGCTTCTCAAGTAAGTCTTCAGGCAACAATAAGCCACCAGTGTAATTTTCAGAACTGGATTTTATCTTTCTTTGGCATTGCTTTCCCAGATGTGCCAAGAGAGATAAGGTTTCTTAATCTTTAAACCACCCTTCTAGGCTGTGAATTAGCTTGAATTTTATCAGAGAGAGGGGAGGTGATGGTGTGTTGTTGTCATTTTAAGGTTTTGATAATAGGTGTTTTCATATTTCGAATGGTATTCAGAAGTGCTGATAAATAAGCTTACTGCCTTGAAAGCAACTTCTCCAAGTCAAGTGAGAGATAACACCCTTTCCTTTCGAAATTGCTATGGTCTACAAGAGCATGCTGTTCCTGGAACACAGAAGCCAAGAAGCTAAAACGCAATCCCTTTTATGTCGCACTTTCCTTCAGGTGTCATTTCAACTCTGTCTTAAGTGTGGGATACTTATGGCCAGAAATACTTTGTTAGAGAATATATAAAGCCAGTAGAAATAATGGAGAAGTATTCTTCTAACATGGAAATCTCATTTAAAACTAAGTGGAGATAGGCTAGCAATCGTGTCTCTCTGTTTTAGATAATTTGTGAGCACTGTTTTAATCTAGGAGGCAAAGTAATGTGTTTTCAAAACTCCCGCCAACTTATGAACAAACCAGGAAAGATCCAGGAGGGAGGGAAGGAAACATTATGCTTGAAGTAAGCTCTTTGCATGAGTTCAACCCAGTTCGCAGTTAAGTTTGGGTGTTTTTTTTGTTTGGTTTGGTTTTGTAGAGTTTATTGGATAATAGAATTCACTGACAGCCAGAAGAAATTTTGACATTAGTCTGGGCCTGGTTTTCCACTACCTTGGTACCATGTGTAAATGCAGATCTGTATGAAGTGTCACTAAATCAAAGCAGCAACTCTGTATTTTTACTTTGTGCACTACGTGGTGTGGAACTGAGTATATCTAGGTTAGCTCTTGATTAATAAATTGCTCTGAGCAGCTGAAGAAAGCAATTTTGATTAGATGATGGACTTAAATATGGCCCTCTAAAATACCCAGTGCAACTCATTTGTCAGAAAGATGAGTACCAGCTTATGTTGCTTCCAGTCTTTAAGTAAACCATTATTAAATAGCTACATGAAAGAAAAAACAATCTGTTTTTGAAGTGAAAAAATCACAAGCTTTACAATTCAGCCTTATTGAAGAATTCCGTTGTATTTGATTATGACCTAAATATGAATTAGGGAACAACTAGAGAACAGCAGGATTTGGGATTGTACCTATTGCATTTTGAAGTCAACTGACAGACACACTGTGAAGACTAATAGTGCTAGATCATGCCCTTTGTTATTGTAGTGAGTTAAGGAACATGCAGAAGAGGAGTTACAATTCAGCCTTATTGAAGAATTCCGTTGTATTTGATTATGACCTAAATATGAATTAGGGAACAACTAGAGAACAGCAGGATTTGGGATTGTACCTATTGCATTTTGAAGTCAACTGACAGACACACTGTGAAGACTAATAGTGCTAGATCATGCCCTTTGTTATTGTAGTGAGTTAAGGAACATGCAGAAGAGGAGGAAATAGCATATAATCTTCTTTTTTGAAGTGAAAAAATCACAAGCTTTACAATTCAGCCTTATTGAAGAATCCGTTGTATTTTGATTATGACCTAAATATGAATTAGGGAACAACTAGAGAACAGCAGGATTTGGGATTGTACCTATTGCATTTTGAAGTCAACTGACAGACACACTGTGAAGACTAATAGTGCTAGATCATGCCCTTTGTTATTGTAGTGAGTTAAGGAACATGCAGAAGAGGAGGAAATAGCATATAATCTAATCTTTTTTGAGACAGTGCACTACTGAAATACCACTAAGTAATATTTTGGTTTTGGTCTGCATTATAATGATACTGGAGCCGGCTGGCCTTTCACAGACTTGCTTTTTTTTACTGTAAAATTAAGAAAATATATAAGGCTTCCAAGTGTATTAACATTTATTTATAATAATGTTTTACTGTTTAGGCAGCAGTATTTCAAAAACAAGCTAGCTTATTTTCAAAGTCTTAACATATCTTTTAAGATGTTCATATAATTGAAGCCTGGAGAACTCTTGGGAGGAGGAGGAAATAGCATATAATCAAATCTTTTTTGAGACAGTGCACTACTGAAATACCACTAAGTAATATTTTGGTTTTGGTCTGCATTATAATGATACTGGAGCCGGCTGGCCTTTCACAGACTTGCTTTTTTTTACTGTAAAATTAAGAAAATATATAAGGCTTCCAAGTGTATTAACATTTATTTATAATAATGTTTTACTGTTTAGGCAGCAGTATTTCAAAAACAAGCTAGCTTATTTTCAAAGTCTTAACATATCTTTTAAGATGTTCATATAATTGAAGCCTGGAGAACTCTTGGGAGAAGTGAAGGTTGTAATTTCTGTTTTTTGTCTCCCAGTTCAAATGTAGTGATCTGTTCCTGCAATTACTATGGAATTGAGATACAAATTTGAACTGGGAGACAAAACCAAGAAACTACAACCTTTACTTGTCTGTTGTAACAGCCACAGACGCTTCGAGATGTACCTGCTCTGGCATGGGCTTATCCATGGCCACAGAGACTTCAGGGTGTCCTTGCTCCCACGTGGACTCACCCACAGGTCACAGTCCCTTCGACTCGAGTTCACACTGGAGTTCCAGCCTGTCCAGTACAGCAGCACAGGAACAGCAGCGATGCCCTGGCCATCTGCCAGCCCAGGCGCATGGCCATTGCTGTTATCTAAGTGTTCCCAGGCACAGCAGAGTAAGATGATAAGCAGCACAGAAGTACAGCAAGCAGCGAAAGGAGAAAGCAGCCACTAACGAGCACTAGACTCTGATATACAGTAAGGCAAGCAAGCCCCATGGCAAGCACAGGAGCCTGCCAATTAATAGCTAAACAGCAGTAACAGCTATAAATTCAATCTAGCACATTCCAATCAAACCTGTCATTATCTCGAACCCTTCGAGCCCCACGTTGGGCGCCAAAAAGGACTGTCGTGGTTTAACC
>NW_008794853.1:212212-224900 GCF_000699145.1 Aptenodytes forsteri | reverse complement strand
GTCCCCTCCCAACTTCTTGTGCACCCCCAGCCTACTTGCTGGTGGGGTGGGGTGAGAAGCAGAAAAGGCCTTGACTCTGTGTCAGCGCTGCTCAGCAGCAACGAAAACATCCCTGTGTTATCAACACTGTTTCCAGCATAAATCCAAAACATAGCCCCATACCAGCTACTATGAAGAAAACTAACTCTATCCCAGCCAAAACCAGCACAACATAGAAACAGAAAATATTCTCCAAGAAAGGGCTTTAAAATGTCTGTGGTGTAATTGAGGCCTTGTATGGTTGTTTCATGACATCAGGATTGGTCTGTTTTCCAAAACCCTAGAACACCAAGGGTCTCTATATCTCTGTTGAACAGTGTCTTAGAAAAGACCAATCCTCTTGCTTTGGTCTCGGCTGGATTTTCATGTCACATTAGTAACTGTGGGATAGTTTGAAAACAAGTAGTTTAAATAACTGAGGTGCAAGGGGAGAACAGAAGAGCAGCTGTTGGAAACACTGTGGATTTGTGTATCACATTAAAGGTAAGGATTTATGGAGTTTTTGATGCCTGGACTGGGCGCTGAGAAGAGCAGTAGAGCTGGAGATCCTTGAGACATCACAGTGCAAGTGACCAGACTGGGTGACTTTGATATTAGCCCAGCCAAAGCATACAGCAGACACATCTCTCTATCAATGTGTAAAAACACTGATGACTGGTAGTATGACTGATCTAGGACAGGGCTTCTGACTTCTGGTTTTTGCTGATGCTTCCAGAGGGCGATGTGAGATCAGATTCAGTAAAGTGGACTTAGAGGCAAAGACATGTACTTAAAACTTGTCTAAAAGAAATGGTCAGAGCATGGAAAGTGTGTGCATCATTTAACCATCTCCATAGCCTCTGTACTAAACACAAATTGTAAAAGATTCATGTTCTGTATTATGACAGGATGTTTTCCATGTTTCATGGACCAGAAAACTAAATGGCTTGCTTAAAATGGAGGAGGCTGAGGCAGGAGTAGGAAATGAATCCGAGTTTTATAAATCTTAATTTAGTGACTTAGACTTTGGACCATGCTTTTTCCTAAACAGTAGTGTAATTTGGAATTGATGTATTGTGCTCTGACAGTGAATTACAGTGCTGTATAATAGAGGACAAAGAGGATATCCAAAGCTACTCGTGACAGCTGACACCATTAGGTTTTGATGCCTTGTATGTGAGACTTGTGTGGTTTGCGCTTTGTCATACCAGCAAGGAAAGGAAATGTTTCCCACAGGAAAGCAACACAAGTTTGTTAGTCATCAGAGGGTGTGATGGCATACAGAGTGCTAGATTGCATCACCCACCTCTGGGGTGGTCTCTGAAGAGAAGGACCAGTCAGAAGTGAGACCAGATCATAAACGACTATGGCAGATCCCCATGGGTTAGAGGGTGAGCCGCAGGAGATGAGGTTTCTGGCCTCATTTCTGGCTGAAAAGCAAAGAAAGTGTTACAGCAGCTTCAGCTGAATGGGAGGTTTGCAAGGTCTGCAGAGGAAGGGCTGGCCAGTTAGCCACAAATTCTGAGTTACATTAAGGGTTGCACATGCCGGCCATTGGAGTTCCATGCAAACACTGCCTCACTGTTGTGCTGGATGGTTCCTGGTTCCATCCAGCAGCACTTCTTCCCCATTCAGCATGTGAACCATAGCCAGCTGGTTTTATCTGTGTCCTTCAGTCACCTGTGCAAAGAACCAGAGCATGGGATTTGTTTCCTGAAGTAAAGATCATAGAGCAAGTGCGTATCACTGTAGCCTTTAATATATGCTAGTGGGGAGTGGGACAAGGTGTGAGCACTCAGAAGCCTCCTCTAGCGCTGTCTGAAAGTTTGAAGACACCAGTAGTTTCATCCATTCACCCAAAATCATGCAGGAGGGAGAATATAGTAAGTTAAAAGGGGAATAAATACACTGAAGGCCGGAGGGATGAGGACAAGCCATTTAAGTTACTACCCTAAATCCATGCCTGCAGATCAGGGGGTGAGCGCTGCCAGGTTCAGCTCTGTCTCTTTGCAAAGCATTGCTTCAGAAAGCATCTGGAGTGCAGCCCAGGAGTGGTCTGCTGACTGATTTTGCTTTTAAGACTTGAGCAAAAGTGAAGGAAAACATGTGCTAAGAAAAGAGGGGGCACAGGTATTATGCTGCTATTGGGAAAATAAGTGAAATTTACAGTAACAAAAAACACATTTTACTCCTAAATAAAAGGATACCCAGGCAGTTCATCAGCTGCTGAGTTCATTTGTGGGCTCTGAAAAGACTGCTTTACTTCTGTCATTCTTATGTATGTTCTGAAAATACGTATTGCTGCGATATCCCTATCTATTAAATTTTGTCCTTGGGACCTCTGTTTGGAAAGAACTGTCTGTATACCATTGCAGCCCAGGCCTTTCTTTAAACAATGTGAAAGTGGCAGAATTTGCTGTGGAGAAGTTTAAGTAAAATGAATGATAAACCCTGCAGGAAAAAGGTTTCTGCAAGCTCCCAGCAGAATGGGGCTGTGTTCTGACGATTCGGCGCTGAGATCAAGCTATTTTGCAGTGTTGAAGTATTCCATGAGTGCCAAGCTAGGATATTTAAAGTGAAAACTGTTGATGGAAGATTTTTTTATAGCTGACAAATTAAATCAGAAAATGGAATTGCTGAGGGCCTAAAATGATGTTTGCCAGTAGGCCTATGCCTGCTTTTACATGCTGCTTCTTGTTCTCCTTGACAGTGAATTCATGCTGACTTTAGAGAAATAAGGTTCAAGTAATTTCTTTTTGGGGGGAGCTGATGAATTACTTTGGCAAAACCAAAGGTTAAAACTTGTTTACTGTTGTCCTGTTGTGTATGATACTTGCTAAAAAAAAATAATAAGAAAATAAAATCTTCATAGGAGTGTCTGCATCCAATCAACCTGAATGGCTTTCAGGTGGAGACAGCACTGAATAGGTAAAACTGGTTTTGGGCAGGGTGTTTTTTCACTGCTGCAATGTTTGGGTCCTGTTTCATTTAATGTTTTTCATTAATAATCTAGATAAGAACAAGCTCATTATGGAAATATGTGAGTAATAACAATTGAAAGAAGCACATGAGGAAAACAGTAGCCCATATTGCACCACAGTGAAATGAACTTCATTTGGATAAAAATAAACTAATAGGCTGGGGCTGAACTGTAGAATTATTCAAAAGGCAGGTTTTTTTTCCAGAAGACGGATTTAAAACGTGATAATTCAGGAAGAGACCTGGAGGGTGGTGGTGGCTGGGATTTTGACAGGTGAGGCAGCTGCAAAGAAATCACTGCTGCAGGCTTCAGCCACATGCTCAGAAGCAGTGTGTAGCATAGAGATGGTAGTCTGGTGTGGCTGCAGATGAGGTATGGTATTCCTCGTTACTGGAAATACAGACAGAAATGGAAGCTGGAAGTGAGGTGACAAAGCCCTTTGAGATAGTGTGTCAGTGTGAGGAGTAGTGAAGCACCCGGGTACAACTCTGGAAATCGGGCTGAGATCAGCAAGAGGTGACAACGACAAGAAAATGCATTGACGGTGAATTAACTTACTATGTGATTCAAAGAAAAGAAATGAGGTATGATCCCTTTGAGCTCCTTTAAACATGGATTGGAAAGAGTGCCTCTTTGTAAAACAAAGTTATCACGTTACCGGGTGGGTGCCCTGCCTGACCTCAGAAACCCTCTCTTCCCATCCTTTACTAATCTTCAGGAAACCTCAGTTGAAATGTGGTATTTTTCAACCAGCCTTAGTTGTAGTAATGAGCAATAAATCAGAATAGTTCATGTGTAAAAACTTGAGGGCTCATCAAGCTTCTGCAATCTTCTCGAAGCTGCAGCTTGGCTCATCTTCACCATCACCTGTAGCTATCTTCAAATCTCCCTTCATGTCCAGCAGCTTTAGCTGTCGGGCCTCTTGGGGAAGTCAAACTGCATGTGGATAACATCAGATGGGTTCCACCAAGCACCGGTCATCAGCTGCGCAGGGGACTTTCTGCTGCGGGTTGGCAGCACATCAGTGATGATTTACTCGTGAGGGAACCTTCAGTAGAACACTTCCAGAAACTTCTTAAGAGATTAAAAATGTTCATCCATGCCTCATTGATTTATCTCAAATTGAGATCACCCTCTGGCAAAAAATATTTAGGAGAAGTAGTTTAGAGAGTAGCAATTAAGATGCTTTTATAGTTCTTCCTTAGGGACAAGTTTGGAGGGGCACTGTAAATTCAGAGTTTGCTGCTAGTGCAAACTGTGGGTGAGTTACTGGAACTGTTGGTCTATAAAAATTCATGCTGCTAATACCTTGGTAAGGTTGTTTTTGCTGTGCTGTATAAAAAGCCTGGGCAAGCACTGGAAGAATGAGTTTTCTCGCATGACTCGACCTGCTCTCTGAGCTCTTCTCTGCAGGGGACATCTTAAACTCTGTTAAAATGCAGTGCTCCTTTTCAGTGAAGTTTTGTGCTGAGTAGCTCTGTCTGGTAAAGAGCCAAGATTTGTGACCTAGGAGCCTCTCTCTAGATGGCTGTGTGCGTGGCAGAGCCTAGCCAATTGAATTACAGCCTGATAATTATGCAGGAATCACTCCTCATCAAGAAGCAAATTTTGAATTCTTTTTCTCTTACCAGTGAGGTTTTTTACATGAACAGGCCCACTGGTAGGACTGCTTACTCCTTAAGAAACCTCTTAGAAATCTGGAGGATGAGAACCACAGTTGAGCCTTAACTAGTCATGGGTGTAATTCAGGTGAGAATTAAATTCATGCCATAATGCTTTACTGGAATCAAGGCATGTTCTGTCTTAGAAGAAAATCTAAAGCAGGGAAGATGTGAGGAAATATATTAACAATTAAATGTAACATTGCTTTCTAAGGTGCAGTAATACTTTGAGGTTAGCTGGCCCTGGGCCATGAAACACTCTATCAGGACAGTTCCCTGATAGCCGTGCTGCCTGTAGCTTGCTTCCCATCAGTCTTGAGCTAGGCAGGCTGAACCATTATTCTTGGCTACTGCCTACACTGTCCTTACCGCTCTGCCAGCACTTCAGCCTTAACCACATGGAAGAACCTCTGCCAGATCCAGGCAGAGAGAAAATTTGGCCCCTCCATGTGTGGTTTAGGGTTGCTAGTCGCATCCTGTGTTGCAGAAATACTTCCATAAGATGAAAGCAAACCAGAGGTTTGGTGATGTGGAAAAAGTGACTAGTGTCTCCCTTTCTGAAGCTTATCTTGTAAAAATACATACTTAAAAAGGATTCCTGCTAGTTTTAATTTACACAATTCCTGAATATGTGTGTTAAAATGCTGTGATACCTAGCAGGGGAGCCCACATGATATCAAATTATCCTCTTCTCCTTTAAAGAGTGATGCTAATTTTCTGACCTGTTCCTGAATCTGCAAAGGAAAGAAAGAACCAAGCCAAACCCCACACGATTACCACAGTATTTGTTACTCTGTTCATACTACCTGAACAGCCCTTCCATCCTTAAGACAGTCCTCTTTTTACCCTTGTAAAGACATTATGCCTTTCAAAGAGTATTTGAGGTTCGGGTATGTGGCAGTGTCACTCTATTGTGCTGTGCTCCATAATCACAGTTCTCTGGTTGCCTAAGAAGGGGTTATTGCTGTGTAATTTGTCAGAGTAGGATTTCAAAGCCTCAAGAGCAAATGGTGAGAAATCATTTACCCCAGCCAAAGGGAGGAGGGGGAACCTGGCGATATGAGGAGAAGATGCTGAAATCTTTGCTGTTCTTGTGCATTTCAGTCTCAGTATCTTTGGAGGTCAGTTGAAGATGATGTCCTGTAAACTATTCCACAAGCTGCCCTTTTTAAGCTTTTAATGACACATTTTATTCTGACACTAGAAATTACGAAATCCTGAGGAGACCATTTGCTACATCAAGACCATGAAGAAGGTTGGTATGAGAGACCCTGTGAGATTCATATTTTTGATGGAACTGTCTCTTCCTACAGAGTATGAAAATGTTTCTGAGTCTGATTAAAGAATATGAGCAATGTTTTTTCAGGATGGCTCTCCAGTAGGAACATAAATATCACAGCATGCTCTGGGGATAGTCAAGAAGTGAAATATAAATGTCATTTTTACTCCATATATATTCAGCCTGGAATTAAACTGTGCGTTTTTACCAATGAGACTGCTAGCACAACTGATAGATTGAGAAGTGAAATCTGTTAAAGTGAGATTAGAATTCTTTCCAGAAAAAACACTCCATCTCAGCATGAGGTTTCGGGGTTACTGTAGAGTCTATTGAATGGAATTATTCTGTGGCTTGAAGCGATTTCTTCTTCTGTACTATGCAACAGTCCAGCATAAATAACCATTACCTATTGTGGCCTTAGAGGTCTGTAAAGAGACCCTGATCTGAAATCCCCTAAAACTGTTGTTGTCTATTTTCCAGTAAAATCCATGTTGTCAGGAAAAGAACTTGGAAAGTAACAGATGCTTTTCTTCATTAGCTGTTGACAAAAGCCAGCGAAAAAGGAATACTTTATTTGGGATGAAAAAATAGGCATTTTCTCATTTAAAAAATAAATAGTTCAGTCATGAGCCAATTTAAATGTATTAATTCAGTCATGGCAAGATATATCAAACCCAAAGGATTTATTTCAAACCAAGATGTTAAGTTTAAAGCCCCATATAAATAGCTGTACTGCCATCTCCCCATTGTTCTGCTCTCCAGCAGTGACTGTATGCAGAGTCATAGGGAAGAAAGAGCAAGAACAGCGGCAAGCAGATATGCTGCTTCCCTTGTACATTCTTGCTGTTCCCAGCTATTAAAAATGGCATAAGCTTTGCTTTTGTTCCACTGAAATACTTGTGCATCTTCTAAATCTTTTGGTGATGCTGGATGGAGAGAGGCATGCTTTTTCAAGACCATGAAAAATGTTCAGCTAGTTCTGTTCAGAAAGCCTCTAAGGTCAAAGTAGCTTTTTATTCTGTGAGTTTTTCCAGATCTTGAGGGTTTTCTAACTTCCGTCTGGGTCGTTTTACAAATAGGACATTCCTTGTAAAGGATTCATTCGCAGGGAGCTGAACACCCCTGTACAGAATGGTGTACTCCATCGAAACTCCCCATATTAAGCTCCTATTTTAAAGCTGTTTCAAAAATGAACAGATTTCTAGTTGAAAGCTTCCCTTTCTGTGACATCTGTAATATAGATTTTTTTTTTTTTAAAAAAAACACTTATGTTACATATTTCAGTTTTTGGTGAGTGTGGACTTAGATCAGAAGCAGAACTTGCAAGATGCAAACTCTTGACAAAGAGCCAAGATGAGCTGGAAATACTCAAGAGCTAAGTACGTTTCTGCCTCCAGTGTTCTAAATCCACTTCTCTTGGGGAGCTGGCTGTTGTAGGCTGTTTATGTTGACCAGCCTATATCGACTTCTAATATGATTTTGGTGTGAATCTGTAGATGCTTGGGTGTTTCTGTTCTGTAAACCAACCATGTAAGATTACTTTCCTCTAAAATAATACCTTGCAGGCATTCTTGAACAATAAAATGTGTAAGCTTGGATTGATAGGTGATCACACATAAAAAATTAATGTTATCTCTTACTGATTTAAGTAATAGAAAATATTTTATGAATTGGTCAACATGCCTTGTTAGTTTAGGATCAATGCTCTAACAAAAATAATCCTTTCTCTATTACCTGCAAGACCTGGAAGGTGTGGTAGTATGACCACTTTGCAGAGGCTTCTGAGACCTCTGTCAGAAACCAAACCATTATCACTTCTTTTTATTTTAAAAAAAAAAAAAAAAAAGCCTGCAAGAGGCAGAGGCTACTCCTGAGAAGGTTATGAAAGAATATTTCACTGTAATGCCAATTTTGCTGTCTGCTTCAGGAGGAATTTTACCTGCTAAATGACTGGTTTACTTGCACATGCTCTGAAGCAGTGGGTCTTTTTTAGTCTTTTAGGAGCAAAAGTTTGTTTTTTAGGAGCCAGAAACAGGCAGTGATATCTGAAAATACTCAAACAATATGCAGAGAATATGTGGGCTGACACAGTATTGCTCTCCAGATTGAACATGGAGTGATAATTGCAGCACAGTTAATCAAGGGCATTTAATCATGGCTACAACAATTTCTTATAACTAGATTTTTTTTCTCACTTTATTTCTTCCTTCACAATCATTAGACTTACTTAATTGACTTATACAACAGATAGTGCAATCCTGTTGACTTGTATAATTTTTGCTTTCTTTACGCTTACTGTCTTTTGACATTATTTTTGAAATTTTTCATCTTCAATCTTTTAAAAATCAAACCATTATTTTGTAGTATTGGAATTAGGTAGTTTCTTTTGCCTCTTCATCCTTTTTTGGCAGAAAAAGTAACGTTTGGTAAGGGTTTTTCTTTGGATGTTTATTTTCCCTTCAGCAGACTAAGATCTCAAATATGGACAGTTTAGAATGAATTTATAAACATAGACTGTCATGGGGTAGATTGGGGTAGATAGAGCAGGATGTGGCAATAAAAAACGTTTTCAGCTGTAACTTGTGTTCACTTTTTCTGGCTAAAATGTAATCCTTCCAGTATCAGAGTTGCTTAGGTAGAGCTTTGTTCTCAGGATATTTTATAAAAGCTTAAATTCTAAAAGCTTACTCATATCCTCAAAACGGAAAAAGTCAGAATGTGAACAGGGTACTACGTGGCTGTGACCCTGGTTCAGTAGGTTAAAAACATTTGGGATACGGTAAATTAAAAGTATGAGAAGGTAATTCTTGAATGCAGTGACCCAGTGAACTTTCCTGGACATTCACATAACCTTTCTTACAAGAAGCAATTATGTGTGTGAAACTAATCATCTGAGGGATTTTACTCACCAGTACTCATAGGAGAATAAATTGATGAATCTAACTGATAAATAGGCTGCAAAATGCAGACAGTATTATTAGTCCCATCCAAATTCACTGTTTCGAAGCAAACTGTGACCTAAGCTACGTAATATGAAGAGTGAATCTATATGCTTGGAATACGTGTAAGAACTGGAAGTGTGAACAGCTGAGCTACAAGATAATGAAAAAAAACCTATAAGCCACATAAAGGCAGTGAATCTTTTCAATAGGTGATCAGCAAAAGGGTAAGGGTAATGTGCATGAAAACACTTTTTAATTTTTTGTTTGACACAAGCACTGGACTCCCAATAAGCAAATGATACCTGTATATATTTTTCAGACTTCCAGGTGCTTAAAGTCAGGTGGTCATTTAGAGAATGCAAATATCTTTCTATGGTATTTAACATATTTAACAAGTGTATACCTGCAAGTTTGGGATTTTTGCTGACACTTGCTCAGGTAACATGCATATTTGAGTTTACTTCCATGGGAACGGGTAAAAGTGTAAATGTGGATTTTCAAATCACCTGGAATTCACAAAACTACACTCTCAGGAAGACAGAATTAGGTCAGTACTGAGGTCCATGTATGTGTTGTCCTAAGCTGGCTCATTTGAACCTTAAGTAAATGCATGTGGGCTCCCCTAAGGACAGCAAGTTTTTTATATTTTCAAGGCATTGTGAAAGTGGCCTCGTTAGGTGACCATGTTTGTGATGCTTTTCCCTTCCCTAAAGCAGGGCAGAGTACTGTCTGTCTCTGTCTGGGTGTCCTGATTTCACCACATGTTCTTGAATTCCTTGAGAGGGCAGTGAGTAGGATTAGGATGTAACAAATCATTGCAAGGATCCATCACAGCCTTTTAAAGGTGGCTGTACATGTTGCAAGGTAGCTCTTTAGGCTCCCATTTAGAGGAGTCCTGCACACTTTTTCATTCATATATATATATGAATGAAAAAAAATACTATTTTTTTTAAATTTGTGTGTGTATATTTATAATTAATCCATTCAAGTTTTTTCCAACTGTTGAGCTAGGCTTTCATCTCTAGTGATCTTCTCAATTAATTATCCTCTGTGTATAGGTCTTCAGGGTAAAGAGGTGAAAACGCAGTATGACTTTTCTGCTCAAAGTTCATCACTACTTAATTGGTACATCGGAGCTGGCAATATTCAGTGTCCTTAGCTCTGTGTTGGACACCAGGTGTGCCACTGATTTGAGAAGTGGTTATTAAAAGTTATTAAAAGTACCTGAAAGACTACCTTCTCTTCATCAAATACTGTAACCAGCTGAACACAGGGCTTTGTAGCTAACTTACCTCCTCAAAGCTGAGTGAAAGTAGTAGTATCACTCGTATCTGGACTTCAAGACTACTCGCTCACCTTTCCTCCAGAGAGATGCTTTAGTGACTGGGGTTTCTTTCTTAAATTCTGGAAGTTAGCTCTTTGAAACACACTGTTAAAAATCGATTCCCGGGGCAGATTGGTGCAACCTGTCCCTCTCGATGCTGTGTGTACTCAGAGGGCTTGAAAACTAAAGAGCCTGGGCTTGCTCTGCGCTTGTACTTGGGCACAGGCCTTGCATGCTGAAAAGAATAGTTAGGAGACGGGTTGTTTTAAATCTTGTTGAATTTGTACAGTAACATAGAATCATAGAATCACAGAATAGTTTGGGTTGGAAGGGACCTTTAAAGGTAATCTAGTCCAACCCCCCTGCAATGAGCAGTGGCATCTTCATGATCAAACACTTGCTAGAGACCAGCACAATGTTTCTTTGGTAAGTCAGTTCCTCGTTAAACCAACCCTCCAGGTAGGAGAGCCAAGGGTGCCCTGGCAGTAGCTGTGTTACTCTTCCTGCACTGGGAACAGGTATGCAAACCCGACATAAACATGAACGGGGATTTGAAATACTAATTTTCTCTCCATTCGTGGCTGCCACCAGTAGTGTTACGCAGATCTGTCTTTTTCTTCCTTTGCACTCTTTTTGTCTGTCCATCTCTTGTCCCTGTTTTAGATTGCACGATGTCCAGGGCAGAGGCTGCCCATAGCTTAGCACGCTTAAGTTCTACACAGGGGTAATTTTAGTAAAATTCTAAATTTGTTTACAAAACAAAAAAACAAACCCCGAACCAACCCCAAAAAAACAGGGTAAAGGACCACACTTGGCGTTGCACTGGCTGCTGGGCTTTTTTGATGAGCGAGTGAGTGAGAGTAGAGGTCTCAAGAACTGAAAAACTATCTTGGGCCAAATCCTGATTGTTTTGAAGTCTGCCTTTTTGAAGACAAAGCAAAACTTTTCCTCCCCAGGAAAGCAGATTACCCCTTCAAAGGAAAAAGAGCTAGGTTTCACGTGATGCTAAAGTAATCACTTGGTTAGTAGATACAATAATTTAGGCATGCATTAATCATTGCATTGACTCCAACATGTACGTGTGTGTGTGTTTGTATATGTGTACATATATTTTTCTGTGTTTCTTCATTCAGGTGACAGCTCCCTTTTGAAAGTTCATAAGAGATTAAATTAGAATTCATTTTGCAACCTGCACAAAGTATATGGGACAAATACAGTGATAAATGAACAAGCTAGAAACAAAAACTTGTTTAGAAATTTCTTATATAATTGTAGGAAAACCTCAGAAGCCGAACAATCCTTTTTCAGAGTAAACATTGTCAACATCTTCTCCAATTCCCTGTTCCTCTGTTCTCCGTGTGTGTGACACTTGAACACATGGGCACCCTACACCAGGTGATGCAGAAGCAGTTGAGCAGCAATACTTGTCTTGCTCTGACAAGAACCCATGTGGGAACTCTCAGAGAACATACATAAGCTGTGTCTGCTCAGGTACTTCATAGTAGTGATTGCTGTACTGTTTGACAAAGAAAAAAAGTGTATTTGTGAAGGCAAATTATTTTTATTTACTAGATAGTTCATATCTTTACCTCTTGTAAATTAAAGTACCCCAGAGAAGTTAGGTTCAAGTACAAGATCCTTGCACAGACACTCTACTGTAGTGTCTGGACATCTCCCAGGTTTTCAAAAGATAAATGACAATTATTTCCTTTCTCTCAATTTTTTTTTCCCCGACACCTGTACATAATCTATCTGATTTGGCTGGAAAAAGCTTCTGGGGGGAAGCAAACTTGAAGAAGCGGGGATTGTGTTCTGGTGTGGGGTGGCTTTAAATCCCCAGCTCCTCTGCGTGAGAGCTGCAGCCCACCTTCCCACTGCAGGTGGCTACCAGGCACTTGTAGCAGCCCCATGCTTTGATCTTGCATGTTTGCAAGATTACACTTCAGCTGAGTAACCCTGTCCTGGGGGCACATTCCCTGCAAATAACTTGGTGCTGGTACTTCCTCTCAGGTTATGAAACTGTAGGATTTAGGGCCACAGGTCAAGTGCCATCTCTCTGCCTCAAAGCCACCTTAGTAGCTAAAGCATGCCTTTGGCAAAGCTCCGTCTGTGTGTGGACAGCGGCGTAGAGTGGGCTCCTTCAGGACTCTGACCATTAACAGGAACTTCACACAGAATCATCCCTGGAACACACGTATTTTACCTGTAGAATAAAGTATGGGTCATCTGAAGCAAAATACCAAATGCCTATATGTAAAACCTCCTCTACATTTCCTTGGCTTTGCTGAAAATCTCATGCACTGTTGACAAGGTCATTATGATTCAGTTTCTATTTCTATCCCCTTGCACAGCCTTTTCTTCTGTTCTTGTCTGGTCTGTTCCGCTGTAGATGATCTGCTTTACTGCATTGTCTCTTTTCTTTGAGGTTTTTCCATTTTCCATTTATAAGTTGTGATTTTCAATATCTTCTCTCTCTGCTTTCCC
>NW_008794853.1:191483-212188 GCF_000699145.1 Aptenodytes forsteri | reverse complement strand
CCCCCCCCCCCCCCCCACATGGCTGCTGAATATTTGTGTTCGGTACAGTGGTTAGGAACCATTAGCAAGACAGTAATCTTTGGCCAGGAGTCATCACTGCCAAGGATCAGTAATTACTTTCTCTGGACAGACACAGAGATATTTCAACTCCCTTCTTGAGAAAAGAGGCATGGAATAAAAACTAAAAGCAATTCAGAGAGCTGCTACAGTGAGATTAGAATTTGTAAGATGATGCCATCAGATTACCCGCATTCACCCGATGCCACAGTTTGTTTCCAGTTCTACTGTTGTTCTGGTGGGTTTGAAGGGCTTCAGAAATGGTGATGGTTGTGGAGAGAGCAGTTGCCTCTCCAGGGACAATATCATGAAGAACGTGTGCCAGGTCAGAAGTCTGCAAAGGATATATGCACCACGTTTTCAAGCTGAAATGATGCTATCTCTGTAATGAGATGCACAAATGCATAAATGATGCACATATCATCAGTTGGACAGAAGGAAGAGTCTTACTTAATTTCACTGTGATGCTGCTTTTGAAGTGAAAGTTTTACATCTGTAGACTGAAGAAAATGGACAGAGGAACCTTGCTTGCTAGGATTCATTAGAGGTAAGAAAATTTTTCAAAGTGTGGAATACAGATGTAGAATTAACTTTCAGCAGTGAAATGGGCACTGGCTTTGGAGGCTTAAGGCAAAGTCTGTGTCCCTCTACCTTCTTCAGTTAAATGCTTGTCATCCTCCCCAGCTTTGCTGTGTTTGTTCTGTAGGATGCTGCTGGATGTGTGCTAAGGATGTTCTCTACTGAATGGAACGTAATAGGGCTTTGAAATATTGATGAATAAAAGGTTAATTTTGACTTCCCCATCAATCTGAACTAATTGGAATTCATTGTGCATTTGTCCATGACACTTTCTGACATTATATGGTTTAATGTGTCTGCACATTTAAATAAGCATGGAGCTACAGTATTTTACTTTCCCGGAGGCCAAGGTGTTAGGCTTAATAGAAGAAAATGGTTTTGTGTGCTTCTATTTATAGTTATCCCAATGGCCCAAATTCTGCTCTTGCATATTCTTTGACTGTTGTCACATAATGCTGCTTCCATTGAGCTAATCCAGCCATAAGGTCTTAAACAGCTCATGCCACGGATTATATAGTAATAAATTAATATTGAGCCCATCTGAACAATGATATCCTGTAAGCACAGATATAAAACTTGTTGGTGTGTATGCGTTCCTTCCTTGTGCTGGATCACTGACCTGCTATGACTTCAGTCATGAATGCCTGCATTTGTGCTTGTGGCTTGGAAGACCTGAGCCAGCTAGAATGATGGTCGTCTCACTTCTGTCCTCATTCGTGTTTTGGTTGTCTGATGGTTTTGCCTAATTAAAATTCATTAATTTCTATTATGTCTGTATTTGGAAATATAGAATGATGGTCACAAATCCTGATTTTCATTAATGGGATATAACTTAACAAAGTACAATGGAAAAGAAATGTTAATCCCTGTTTTTTGTAGTCAAATGTTCTTTCATTTGAAATAGATGAAATACAACTAACATGTTATAGCCTCTTTATGCTGCCAGGATAAAGGAGCTTAATAACACTACAAGAAGTAGTGGCAAAGAACTGAAGAAGATGGGGAAATGTTTCCTTCTGCCCCAGGAAAATACATTATTCAATGATTGCCAGTGTGATACGTGTCTGACTCAGCCAGAACCCAACATAGTTGGTGCTCAGATTGCATTTCTGTTTGAGTGAGCATGGACTATGTTTGCATAAGAAACAGCCACTCAGTAGGTATGGCCACAAGGAGAAGCTGCTAATGGTAGGTCACCAAAATATCTACTTCACTAGTCGTTGTCCAAAAGATCGCTTCTGTTTGTGTATTTGCCATCAAAGCATTTATGTGAGGCCATCTCTGGCATTACGAGTTTAGCCACTCTACTGCCAGAGAAGATAAACTTGGACTCTTTTGCTCTTGCCTCTTTAATGTTTTTTTCCTGCAAAACTGGGGAGATGATTGCTGGTATATGCACAGTAATAAAGCTTGTCAGACAGAGCCAGCCAGAATTCTTCTGAATTCACAGTTAATTTATTCACAGCACAGCATGTAGCAGAGCTGATGGCTGCAAGTTAATGTGCTGCACTGTAATGAGATAACTGTTTGCCTCCCAGGTTTTGAGGTTTATGCTAGTTTTATTTGTCAACCTGGCCAAAGCCAGAGCCACAAGGAATCACAGTTCTACACTGAAGTATTGTATTTACTTAGCTGATGCTTTTGCCAGAAGAGAAATCGGTGAAGTAATTAAATAGTGCTGCTTCTATTTTAGAACAGGAGGGGTTTTTTTGGAACCTGCAGTTTACAATATGTCCTTGTCAGTGTTCTGGCTCACAAGTATTACCTAGATAAAAATATTCTATTCAGAATTCCTCTATACTTGTGGAATTAAATTTCCAGCTGTCTTTTGAAAATTGATCCCCTCTTCTCGTTTCCTTTAGAGTTGTATATTACTGGGGAGGAGGGGCAGGGGGAAGAAATGTAGGAACTCTGTAATATCAAATGCAAATGTAGAAATTTCAGTGTGACAGAGCTGCAAAGTCTCCTGTTAAACAACAGATTATGGCTCCACTCAGGTTTTGAAATCCAGTTCATGCCAATCGTTATAGCTGTGTTACAACTCAGTCTTTTAACAGTGGCAGTTCCTCCTCATTAACTAATTACTGCATCCATAATGAAAAGAAGATGAACCCTAGTCAAGAAAAATAAGGTTATGATGCATCACTAATGAGACCATTTCTGTCACACGGTGGGAAAACGCAGGAATCGGGAGGCACTTGGGAACATCACCCCTGCAGATGGCTGTCGAGTGCCAGCCCTCGCAGGTCTGCTATCCAAGCCAGATCCCCCCCGCCACGGTGGGCAGAGAGGAGCACACGCTGTGGACAGTGTCTCTTATAGCAATCTTGCAGTCTGAACTGCTTTAATCAGTGTAAGTGTCCTCTGAGAGGCTTGCACTGATTTATCTAAAGCCAGTTCAAGTATCATTTTAAGTCTCACTTGTACTCATGCCATTCTTTGGTGGACTTGGCAGTGTTAGGTTAACGGTTGGACTCAATGGTCTTAAAGGTCTTTTCCAACCTAAACAATTCTATGATTCTATGCAGAAACATTGTTTCTGTACACAAAAGAGTGCTTGGAAAGGAGACTCTGAGACAGAGCTAACATCTTTTGTGTGTGTTTAACCTTTAATGTCTAAAACCTGTTGAAGTGAAGGTCAGATTGACCCTTCACTTCACCATTGTACCTTTGCATTATGTTTTCTGCAAAACCCAAGCCTGTTAGACTTGCCACCTTTTACAACAGGAATACAGCCGTGTTAAGAAACGATGTAGTTCTCTGTCAGCTTTGTGCACCATTTGTGACACAAGCTATTGTCTGTTTGGATACAAATGAATCAATAAATAATTATTAGGAAATAACTGACAGATTTATGGGAAAATGCTGTAACAGGCTTCAGTTGAGATGTGCCTAATGTTAGTTACAATCTCCTCTTCCCTTGTTTCTTTGCTGCTAACAGAAAGTTGGGGGGAGTGGAGAGGGCTGGGGAGGGAGTGTATAGGAGGGGATGTGCCACTAAACATAATTGGTTTTGGGAACAGGGACAACCAAAGTCCGTGTCCATCCCTTTGCTGAGAGACTTCAGAAAAAGACATACATGGGCTATATTTGGAAATATTAAACTGTGTTTGGCAATCGAGTCAGGTGATGTAACCCATAGAAAGCACAAGATTGAGCCGACCTTCTATGCATTTCTTCAACCAAATTAAAAAAATGTTGATTTCCAATGCTGTGCAGGTGGAAAGAAGCACATAGACAAAATATCAGCACAATTGCCTATGTGTAATGCTTTTTATTTATAGGCATCTTTCCTTTCTCTTGGACCATGAACTGCCTGTTAATGTGTGTGTCTTCCCCGGATGCCAATAGCATATCAAAAGGAAAAGTTGTGCACATGTGCAGGGAGGGGTTGTGGAGGTGACGGGCGGAGAGCGGGCTTTGCCTTTGAGCAAGTGCCACCTCTATAGCAAGACAGTTCACACAGCTTCTGGGGTTTCTTTCTCATCATAATGATGGAGCCTTAGATATTAGAGCAGTCTGAGATTAATAGTTATTTACTTGGCAGAGGAAAAGGTAAATTACTGCCACGGATTGCCAAGTGTTGTTTCCTGTATCGTTAAGAGCTGGCAGCTGAGTTTGTTACCTGTTGATCAGGAGTTAATGGGATTAGCTTAACGAAGAAACCTAGGGTTCACAAAATTATTAAAAGTTTAAGAGGTTTGGGTTTTTATTAGCCTGCTGCTGTTCAAGAAATAGTCTTTTTAAGGACTTCGCTCCAAATTTGTGTCCAAGGGTGTCCAATCTGACATTGTTATTTTTCTTGATGCTTTCATAGGGTTTCCAGGTCAATTTGTTGCTGATGGTGGGTGTTTTCATCATGTTAATGAGATTTCTTTTTTTTTTTTTCTTGTTTTGTCTGTTATCAAATTATTTTGGCAGCTTTTAGGATTTGCTGTATAGTGCTTGGTTTTGTTTCAGGAATGTTTTTCTTTAGTGTGTTGGAGCACATTTCTTGTTTCAATTATTTCCTGTGGAATTGAGTAGCTGAGTAAAAGAGATGACTTCTCAGTGTTTGAAATTCCCTACCTAGTTGTATGTAGTGGTTAAAAATGAGTAATACTTAGAGGTTTGGGGGTATAGGTCTTCTGGTTATGGTGTGCAAATTTGCGAACTAAATGGTAATGTGGCTTCATTTTTCTTCATTTTGGCCAATCTCCATTCAGACACCAAATTCAGTATCTTCACGTATTGTGGTAATTTCCTTATGGCTGTGATAGTCCATCTATCTTGAGGACCGGCAGCTATAATTGGAAAAAAATGGATACACTTTTAGGTATAGAAACCTTTCTCCAGGCCTGAAATGGAAGCAGCAGACTTCAAGCTAAGTACAAAAATACAACCTGACACTAATCTAATGCTAGTGCCATCTAAGAATAAACACAGTCTGAGTAGCTCAATCTGTGAAACATGAAAGTGTCACTGTCTGGATATCAAATGGAGTCTAGGTCGTGCTGAGCATTTCCCAAAAGATGCTTTCCCTCGTGCCACCAAGGACGGGCCATCTGGGCACTGTTCTCATGTTGTGGGGAGAGAAATACCAAGATGGCCTGTGTAATTTTAGTTTGTCCGCACAAAGTGTCATGAGGTGATATGCCGTTTCTCTCTGTAGGACGTCTGTCTTGTAGCTTACAGAGTGCACTCAAGTAGAGTTTGTGGTGATTCTCTCTGGGCTGTGTGTGGATACGTACATTCCTGTCTCCATCACTCGTGTAGAGCAAACGCGCAAAGAGAACGGCGCACTTCCCCATGGGTGTTTCTGCAAGACTCGTAACAGCAACTCTGGTCTTGCAGGCGCTCCTTCCTTTTGTCCTTGTCCACACCTCCCTACCTGTTACATCAAACACAGGGTACTCACCCCTGGTTTCAGAGCCCAGCTTGCCTCAGCCTAACTGGTGAGTCCTGGGAGCCATGGAGGGTTGGTTCTTGCCTGTGTTCGTGTAGTAATGGCCCCTTCTCTTGAACCTGACTCAGCATTTCCCACAAGCACCATCACCTTTTCTCTTACACTTTTTTCTGTGTTTCTGGGGGGGAGAAACACTGTTCAGAATGGGAGTCTTATTCCAGTCTTTCCCTAAAATTGAGCTCTACCATGATGTAAAAGCTTGAAGCAGTTAGCAAGCAATTGATAAGCTGTGACCTTTTTTTATGCTGTTAGTTATTATCTTAGTGTTTCTTTCAGCTCTCCTCTTTTGATTTTTATTTCTACTTCATGCATTTCTTTTTATCCTTAGATGGTTAGACCCTTGCAGAGATACAGGCTGTCTGTGATGTGTCTCTGTAGAAGTCTCCAACTTGTATCTTCAGCAAGGCAGCCATGCTCCTCGATAAGGACTTCTTCAAGCTATCCCGATACAGATGTCACTGCTGTAATTGTACCTCAGTGAGACAGAAAATAAATGGAGATATTGCTGAATATGGGAGAGTACATTTAAAAATTAAAAAAAAAACCCTAAACCCAAAACCCAAAACAAACTGAACATTTCTGGTGCTCAGTTTGAAATATTATGGGCCTGGATTTCCAGACTTCTTGCACTCTCAACTGCACTCTCAACTGTTTTCACCCCTGCCCCGCAACCACACCCCTTATCCCTTAACCATACTCCTTCTTCTGGACCATGTGGCCTGATGTCTGGAGTTACTGAGCACCTTCAGGTCTTTCTGAAGTTCTCTTGTGTGTGCTCACAGTTTAGTTCCTAAATAGGGATTTAGAGCAAGGACACTTTAAGTTTGTGCATCCAAACAGCGATTATATGCCGTTTGGGCACTGAGCTGTTCCATCCATGAGACTGACTCATTTCTGGGCAACTCTCATTGCTTGGGAAATGCTGTGGTGAGAAGTAAGACTTTATACTCATTGCCTGTCTGCCACAGAGGGGTTTTCAGGGTCATAGTTTTAGACTTTAAACTTATAAATTTCATGTAGATGAACTTCAGATTCTTTTAAGGTACAACTTTCAGCCTCTCAAGACCCTAACTTGCCCATTAGTAATACAGGGATAATATTTCCCTCCCCTTAAAGATGCATTCATTAATAGCGGAGGTATGTGTGCTGGGATTCATCTCATCTAATTTTAGCTGCCTGAAGTGAGCTGTTTGTCTCATTTAAAGAGTGGAGGAAAAGAATCACCTCCACTGGTGAATTATCCTAACTCATATTAGACACCTATATCTGGACAAGGTAAGTACACACCAGAGGTCCCCCTCTTCCTCTCTTATCTCCACAGGAATTTAGATGACCAGTACCAGTTTAGATGAGAGGCTTAATTTTAAGTGGCTACAATTGGGTGAAGTGGTCAGGATGATAAACATGGTCAGGGTGATAAACATGGACCAGCTAAGTGGATGTTCATCTGTGTGATGGTATTAAATACCCAAAGCATTGCTGCTCCTGCAAACAGCATGTGTTCAGCTGGGGGTGATTTTACTGCTAGAATTTTGTAGAGATTTCCCACAATTTTTAATGCTGAGGATTCAAATCCACCCATACTGAGATCCTGGAACTCTGTGTCTCAATATCACTGTACAGTTGCAGGAGCAAAATCATAAAACCATTTCTTTCCTTTGGCTTGGTTTCAAATAGGGTGACATCATTTTTATCAAACTCTATTAGTGCTTTAATTCAGCAAACAGAGATTGCTAAGTAAGATTCCTTTTCCAGCCAAAACGTCAATCAGAACTGCATGCTTCACAGAGTACTGTACAAATTAACATTTTAACATCGCTATTGTAGTAATTATTCTGAGCATCTTTCTTTTATGACACTCACAAAAAAGGGATGACTTGTTGCTGAGTTTCTAGACTCTAATTTTCTCCCTATGTAAGTATGCTCTGCTGACATCTCTTTCCCCTCTGGCTGTGTGGTGTTTCTCTGCTGCTCGTACCCAGCTGGGAGCTCCCTGTCTTAGTTATTGAGCTGCCACAATAGAGGGCAGGAAAGATCCAAACAGCCTTTGTGTATGTGAACAGGTGGTTTGAATGTTCAGAGGATCTGATGAATAGACAAACATATGATTTGACTGCTAGGGAGATGATTTGATGGCAAACAAAAGGTCACATACCAGCAAAACTGTTAACTGGTGACATGAGGGTGGGGACTGCAGTTCTGCTCACTATTCATTTTCCTCCTACACTGAGGGGCATATTCTGCCTCCATTTCAGCTCTTCTTGCTGCACAGGATGAGCGAGCTTTTTGGGTAAAGTGCCTGTGTGCAACCACTAAATAGAGCATGCAGTGGACCAGGATGGATTCCAGCACAGATCGGTTGCCGTATGTCTCCTATTCCTCTCTATGGACCGTTTATGTGTGGCATCATACACAAACCCATGCCTGGTACCTGCATTCACACTTGCATCGTCATCCTTGAACACGTCATTTACTGTCCAGAGTGCAGTGCCCTTGCATGCATGCCACTTTGTTGCTGCTTGACTGGTGAAAATCAATCAGTGCCACGAAATCTGACTTTCTGTATCCAAATAATTGAACTATCTTGTTTCTGGAGAAGTCTCTGTCTCCTTGTGGAAGAAGGAAAAAATGAATATTTAATGTGGATTTGTACCTCTGCACAGAGAGAGAGGTATGTTAGTGGAATAAGGCAAAAGGCGGAATATATCTTTTGCTTGGGGATCAGGTGCAATTCTGGGATTTTTTTTTTTGTCAGCTAAGCACCTGGAGTGAGAAGTACCTGTGCTTGAAATGCACTGCAGCAAATAAAGAAGCCATTGTATTGCCAGTCTCTGCTCAGACAAAATAGCTTGCAATTCAAAAGCTTTTAATCTCAAGGTTTTGTGCTGATTATTCCTTTGGTTTTCATTCACCCGCACCAGGTTTGCTTTTTATTCTTACTACTTAGGGGAAATTATGGTTCACTTAGCAGATCCAGCAAATTCATAAAACTCCGCACTTGATAACTGGGCTGCATTAAACCTGCTTGGAACAATGCTCAGAAGTCAACTGTGGATGTTGAAGAACTGTATAGTAATGAGAGCTGAACTCTAGTAACACCAACAGTTACATCACTATTATAAAGGGTAGAAATCTTTAATTTCAATTTTAAATTCCTACCTCTTCAATAGCAATGATAACTGCGTGTTGTAGTTAAGCATTGCCAGGCTTAAAACTGTCTATCTCACTTGGAAGAGCCTAGATGTCACTGACTCCTAGCAATAGACAGACTTCTGCAAGTCAGAGTTTCAAAGGTCTTTGGAACAGAAACATAGAAGTATATGCTCAGAGGGTTTTTCAAAAGAACTGAAGAAGATTAGTTTCTGTGTCCTGTTGAAATGTATTTAAAAAAAATACTGGTCCCTATAGAAAAGGAATGATTCTTCCTTTTTTCTTTATTGTGTTCAATGAAGAGAGATTTTAAAACTTTTAACTATTACTTTGCAAGTGGCTTTCAAAAAATCAGAGTACTTAATCGTAAGATAGGTACGTCATATTTCATGATGCGAAAAGAGATCTTTTTTGTTGCATTAGTGACTTTGTAACATTAAAGCAACTGCGTATTGGTAAAGATGCAAAACTGCTTCATAACAAGTGCATTGCAAACTTTAGTGATTATAAAGTGTGAATTAGAGCTAATTAAGTATGTCAGTAATGTAATGTACAAAATGGCTGATTGCCAGTTGCAGGAACAGATTTAGGAGCTTCCTGCAAATTTCAGTTTTTTGATGAATATGTTTAGATTTCAAAACATGCCCTCTGATAAGAGGTATTTATTCTTTGTTTATGTCAGTTCCGTTGCTAGTAACAGAAGATTATGGACTAGGTGTTCTTCACAGGTGAGAAACAATTTGCCATGCAATTATTTTGATACTTTCTTCTTAAAATATTGTACATTTTCACTCTATGCAAGGGTGAATATTTTACAGTTGTGAGCACAGCACAAAATTGAACTTCTGCAAAAAGGCCTCTTGTGTTGTACGTGGGATCTGTCCGATCAGTGATGATGCTACCGAGGCGGGAGGGGAGGATGATGTCCTCCTCATGGCATCATCTGGAGCACAGTGTGCCTTCAAGGATGAAATACCGACTCTGCAGCTGCCGTCATGGCTGTGTTCAGCTTGCTGAACTAGCAGCGGCACTGAGGGGCTGCCCGAGGCATGGGGGCTTGCGGGGTGGAGGGTGGCAGTGCAGCAAGGTGGCTCTTGCGGCCAAGGGGGATATCCTTATAGTCCATGACAGGCATTAACAAGAATATTGTTAAGCTTTTGACTGAGTGTCTGCTTGCACCAGGTACTGCCTTGCCTCAACTAAAAATTCAGCAATGTCTAGTTCCTACGTGGCGTTTTTTACTAGGGGACTTTTAAGGGAGAGAGTGTATTAATATCCTCTGTTTTACAGAAGCGACAATTGGGCGATGAAGAGATTTCCACCAAAGCTAACCGCTGAATTTGTCTTCCACATGGCTCTCTAGGTCACAACTGTGTGTCGCAGGGATGGGGGATCCTGGGAACTTTGGCTCCACGGGCTCCCCAGCTTCAGTGATGTCCCAGCAGGAGGGTGGTTCTGCATCCAACAGAGCGGTTAATGTTGTGAAAAAGTTTTTTAAACAAAGTTAAACATTGAAGATCTAGGTCTCTATCCAACTCGATCCTCTTGTAGATAATTGCAAGTGGTTTGCTGGATTGTTTTTTTTTCCAGTACAGCTGCTCCTAAAAGAAGTAACAAGGATTTTATTTTTCAAAAGATCTCAGTTACTCAAAATTTGTTAAATACCTGAATTAATACATATGTCTATAACGGGAAGAAAGGCAGAGAGAGAAAAAAAAAGACACTGTCTGATGAAGACTCAGCTTTGACAGTCTCCTTGAAAAATGGCAATAATAGCAGTGTGGAACAGCTGCTATTGTGTTTGGCTGTTGAGTGGGACTGTCGAACCGAGACGCTGTCTGCCAGTGCCATTTTATTAAAGAATTACTTAATGGTTTAAAGCAAAGGGTCTCCTTTCACACAAGCCACTCGCATCCTCTCACAAATGGATCAGAAATGGGCCGTTTTGAGCAAGTCCTTGCAAATGCCTTGAAATAATAAATATTCAAGGTGGCATAGAGCTAGAGAGTGGAGGGGAAGGGGTTGTTAAGGCAGTTTCGTCTGTGATATTCCTGCCTGAGTAATAAGGGCAATCTCTACCCAGAAGAAAAGGGTGACACAGAAGTTATTAGGGAATTCAAAAGAAACATGATAAAATTTCTGCTGGCATCATCACTGCACTGTAAGTTTCAGCTTTACCAATATTGTCAACTTTACCAGTATCACCAGCTGTGGGATTATTGCAGATAACAATGTTTTGACTTCCAAGCTGAAGAAGTGTCATGTTAAAGCCAAAACACAGTCAGTCTAGGTGGACTGCAGTCATTGCCATGATGTTCAGAGAAAACATGGCTTTTTTGGGCACATTCAAGACTGAAAACATTCCACATTTGGATGCTTTGAAAGGTCTTTAAGATACATTTACTAATTTGTAAGTTTTACTGCATCAAAGTTAACTTTTAAACCAGGGGGATGAAAACAGCTGAAATGAGTTAGAGGGAGGATGAGGATAGTATCCAATTACATGTTAGGAAATTACTATGAAATGTTGTATTTATGTAGTGTTAGTATGAAACAGCTAAACTATTGTTTTTAAAGACATGAGCATATCCAGTGTAAATTAGATGTATCCTGAGCCTGGACAAAGTGCAGATCAGCTGACTGTTCATTCAGTTAATCAGTAGTACTGCCTGTGCTTTTTCATTGACAATGCTAAATGGTAAACACTAACATCCAGATCTGCAGCAGTCTAAATTGGCCTAATGGGTCATTAGAGCTATATTGATAAATACCAACTGGGAATCTGGTGTGGACTGTAGACTGGAAATTTAGGAAATGGAATACTGTTATTTTATAACTTGTTTCATTCATTTCTTATAGTTCTCTATATTGGGTAGTGGCTTGTTTGATTGCTGTATTGAATCAAGCAGGGATACTGTTAGCAACAAATAATGCAAGAACTGGATTGAAATTGGATTGCTAGGCAGAGTGTGTTTGACAGGACTCCAGGTTGATCGATCGTGTGGGGCTTTAAATTGCCTGTTCAGTGATGGTAGAAGAGACTAGTAAAAGGCAGGCATTGACAGTTTGAATTCTCTATTCTGTGTGTCTTTACTTGTCACCATTCCATTTGCAAAATGAAATTATTAGTCTCTTTATGTTCCTGGACCAGAGAGAATGTGCACCGGGTGATGTAGCTGATAGACACATTTTACAATTCTACACTCTTCCATCAGTGGCTCTTGTAACTCTTACCTGTATTACAGTGTGGTTTATTTTTATTTATTTGCTCTACCAGCTAAAATAGCATCTAAGGGAGTCCCGTTTCCTGCCTATTGGTTGAGATTGAGATCTTTCTTTAGGCCTCTGGTGTTTTGCTTTATTTTCTTTCCTGTTCTTTTGTGATATCACTTGGTCTTCAAGGTCAAAAATTAAACAAGTTACTCTTGTGTGGACAGGAAGATTATTCAGAGTTATAATTAAAAGCACGAAAACTTTGGAAGAGTTATTATTAAAACTTATATTTTTAGGGTTTAACCTTATTCAGAAATCAGATTGCGAACCTGTGGGGAAGAAGGGTGGCAGATTATCCCATGCCTCTGTCTGTCATCGTGGACCACCAGACGACGACAGACTTTGATCTTGCTGGCACCCAGAGATGGTTCATGATGCCTTACAGCTGATGTTGTACAAAAGCCACAACCATCTTGTACTGTCACATGCAAAGTCTTTGAAGGAGATTATTTTCCTTATTCTGCAGTTGGATGTGAAAGACAAATACTGATTATGAGGAGACAATGATGCCTCCTAGAAAGGCTTTTTCCTCTGTAGTATTTTCCCAGGGAGTCATGTTGTAAAACAGTGGTTGTACGTAGTAAAGTAGAGCTGTGCTCTATTTGCAGACCTCTGGGCTTGAAAAGGCCAGTGACACCTTGGTGTGGTAACTTCGTGGAGGGGTTATATTTATGGCCAGCTGAATGAGCCCATGTGCTTCCTCCTGGTGCCACTGCTCCGGTTGCCCGTTCTCTTGCACCCTGTTTAGTTAAAAACTGACTGTGGGGGACCCCCTGTGCTGGAGGGATACCCCATTTGTACGGGCATAGCTGGTGCCTTCCTAACGTTAAGGATTCCAGTGCTTCAGGCTGTTTTTCTGGATTTTTGCAGGAAATATATGCTTTGGAAAAGATGATGTAGCGTTTTCCATTCACCTCTTGGGGCTCAAGGGAAAATATTTCATTATTTCCCTCTAGTGAACATGAAGTCAATATTACGGTGTCTTTGCTTATAGTTGAGGAGACCTTGCATGAGAGAGACTTCTTCTAGAGCACCTGGTCTCGGGAGACGTGTCTTGCATTCAGCGCAGTGGCTAAGGGAGTTATTTTGTTTGTAGCAGTTTGTCAAATGTGCCAGGCAATACACAAAAGTAAAATAATGTCTGATGTGAAGATTTGATGCAACCAAAGGATAAGGAAAGGTGCAGAGCAAGGGGAATGGTCAAAATATAACACCTTACATGCTTCCCTCTTCTTCCCCTTCCTTTGCAGTATTTTACATCTTTCTGTTATCTCTCAGCCTTGGCGTAGTCAGTCAGCTAAGTTTATATGGACAGCTTATTAAAAGTGGTCTTTTAAGAGGGTTTTTATGTGAAAGCCTTTGCAAACCGACTCAGAAAAGGGAATAATGTTTCTCCCACCTGCTTTCCCAGCTTCCTCCCACAAGAATCAGATTAGCTGCTCAGATTTGTCCCAGCTTTTCAACCTTAGTGACTGAGAAAATGAAAAAGAATCTAGCCTGGATTTCTTGCATGGTAATAGAAAACTCTGTCAATATCGTCCCTAGGACAGCCTATCCTGGCATGCTGATAAACTGACTGTCAGTGCACTCATTACAGTGCAGGAGGATTTCTTATTCTCTGTGTTGCAGGTGTCTTTGCAGCAGAGTTTGATGCTTGTACGAACAATTGAAAAATCTTGCCTTTAACATTCTTGTGGAGATCCATCTCAGATTGCAGTGGCTTTCTTGCAGGGAATTTAAAAGTAACAGAAAACCTGTTTTAAAGCATCATTCTTCCACTGGCTTTGCAATGCAATTTCATTCAGCCACACCTCCTGGTTTTCTTTTTCTTGACCTTAAAATAATGGGTAAAGACGCAGAAACTACATATGCTGTGCAAGTAATTTGTCAGCTACAAGATCACTAGAACTGTTCAGTAGTGATGCTCAGATTTAATAGAAAATACTGCACTGTAGTTTGGTTGTTTGTGGGATTTGTTTTTAATTAAAAAAAGAGACAAGGGAGAACACAATGAAATGAGAACTATACTGAGGCTAATACATGTGTCAATGCAGCCCTGAGTTAGGAGAGGGCTATAATGTATATGCCAGAGAAAAAAAAAGTGCATCAAAGAAGAGGGGAGAGGCAGGAGACGGGGGAAACACAAAATGAAGTATCCAAAACATTCTGTGTTGCCAAAAAGATGCAGTAAGTGGCGAGAGAGAGATCTGTGTAATCAGAAGCAATCATTTCAAGGGTAATTTCTCTTGTTACCAAGAGTATTAAAGGCTGTTTTCCATGAAGAGGAATCAAATAAATAAAAGCATATGAAGCAGAGGTGGTCTGATTTGATCCTGTTTTAAAGCGTGAACATTGAATTACTTGTGGCTATACATAATAAGTAATGCTTTATGTTTCTCTGTGCATGGAGAGGAAGGGATATGAACAGATCGACAGCCTGTTCTCTTTTTAGAAGCCTCATCAGTTGCAGACTGCTCTTCAAGGCTGTCCTGTCAACGGTAGCATTAGGCTTATGAACAAGAATTATGATCGGAAGGCAGTCACTGTGGGGAGATGCCATTTCACGTGCTCAGCAGAGCTGCCCAGGATCATCACAGCTTCTCGCTAGTCCCAAAGCTATTGGCTCACAATTCAAGTGCCGCTGATTGCCCCAGGAGATATGACTTGGATGCTGATGACATACTCAGCCAAACTGAGCTGGTGCTGGAATAAAATACACCCCAAACTATTCCTGGCACATTAATTTTATGCTTAGAATCAGATATACCTCTTGCTATTTTTTTCCTTCCTGAAATGTTCACATTCTTGTATGCTAGTCCTTGAATTAAGAAGAAAAATAGCTAATACGGTACTTCTGAGACTAGCGTTTGACTAAAATGTCAGATCTGATAGAGATCTCTGATGTGTCCGAACAAGCAGCAGTGAGCTTGCAGAGCAAAAATAAAAAATAGCATAGTATATTTGTTTGCAGTGTTCCCAAAAATGCAAAAACTTGAAAGAATTGTCATTTGTGGAGTACTGGCGATAGACAGTAGCTACAGCTCTGCCCCCAATTATTTTATTTCTAAGTGATTAGATAGCTAATTTGTCTTCAGATTATAGTTGTCTATAAAATACAAGGTTGAATGTGATGCTTATTAATGTGATATAGAATATACTATTCATCTTCATATATGCAGTCAAATTCATAAATGAGAAGGATGTGGCAGTCTGCCTATCACAGCGCTTGACGTGCATCATGCAAGCCACAGTGTTGTGTCCGGTCTGCTGTTGAATTTGTAACTTCTGATGATCTTAAATTGTATGTTTTAGGTGCTTGGTCAATCCTGATGTAAAGATTCTTTTAAAAAATTTGTAGTTACTCTTACTGTGTCAGAAATAAGAGCTGATTTACTAATTTTTGTAAGTTTGAGTTGAAGTTCTTGTTGCATGAATCCTGCTGGTTTTTAGCCTGATAGGTGAAGGGAGCCGCCTTCTATTACAGAATTTGTTTTATGTGTCTACTCACAAACCATTGTGAAATCATCTTTACAGTTTCACTTGACTGAACAAATAAAAATACTTTTTTAGTGGCTTATTGTAGGGCAGGTTTTAAAAGTTTTAAGGCTTTTGCACCTTTTAAAATTTTCAGTGCAGTGCACAAACGTCCAACAGCAGTTTTTTTGCATTTGGTATATGCACAGACGATATTACTGCCTTCCTCCTCCACTTTTCTTGTGTGTACAGCAGAGGGGTTTAGATCATATTTGGAAAAAATAGTGGGGAAGGCACACCAACTGATTCTCTCAATCCTCAGTGTGATCATTTCCACTTCTACATCTATAATGGAAAAATGTACCCCATGCTGTTTGCATTTAGAAGTCTGCAGGAAATCTGGTGGCCTGACTTGTGCTTGGGCGCTTGGCAGAGCAGCTGGGTATGGCTCTTGGAGCCATGGAGATGGGGAGAGGTTGTGAGCAGTGGTGCTGCCCAGAGCTTGCCCCGCTGCCACTGAGCTCCCACTGCGTTGGGCAAGGCCTCCACTGAGCTGATAAAAACGTGAGAATTGGCATGCTCCTCTCTGCGCTATGACCTGATCTTGCAGCCCTTTTTCAAGTTTCCAGTGGTGTTAATCTTGCATTTGTCTGAGTAAAGACTGGCTTGTTTAGAACCTACATTTGATGAAACTAATAATTCACTTCATGGTGAGCTTTTAGAGTACAGTAATCTGGGGCTCTTGGAAAGCCCCCGCCATTCACGTACTGCTCCACCATGCTCTCTTGTGTGTGCTGCCAGCATGAAGACTGCAAGGAAATCTGTCTGGAGGTGGTTTGACTGGGAAGAGGTGGGAGGCTATCTACACTTAGCAGTGTCTCAGAAAACATTATAGCACCTCCTCCTACACAAATAATTACAGGACAGTAAGGAAGTTACTGCGTGAGAGGGGAAATATGCTCTCAGGAGGGCAGCATGTGTTAATTTTCCGTTAAAGAATAGTTTCTTTAGCAGAATTGGCCTTGTGATGTCCATAGTTGTGAATGTGCTCACACTGTTTGGAGACCTAGAAATGTAATTACAGCCTGTTTTTTCTTGTTTCTTTACTTTTCAACAGAGTATTGAGAATTTGAAATGTGGGATTAACTGATGTAGTGTTCTAAGAGCAACAGGAGCTGGTCTCTGCGTTTGCAGGAGGGAGCTGTAAGAGACTGAATGTGGGTGCTTTTATGTACACTAAACGTGTTAGTATGAATTGAATAATGAGTAACCTAATCAGATTTTTAGCCAAGCTTGCCTGTCGTGCTTTGATAATTACCAGTTATTTTGGGCCTTAAAGCCAAGTAGATCCTTCCCCACCTTTCAACCTGTTTGATATTAGAAGTGAGTTCCTTATAGGAAAGAAGCAGTGCTTAGGTGACGCACTGATCTTGGTTTAGTCTAGTGACCAGAAACTCTTCCCCAGTGCAGGCACTGCCATAGTCCACAAGCTGTCTCTTAAAAAACAACCTAAAATGGTAACAGCTTCAGCCTGAGTCAAGAATGGTTCGTCATGGCCATGGAGACTACTGGCAATTTAAACAGGCTCCCCTTGGAGGCAACTACAGCCACGTTCAAAAGCACAAACCAAAATGATCCTCAGGAGTATTTCATAGGTGATGAGGAGATGCCAGAGAAACAAGAATAAGTAGTTGCTTAAAATCCTTTCTTGTGCGTGAAAATTTTATTTGTTTATAGGGAGGACAAAAACATAGTCATTCCAGGTCTGAAAGTTGGTCACTAGATATGGGTTGCCATCTCCAGACTGATGGACAACCAGTTCTTCTTTCTTCCTACCTAAGAAGCTGGTTCAGACAGGTCTTTTTGAGCAGTCTTCAATGATTTGTAGTAATCTGTGCAAACATTTTTCTTTCTTTTTTCAGTTACTTCTCTTTGGACTCAGGAGAAGGGGGAGTTGGACCAGATGACCTCCAGAGGTCTCTTCCAAACTCAACTATTCTGTGATTCTCTGAAGGATAAACTCTGTTCTGTATTACGTTGATCAGAGAGCAGTTGCTTTGTGCTGGGTTTTGAATGTTTTGTACTTTGCCACATGCAGCTCTAGGCTGTGTCCATTGATCCAGTAGTTGGTGCGTCTGTTGTAGTTGTGCTGTGACATTCGATGTGGATTAACATGCTCCAGCCGAGATGTTTTGGCTGAGAAATGCAGAGGTCCACCTATGGCAGAAGTAGTGTTAGAAACCATGTCAGCGCAGACTCCTGATGTCGTGACCCTAGGCACAGGACTGAGGTCCAAATTATGGTTATGTGCAATTCTGATGGCTGGTCTAGGACTCATCTGGTGGCAGAGAGAAAATGCACCTTTATCTCCTGCAGGAGGAGGGTGGGGAATGAGGGGGAGGCTACCAGTTCTGGGAAGTAACAGGCCAGGAAGGAAGCAAATGTTTCCTTTCCTTTTCCCACACTATCACCAAGGTCTTCAAGGCAGATGGGGATACAAGCAGAGGAAGAGAAGAGTTTGTTGGGGGGTTCCCCCAAGATGGGACTGGCACAGAGGACGTGGGCAGACTGGGGAGTGGATTTCTAATGGGGAAATTGTGATTGTGCCATATTTGCAGCAGCATCTAAAATCTTGCGAAGTTAATAGTAATGTAACAAATGTTGCTTTAACAGCTTCATTTTCTGTCACTCCTGTCACCTTTTTTGCTTATGTTCTCAAATATGACCAGAATACTTTTTCTTTTCTGTCACTGCCTGCCTCTTCTTGCTCCCAGATATTCGACAACTTCAATTTAGCTGGTGTTAATGTAACTCCAAAGCAATTTGGAATTCTATTATTCTGAAAGAAGCTAAAGCAAAATGGGGCTCTTTCCTGCAGACATTCGTGCACATAATTAAAATCATTCAAACAGTTAAGTGTGCTTAAAATTGGGCTCTGGATTTGTACTTTATCAGTAATCTCCCATTGAAAACCAAGGTTAATTCATCCCCGTAGTTATAGTTTGAAAGCATTAAAATGCTTACTTAACAGGTTAAAATTGTTGACTTTGAAAGATTTAACTGTCTGGATGTAAAGTTGTTTATGCTGTGTGACCTGGAAAAAGATTTGATTTAAAAAGTGGAATGATGTGTGTTCATCTGACCTCACAGACATTTTGAGTTTGTTTAATGGGTTTATGTAAAAAATGTCTTCATCTTGGTTTATGTTTTTTATTCAATAGAAACTTCAGAGCTTTATATACAAAAAATGAAATAACTTTTCTGTTTTCACTGCTTGAGAGGGGGTGATTCAGTTTGATTTATGTATGGGCTAGCTTACCATCTACAAAATGCAGTCTTATAAAATAATTTTTTCTTACTTTCTGATCAGACAATTCACCTGAATAAAACCCAGATATTCTTATGTATTATAAAGCATTCCTCTCATGTAAAGAAAAGTTTGACTTTTTATTTTTAATGAAAATCACAGTTTTCCATGTTGAGACTGAGTTACAAGAATGTGTGGTTGTTTAGCTGTCCAGGACTCTGGGAAGAGCACCCACTGCTCTGGCTTTCCATTGAGAAGGTTTCCTGAGCCTTCAGAAGGCCAAAGGTAGGCATGATCCTGCTGGTGCTGCAGGCAACCTTGCCTGAAAAGCTGGGCTAATTTATGAGCAGTGTGGGAACAGCTCGCAGGTAGGGAGTTGCAGAAATCCCATGTGACTGTTGGAGATTGAGGTGGGGGAACAAGACTGTGGATAAGCTTCCTCGCCAGGTACCTGCACCCTTGGCTAACTGTGGTGGTTTGGCTGGTTGTGACCATGGGGTTTGGGTGGGTGAGACCTGGGAGGTGGCCAGCTCAGTCTTTGCAGGCTTCTTATTTCAGACACAGAACAAAACAAAAGTTTTGGGGATTGCAAGGAGAAAGCTCCCTGGCCTCTCTGCAGAGGGGCAGTTTTAGGCTTCTCAGTTCCTCTTCACCAGATCTAAGGTTGACTTGCATGGGGCTGTCTGTGCATCCTTCACTGGTTTAGCTAGAAACAGCAGCATGGTGTTTGGAGAACCGAGCTGTTTCTCATAGGGTTTTGACAGAGTTTGAGTCTAGAAAGAGGTTTTATGGGTAGCAGAGAGTTGTGTGTACACACTACATCATAACTTAATTTGATCAGATACGTAGCTAGTAGGCCTCTGTATACAAGAATGGGTTATACGTGTACTCTTATTCTGACTCTGACTTGTTCACTATCTGGGTTTTTGCGTTAACTGAGGTAGTGTCTGCCTCTCTTCCTGTTCCTTTGGATCATGGAGTGCTGAGTGTATATAGGTGGCTAAGCCCTGTGACCTTCGGTTGGTGTCAGGGGCACACAACTGGTGTTGAACACTGGAAGAACAGCTGAGAAGTGAGGCAGTTACCTGTGGGGAAGCTGAGTCACTGCACAATCTATAATCTCTTTTTTCCCCAGTTGTTTTTGTTTTGCTTTCCTGGGTAATATTTTTATCAAACAAAGCTTGTATCACCCAAGCAGTTTAAATGCTAAAGGTAACTGGACTGTGAAGACTGAATTGCATTGCTCTTGGTAAAACCTTTTGACTTCCTGAGATGTGCTGTGGCTTTGATGGAGAGAGCAGTGCTCAGACATCTTAAAAAGAAGGTAAAACACAATATTGAGGTGCACCAACTCTAGTGGTCATGACTAGGCTTTGCTATTCCTTGAAATGGCAGTGTGGCTAGGAAAATATTCATGGGGGTTTTTTTCTTTGTTTCATTTGGCCTTAAAAATAAATCAGTGAGAATAGACCAAATGAGGTTGGGAGAACATCTGCATTGGTCTCCTGTGTGCTAGAGGTAATGGAATTCGTCCTAGCTGTTCTCCACAACATCCAAGAAAGGTGTTGTGATCTGGTGTCAGTCACTGTATAGCCCTCATTGACGAGGATGTTTTCAAAAAAAATGAGACTGCACTGCATGTGACATTGCAGCAATAATCACCAAGGGATGTCATCTCCTAAGTATAGGAAGCCAACAGTGACCTGTGGATCTTCGGTCTTGTTCAATATCTTTATCGATGATCTGGATGAGGGGATTGAGTGCACCCTCAGTAAGTTTGCAGATGACACCAAGCTGGGCGGGAGTGTTGATCTGCTTGAGGGTAGGAAGGCTCTGCAGAGGGACCTGGACAGGCTCGATCGATGGGCCGAGGCCAACTGGATGAGGTTCAACAAGGACAAGTGCCGGGTCCTGCATTTC
>NW_008794853.1:179206-191179 GCF_000699145.1 Aptenodytes forsteri | reverse complement strand
AGCCTGGAGAAAAGGAGGCTGAGGGGAGACCTCATCGCTCTCTACAACTCCCTGAAAGGAGGTTGTAGCGAGGTGGGTGTCGGTCTCTTCTCCCAAGTAACAAGCGATAGGACGAGAGGAAATGGCCTCAAGTTGCGCCAGGGGAGGTTCAGATTGGATGTAAGGAAAAATTTCTTTACTGAAAGAGTGGTTAAACATTGGCACAGGCTGCCCAGGGAAGTGGTTGAGTCCCCATCCCTGGAGGTATTTAAAAGACGTGTAGATGAGGCATTTAGGGACATGGCTTAGTGGGTGGTGGTGGTGTTGGGTCGACGGTTGGTCTCGATGATCTTAGAGGTCTTTTCCAACCTCAATGATTCTATGATTCGGGGTGCGATTGTTGCTGTTGAGCATGTTGGGCAGTACTGTTCAATTCAGTACCTCTATTTTAGGTGCTGTTTACCAAGTGGTTGTTAAGGGGGATGGCCAGAGCTGACAGCGAGGCAAGGGGAGGGCAGAGCAAAGTTCAGCTACGTTTGCGTGCTTTATGAATGATATGTTAAAATTTAGCCACCAAAAATAGTAGCTTCGCTGTGCCTCTTTGTAAATATCTGTGGGACTGAAGAAACGATTCTGAACTAAAACGCACTCTCCCTGAGGGACTTTTTTCAGCACCGAGCCCAATTATTTTTTGAATGGGGGGTTTAGCCCTCCAGGGAAGCCATAAATATGTCCATAGCTGAGCTGTAGTGGGTTATATATTCCCAATTGTCCTATTAAGGGAATTCAGTAAAGGAAACAGGAGACTGTTCTCCCTAGTAAAAGTACTAGCAGCTGTTTTCTTGCAATCTAAGTGATACTGCACATTTTACTCTTGAATATCTAAATAGTGTTTGGCCACATCTAAGTTCATGAAAATTTAATGTCTCGGTGGTTGAAACTGGCCACTTTTTTTTTTTTTTTTTGGATCACGGCTGGTGCAGACATTTTAAATGTCTCTTGATAATTGCTTCTAAGGTTGAGAGACAAGAAACTAATCTTTTCTATCTTGGGAGGGGGGAATAAGCAGACACATGATAATTTATGATGGAAGGGAGCTCCAGAAGTCATTTGGTCCATCCCCTGCTCAAAGCAGAGCTAACTCCAAGTTAGATGAGGCTGTCGAGCCAAGCATTGAGGATCAGGGATACAGAGTCCAGCCCCGCGGGGATCCCGCTCCAGGGCTTAACTGGTCTTGTGGGGAAATTGTTTTTTCTTATGTCCAAGCGAATAAGTCTTTTTATGCAGAGCTGCCTTCTAGCCAGTTGGTCCCCAGCTGTGCTACTGAATGGGGTTGTCTGTCCTGGGTCCATCTTGCCTTTGAACTTCTTAAGGTTCCTGTCATCCAGCTTCTCTGCTGTGCTGAAGTTTCTCTGAATACCAGCTTTCCTCTCCAGAGCATTAACCTCTTCCCCCAACATGGTTTCACCTGCAAACTTGCTGAGGGTGCTCCCCATCACATTGTCTGTGTCACTGATGAAGATGTTAAACAGAATTGGCTTGTGATCAGCTGTGAGTTAAGACTTTGAACCTTCAGCCACAACCTTTTGAGCCTGATGTCCAGGCAGGTTTTTTTCACATACCTTATAGTGCACTTGTCTAGTTGGTGTCTTTCCAGTTAGACTGCAAGCATCTTAAGGGAGACTGTTAAAAGCCTTGCTGAAGTCAAAGGAAAATTTTGTTTTCCCCAAAGCCAGTCATTCTGTTCTAGAAGGCAGTCAGGTTGGTCAGTCATGATTTGCCTCTGCTAAATGCATGGTAGCTGTTCCCAGGTTGCCTTTTTACCATTCATAAGCTGGAAATGGTTTCCATGAGGACTTGCTCTGTGATCTTCCCTGGGACTGAAATGAATCTGACAGACTGTTGTTCCCTGGGTTGTCCTGCTTTGCCATTTTGAAGATGAGTGTAACTTTTGCCTCCTCCAGTCAACATGACCTGTCAAAGGTGAGAGAGGGCAGCCTTACAGTGATCTTGGCCTGTGCCTTCTGCATGTTCAGATGAATCCTTTCTTGTCCCATCTACTTATGTGTCTAATCTATATAAGTAATCCTTAACTGTCACCTTTTACTAATGAGAAGCAGTTTGAAAAAGTACTAGACAGAGAGAGACATTGGGTGCTTGAGAGCAGACCTTACCAGTGAAGACTAAGGCAAGGAAGATACCAAGTATTTCAGTAGTTGCCTTGTCCTGCATTATGAGGTCTCCTGCCCTGTTCAGCAGTGGGCCAACATTCTCCTTGCTCCCCTTTGCTGCTGACATATCTGCAGGAGCTCTCTGTTGCCTTCCCTATCCCTTGCAGGCTCCTCCCAGGGAGCCTGTCCCTGCTTACACCTTCTGTACATGGCTTTTTAAGTTTGAGCTCACTCAGGAGTTACCCATTCAGCCAAACTTGCCTCCTGCCTTACCTCCTTGTTTCCTTGCACACTGGGCTGGATTGTTCATATGCTTTAGAGAGGTTGTCTTTCAATTTCAACCATTTCTCCCGAGTCCCTTGGCATTTAAGGTAATTCTCCCACAGGCTATCACTTACCAATTTCCTGAACAAGCTAAGACTGCTGCTCTGAAATCCAGGATCTTTATTCAGTTATTTGCGTTCCTCACTTTCTTCAGTATTTTAAATTCTTATATCACCTCATAGTCAGTCTGGCTAAGGCTGCTGTCAGCCTTCATGTCCCTAGCCATTTCTTCCTTAATTTGTACCATGTCAAGCAGCGCGCCTTGTCTACTTTAAGGAGTGCATGCAGAAAAAAAGTCTTTGATGCTCTCCAGATTGCCTGTGCCCCGCTGTTCTGCTCTTCCAGCAAATGTCTCAAGTTCCCCATGAAAACAGGCCTTGTAATTGTGAGGCTTACTCCAGTTGTTTAAAGAAGGCTTTGTCCACTTTCTCTTCTTGACTGGGCAGTCTGTAACATATGCACACCGTGTTTACCTCTTGTTTGCCACCCCTGTGATCCTGATCCACAAGCCTTCATCGTTGAATCCTTGGATCAATGATATGTTGTGTTGTTGAAACAGTGGGGAAAACAGTGTGCAATGTTTTAAGAAAGTGCTAGACACTTAGTAAACTGTTGAGAAAATATGTTTGCATACAAGAGGAATATCAGCTTACTCCTCCTCCCTGCGTGACTTGGGACAAGTCATTTCCCCTCTCTTTTGCTTCCCCATGTCTCATACTGAAGTCTCTGTGGTAGAGACTGTCCCATATATCAGGTCAGCGTGTCCCCTGCCCTACTATAACAAAGATAGCTGATGTGCAAGCTACCTTCCAAAGATTGCAGGCATCATTGCATTAGTATTTCTGAATGTACCCTGCATCCTGTCTTCATGGGGGCTGAGATTTGGTGATACAGAGGACCTGCAAGTCCACTTCCCAGTGGCAAGTAGGATGTGAATGTCCCCACTCACCAAAGCAAAGTTGGAAGGAAACCTGGTTGCTAAAAACAAGTGTATGTTCATACAGGATTTTCTCATTACCAGGAACATAGTGATTTGGGGCATGACAGTGGAAAAGATCATACTCTGATTTGCTCTGCCAAGTGTAAGGATTTTGAATTTCCCCGAGTTATATGAGTAAGCTGGTTAGGACAACAGGACAGGATGAAGGCAAAAGGAAATGTAGATGAGTGCATGGTGAAAATAAATAAATATTTAAACGACCTGTTCAAATTACTTGTACATGTGGAAAGAAAAAACATTTGCTGTATTTTTCAGTCAGGAGGAATCTTTACGTACTTTTGAATAGCTGACATCTGCTTTGTTCAGTGTCAACCAAGTTAAGTCAAGCCTTATTTTCTTTTTTGTAGTATTTAATAGAGTCTCCTTGTTTGGGTTACAAAACATGGAGGTTCTTAGTGCACTGTGCACTTTTCTCTGTACCTTACATGTAGGAATCCCCATTTTTAGGCTCAAATACGTGCATAAAGACCTTAATTAAGAAAAAATATTTTTCTAAACTGTCCTGCTTGTAATGTTCTGTCACTTCTAACTGCAATGTTTCCCCTGCCTCCTACATGCTCTTCCCTGTGTTTTGCATTACCAATAGCTAAAAGCTACCTGCTGACAAGCTGTTCACCTTAGTTTTCTGCTGTGAGAACTGTGCTGCATCTCTCGACTTAAGTAGTTTTAAGTGGTGTTTGGCACTGTGTTGCATATTGGCCGTGGTGGTCAAGTTTAGCTCCCTTTTCTGCAACTTCAGGTTGCAGAAATAACTTTATTGTTATCAGACAATAAAGGACAAATGGCTTAATTAATCTTAATTCCATTTTGAGCCTACTGCTGCAGTCGGTTGATCATGTTTATACATGTACTTATTCTGACATAAAATCCTACTGAAATAAAAGGGACTTCAATGGACTAAGTGAGGGTTTGCAAGATAAATCTCTTGCTAATATCGGTAGCTATGCCTTGTTTTGAACAAGACTGGATTTACTTTGATTTCTAGATTAGTGCAGGTTACATTGAGCAGAACATTTAATGTATCTCATTGATTTTCCCTGTAATACTACTGAAACACAAGTCACTGCTCTAATCATTTGTTTTACCGTTAAAATTCTGTATGCAGATCTGGTCCCCTGGGATATCAGTGTGTAACCAGATACTCCATGATCTAATCGGGTTCTGTAAGGAAAATGCTATTGCTTCAACACTTAGCAGTAGAAAGCTTCATCAAAATGGTAATTTTGTCTAATATTTAAAGTAAAAAGCAGTTCAAAGAGGCAACCATGAAAAGCAGGGGTGTACAAAATTTTAAGACATTTCTCAGATTAAACAAAGCAAAATCCAAGCCAGAGTTTAAGATGATTTGTCGTGACTCCATTTATTGTTAAAGAATAAAATGTTATAGCTGTCACTTCAGTTTATAGGCTTTGTTCCAGTTCAGTTAAAATAGCATTGCCATCAGAAATGATTGACTAGCAGGATCTCATTAATGTGATACTTATTTGCTACAGCATGCGTGCTTTGGAAAGTAATTTTGAAAAGCGCCTACAGAAGCATCAGTTGCAGGCAAGGCTTGTGCTCTGAACTCATTCTGATGCTAGGATTTGGATCTCTGAGGGCCTACCGCTACAGTCCATTTCAGAAGTACAAGTCCTGCTGACCTTGAAGGAGTTTTGCAAGTGGTGTGACATAGGCTGAGGAGCAGACCTGCTTGCTGCAGTGAGTCTGACCGAAGTATCCCCTCTGGCTGGGACAGTGGGAGTGTGGCTCTGCCTGCAGCCGGACAGTATTTCTGTATAAACGGCCAGATTTCACTGCCAGGTATTCAGAAGGCTAGTGGTAGACAAGGGTGATGAGCGTGTCCTAGGGTCAGCTCATCTCTCCATAAAGCAAGACAAAGTCCCTTACAGAATGATCATGCGTTTGCAGATGTCCTCAGCTTTATCAGCTGCTTTCATGTAAACGTCTAAATGCTGAGCAGAGTAAGTTGTTGTTTTTTTTGTTTTGTGGGGTGTTTTTTAATGGACATACCTTGAGACAGAGAGAATTTTGCATAGCAAAGGGTCTTACATATTTGTACTCAACTTTGTTAAGTTGTGGAAAACGATAACTTCTGTACTTAGGCGCGTTTAGTATGTCTTGCTCTTGTCAAGAGCATGCAGTAGTGTTTCTGTATTTTATCAGTGGAATGTAATGCTATCCTTGGCTCTATCTGTTATACCTATGTAGCAAAGGAAAGCAAAAAATTTTAGAGGTAAATTTAAGAAGGAAAACAGCATTCAGTGACCTTGTTGATGACCAGATAGACTTGAAATAAATAAAAGGTCAGAAAGGTTACATGTCCTTGGCATTTTTCAACTCTTACTTCAGCTGGCTATAAAGGTGTGTGTGGGATGTTGTTGGTTTGGTTTGGTTTTTTTCTTTGGTTCTGCAAACTAGACGGTGCGCAGTTCAGCATGCAGGGCCAGACTTTTTGTTGGTTCTAGGGATTTATTACGTGACTAGCTTTGCTGGAGTTACACCAGGATTGCTTTGACGTTCAGAGCCCACTGACTTCAGTGAGCTTAAAGGCGTAAGTAAGAGCTAGAAGAGAGTGAGAGAGTGCCCAGACAAGCAGTGAAACAGGCACTACCTTTCCTTCAAGTTTCTGGGAGGTGCTGGTGGGGTAAATGCTGCCAGACAAATGTAGTGTGTTGAGAAAAAGAGCAGGGGAGGATTCCGTTGGTGAGTTGGTACAGGTCAGAAAATTATGTTTATTAAGAAAAATCACTAATGACTTTTAATATAGGAATACAATATTGATAATTTTCTTCTGTTGTGTTTTTAGGGTCTCATGACTCATTTAGCTTCTACATCGATGAAGCCTCTCCAGTTGGGCCTGAACAGCCAGAGACGGTCCAGAATTTTGTGTCTGTTTTTGGGACTGTGGCTAAAAAGCTGATGAGGAAGTGGTTGGCTACACAGACCATGAACTTCACCAGCCAGCTGGGGGCAGGTATACGGTATTTTGATCTTAGAATTTCCACTAAGCCCAGAGACCCAGACAATGAACTCTACTTTGCTCATGGTTTATTCAGTGCCAAAGTCAAGGAGGGTCTGGAAGAGATCAATGCGTTTCTTGCTGACCACCCAAAAGAAGTGGTCTTCTTGGACTTCAACCACTTCTACGGGATGCAGAAATACCATCATGAAAAGCTTGTCCAAATGCTCAAAGACACGTATGGAAACAAAATGTGTCCTGCTATATTTGCCCATGAAGTCAGCCTCCAGTACCTGTGGGAAAAGGAACACCAAGTGCTGGTGTTCTACCACAGTCCAGTGGCTCTCGAGGTACCATTTCTTTGGCCAGGCCAGATGATGCCAGCTCCTTGGGCAAACACAACAGATCCGGAAAAACTGATTCAGTTCCTCCAGGCATCAATCACTGAAAGAAGAAAGAAGGGTTCCTTTTTTATATCTCAAGTAGTGCTGACGCCAAAGGCTAGTACGGTGGTGAAAGGGGTTGCTAGTGGTCTCAGAGAAACAATCACAGAAAGGTAAGTTTCTGGTGGGTAACGTGCGCTGACTGTGTTGAATGTGTGTGTTGGCAATAGTGCTCTTCTAATTCCTTATAAAGAAACTCCAGCAGATGTATTTCTTCCATGCTACTGTGGCTTAGTCAGAACTTGGGCATAATCCTAAAATTTTTTAAAGAGAAGCACATTGAAGGAGAAGCTTTTGTATCTTGAAAGAAAATCTGGCACTAAAACCTAATGAGATCTTACGGAATTGGCTTAGCCTTTTTTTTTTTTCCTGAATACAGGTTTTTCCATTTGTTTTGTTTTTCAAATGTGTTTTCTTACCGTAAGCACTGAACATCTTTTCTCAGATTTCCTTACTGGATGTGGACAAATCTGTCTGAATGATCCAGATCTTTGAAGTTTTTACTTATGCATCAAGCTTCAGCTATTGGGTAAATAAATTTTTCGTTTTGGCTCATCAGCAAAGCCTGACACTGCAGAATTTGCATCCTTAACTACCTTTACACACCTTAAAGATGTCTGGCTTTTCTCTCTGCATACCATCATCACACATTATAGCAAAGATATCAGGACACTATTAGAGTGAATTTGCCTCCTAACAGGCCTTCATTTATCATACAGGAAAGACTGTAGACCATTGTAGAGGTTGTGTACGTGGAATACTGTGTTGACAGGCCATTAGTTGTTACATTACAAGAAAAGCTGTCTGTGCAAGACATGCATTATTTATACCATTCTGACTTTGATAAATCACAGCCAATTTTCAGCTTAAAGGCATATATGTGTGACTATGTTCTTGACAACTTGGTAGGAAACTTGAAATTTAATGCCAAGACACAAAAGCTATTTTTTTCCCCCTTAAAAAAATAAGAAGGGTTGCAGAGTGTAAAAAATTTATAATGGGGATCAATGGCCTGCTAATGTTCAGCTCTCTGCACGTATGTGCCTGTGCCAGGAAGGTCTGTTGGGAACACTGTCCCCTCCTATGAGATGAATGACGCAATGCCTGTGACACTACACCCTGCAAAGAAAAGATGCCTCATTTTTGAGAAAGGTTGAGCCGTTTTTATGGCAGCTTTCCTAAGCGATGGATAACTTTAAAAAACAGGGAAAAACTTTACCTGAAGTGGTAAAACACTGATGCAGAAAGTTTTATAAGCAGTGGAATATGATTCAGAAGTGCTTGTGCGATTGCACTTGCAGCTGTTTGTATATCCTCCACATATGTTTTTACAGACTCCATTGGACTGGGAATCTCCCTTTCTGGTGAGTCTGAAGAGCACTTCTCTGTACTGAAATAACTACTTTGTTGATGGATTTTACTGTTAAACACTTACCTTGTTGCTCAGGGATTTATCTTCTCTGGTAAACATCTTTCTGAGTGTTCTTTAGAACATGAAGTAGCGCAATCAAGAAACTACCAGGTTCTTCTTAAAACTTGCTGCATCAATAAAATAGCCATTAAAACCCCTTTTCTTCTCTGGCTTATAATGTGCTTCCGTGAAGCTGTTTGGAAAAATAAAAAGTTCAAATGGATTCTGGATATGTTTGGCTGAGCTCTGAATGACTTGAGCCTTTGAAAATTTTGAGATTATAACTAACTTGAAATGTCAGTAAATAATTGGGCTGGAATACCTGGAAATGTTGTTTTTCCAAATTACAACTGAGATTTTCACATGAGCCACAAGTGTATAATCACATCTGCTGCATGAATACTTTTTTTCTTCTTTGCATAACTCTTTTAACCATTGCAAAAGAAATGGACCCTGAAAATTATCTCCAAAGCTGGTATTTAGTCTTCCATCAGAAGTGTGGCATCTCATTTTGGAATCCTACTACTTATTACAAAAATACACTGCAGGAAGACACAGGCTTGGAATGTGTGTTAATCTACACAGAAACTAAGCTCGTATATTGAGTTAACTGCTCTGAAAGTAAACATCAAGTGTACTCAGAACTGCTCCTCATTTGATAATGACCCTGTTAAAAAATAAACAGATGAGCAATTAAAGGATGCAGCACAATTAGTAGAATTTACAGAATTCTCTTCAACCTGGATGCATTAATGTTTCAGTAATTTAAAAGTATGTAATCCATACTAAAGGAGCCGGGGCATATGTTCCAGCTGCTCTGTGTTTGCTACTTTGAACCATCTCGTAATTATTTGTAAAAAGATTATTCTGTCCTTTTCAGAATAAATACACAGATCAAATCCCATTATTGTCCAGGTAGATAAGATATGTGCCTTTGTTGCCAGTTGCTGCATAGATTTATACATTTTATACTATTTTCTGCTTATTAATAAATGCTGGTGAAGAGCTTTGCATTAAGAATGCAAATGCAATTAAGTATCTTGCTTTTGGCAGCAGTTTTATAACCATACAGGGGTGGAGTTTTTCCCTCACATTGAATTTTGAAAGATCTGAATGCAAATGTGGAATAAGGTTGAATTTTTCCAATAATTCTGGTGTGGGTTTTTTTCCCATAAATTAAATATTACATTTAAGAAATGTTCCTTTGGCATTTTCAAATGACCCCCTTAGCTGTCTCTCTTTCATCTGTACAGTGGCCATTTTCATTAACATATTGACTTAATTCTGAAAATAGAGCAAGTTTAGATCCTTTCGGATCCAATAAAACCTATCAGCTTTTGATCTCTGAAGTTGTTTGTTGCTCAGGAGATTATTTACAATTTGAAGAGCAATGGCCACCTGAGAGGGTGAACATAGTTTCTCTCAGTTGTGGCATCCATCGGATTTGGAAAACTGCAAGCAGACACTGTGCAGCAATCCGTGCTCCTTTCGCTGCTTTGTAGCTCATGTTGTGAAAGAGCACGGTGAAATATTCCTCCGTAGCCAACACAAGATGGTTGGTTTAATAGCTCTTCATCGCGGCTGCTTGTGGTGGTGGAGGTCCATATGTTCAAACTGCAGTTGAGCAGTCTCCTAAGGCGATGCATTTCAGAAGGAGAACTGATTTTATTCCTCATCCTGTTCCCCACAGCACAGATATGCAAGATGGGAGGCCTATGGTAACCTTGATTAAAAAACAAAACAAAACAGTTTCATGCTCCTAAGACTGAATTCAGTAGAAGATATGCCAGGACTGTTTTTTACTGATAATGCTTCCTCACAGGCTTTGCTGCTGTCATCACACTTAATGCTCTATGGGACAATAATTTGAAAGAAGCAGAAATTATAAAGTCATCAAGCTTTCTATCATGCACAAATGCAAGAGGGAAAAGCCATTTCTCATAAGCTCTTCCTAGGACCATGGCTCAGCGTTACAAAACTTTATAACACAGCTTTCATCTTCATTACTTGAATGAGGAGAATAGCTTGCATGTGTGCATGTTATGTTTCTTGGATTTGATGAAAAACTTTGAGGACTAACAATATGTTTTCAGGCTTAACATTCTGTCACGCACAGTTTAGATGCCAAGAAATAATCTTTGATTAGCAAACAGTACTTACCAAATGAATTACGTTCCCTCTGCTTATTGAATTAACTTCACAGTGAGGCAGCTGCCTTCAGTAATGTCTGAAAGGCGGTTGTGAAACAGCCTTTTGAGTGTAGAGCTGTTCTTCATAATAATCTAGTTTGTTTTCTGATTTGCAGTGAAATAACTAATTTTACCTCTGACAATGGAGACAAGCATGATATTGTCTTTGTTGTCTCTGAGGTTGAATAATACAGAAGAAGAACAGATCTCCTGTAGAGGATGCAAAAATCCTGTGGTACTTCTAAAGCTTTCGAGAAATAGAAAACAAACACATACCCAGCCAATTGTCACTTGATTTCCAAATTAATCTCTAAGGATAATGTTCCCTGTAGCTCACATGTGACTAAATCCTTGTCCACCATGCTAAAGCTTCCCCCTTAGCAACCAAAGCAAATTAAAAAAAAAAAAAATCCTGCACATGAGAATGAACCTTTGAAGTGGAGGCAAAGCAGCCACACTACTAACAAAAGGGGTGATAAGTAGGCCACAGAAGCTGTCTGGAGAAAAGCCATCTCTGGGTGCAGTCATAAACTAAGCAGGGTCAGATTTAGCTAGCAAATAGGTGGATATTATGTGAAAAATAATCCCTGGAGTCGCAAGAAGTGGGATTTTTGAGTCAGTTACTGATGGTAACTCCTCCAAGCCATATCTCAGCCAGCTGAATTTTTGAGAGTTTCTGTGTTGCTGGAAGAGTGGGATTTGATGATGGTTTTGATCCATACTTGGTACTGACTGATGCCATTCTTAAACTATTTTATGTGAAAAAGAAAAACAACAACCGAAATGGCAACTGTATTTTGCTAATTGTCTGGGCATCCTTCCTGCTTGTAACCTTGATGTCTGCCTCCGTGATGGGCTGCAGGCTCCGATGAACTGGTTTGGGTTTAGGACTCGGCGACCCCGTAGCAGCAAAGGTGGTGTGTGAGCTCTTTAACTGCTGAAAGGCAAGTGTAGACTCGGTCCCTCCCTAACGTGTACGGTACAAGCATGCTTGTCCCTCACTGCATTTGACTTCGGAGGCAGCTGGTTTTTTTGGAGGGGGGGGTTGGTTTGGTGTTTGGGTTTTTTGCCTTTTTTTTCACCCCAGAAGGCACAAACTATCATTCTGGTATATTACTGGGGAATTCGAAAGTACTCTGGGCAATCCAGCCAAATCCTTAGTATTTCTATTCTTCCTCAAACTATCCTTACTTTATCCTTACTTTTCTGGTCTTTCCACACAAGAGGCAATCTCTGTATTTGCACACAGAGTAGCACAGGGAGACCTTGGTTTCATTTGAAGCATCTTTCTGCCACGTCAACAGGCCTGCACAGTAAAATCCCAAATGGGCTGTGTATGTTCAGGCAGACTTTGCTGGCAGGCGTTTTAGTGGCATTTCATCATCGGAGCATCTGTCTGCACAAGGGTTTTAGCATAGCGTTCTTTTGGGAAGTGCTGGGTGGTTGTGTCTGATGGCATTGGTCATGAACCTGGAATAGTATTAATAGTATTAA
>NW_008794853.1:175786-179061 GCF_000699145.1 Aptenodytes forsteri | reverse complement strand
TAAATTAATAATAATAAGTATTAAAATGCCACAAAATACAAGAGAACAGGATTTTTTAATAACTTTGGCAGGGAAAGTATTTATCTACATACCTATTAGTAGCCTGTGGGAGTTAGTCCAGAAAGGAAGTTGGCATGGTGATCACCAGCTCTGTGACCACCAGCATTATCAGTGGCTCGGCTTTGGGGTGTTGGTTTGGGGTAGTTCTATGTATATGCTGTGTGATTCCTTGTAAAGATACTTTGTGATCCCATCATCACACTCTGAGCACAGTCTGACCCTGTGTATACAGAAAGCAGCAAATATTTTTCATCATGAAAAGGAAATGTTCATTCCCCCAGCCCCGCTGCTGTAAGCTGTCACTAATATCTACTTGTCTCAAAGATTTCATGCTTCAATCTGCACGGCTGCTGTAGTGAGATTGAAAGTGGCTCATTAAGTCAGTCGGGTTTTCTTTGATCTTTCTGACATTACTTAGATGTAGTAACACTAAGGAAACTCTACAGCTAATAGATGCTAACAAGTGCTGAGCCTGGGGGAAATGCATTTGTTGGTGCTGGGCCTAGGTGTGCCTAGCTGCTTTTACCTCATTGTGAAGGGAATGGTTCCTTGATGGGTTGGTCCTTCTACTCTTCATTTAGAAGGTACAAAATGAGCACAGAGATTTACACAAACAAGCTTTTCCATATTTATTCACAAGGTGGCTTTCGAGCTGATAATGACTTTCTGTAATACAAAGATATTTAATACAAACTCAAGCAAATACAAAGTCAGCAGGGATGACAACATCCATGTCTTTATGTTGTATTAGCGCTTGCATGCTGCAAACCATTGCCTTCAAGAATATATGAGTAAGTAGATCTATAGGCACATCCTTGTCAATTTTTAAGTAGAGAACTGGGCATTTCTGGACTAACTAACATGCAGTCACTATATGTTTGGAAGTTTGAATTTTTAATCACCTGTAGCTGCTCTGTGGTCCTGGAGTGGTAGTATGTGGGTAGAAATTGTCAAAAAATACCTGTCACTCTTAAAACCTGTACATGCTGTATCACTCCTGATGGATTTGGGCAATGCTCAGCATTCTCCAAAGCCTTAGAGGGCTTTCAATTGTAATCTAGAGAGAATGCATCTACACTCTCCCTAGAGAAGTTACCTGCATATCCGCAGCTTCTGCAGTGGCTGTCTCTGCTTGGAGGGTAGGCTAGGGAAGACTTAGCTACAGAAAGCCCCTGGGATCCATTGTCAGAAGGTACACCAAGCCTGCAATTAGTTTTGTTAAACGCTTCCCTGTGCTTACAAACAAGTAGCCTTTGTGGACTGAATGAGCAGTTAGGCATTCAGACTATAGCTAGAGTTCTGTTGGGGCAAAGCGTTCAGAGGACGCAGTAAGGGATCCTGGCACCTTGGTGCCACATTTGTACAACAGAAACGGCTGGAACGCAGGGAGTGGAAAAGGACTTATAAATAGGCCAAAGGTCTTGGTGATATACCACCTTCTGTATGATGAGGACTTGCATAGGCTATAAAAATGCCCATGTTTTTCTTCTATTAAAACAGATGATAAAGTTTGTTCCCTAGGAATGCAGTAATGTCTGTGGGATGCAATGCAATTCTTCCGTAGGGAGCCACTGTCATTGTGAAAGATGCTGGTTTGATATGATGTAAGGTTTATTTTTATTTCTTTTGTTCTTAAAGCCTGGAAATGTTTAACCTCATTTTATTGATCTTTTCTCTACAACTTTACTCCTAGGCAAATGTTTCATAATTCCATTTTCTTCCAGCTTTGTTTTTTTTTTGGGGGGGGGCGGGGAGGACTAAGAGATGGGGGAATTCCATTTTCTTCCAGCGTTGCTTTTTTTTTGGGGGGGGCGGGGAGGGGGGACTAAGAGATAAACTTCATGTAGTCAGAGATTATAAGAAGTTTGTCTATAATTATAATAATAGCATTGCATGTATTGTCCCAGGCTGTACAGTTGCTTCAACAGAGCACAGCCTATTATAGTAAAATGTCTTTCAGTGTTTATCTCAGACACTAAGAAAATTAATAAAAGGCATGTCTTTAAGACACTGAATGATCATACAGTGGGATTTGACCTTTGGCAAGATTTTAATATTGTAGCTGTTGATCTGAGAGTTTTTGTAGCTAAGCAACTGTCATCCAGAATGTATTATATCATAAAATAGTATTAAGATATGAAGGAGACTGAGTGGTTAGAGTGGAGTAGGAGCCATGGTGAGATGCAGGCACTTTCCCACTGAAAACTTTTGTTTTCTGAGCTATAGGACAAAGGAGGAACCTTACCATCATTTGTTTCATGGTGGGATATTGAAACCTGCTTAATTTTATCTTTCAAACAGCGCTGTTTTCTCAGTTGTGCCAGCAAGCACTGTTGTGTAGTAAATCAAGAATGAAATCAGATTGTGGGTTATGGGCTCCTTAATTTTGCTTCTGGACAGCAAAGAGGGACAGCCATGGACCTTTATTCCCTTCCTACTTGGATTTACATACTCTGAAGTCTGAAACTGGCTTCTCTCCTTTTCCAGTGAGGCCCGTTCAAATTACAGCTCTGAGGTAATGCCGTAACCCAAATAATTCCTACAGGTATGGTAGTGTACTGTGTTGCTTGAGTAACTAGGAAGGGATCATTTTAGCCAGTGCATTTACTGCCTTGTTTCCCAAGGTTTGAGTGGATACTGCAAAGAAACTTGCCTCCTTGTGAGCAGGCTTTTCCTCAGAGCTAAGTTCATTAGTTTGCCTTGGTTTTGCTGCTTACCAGAGGAAAGCAACAACAGGGCCAGCCTTCTGTTTCCTGCTTTTGATTGAGAAAAATGCTGAAGCAGTGAGGACTCAACTCCTCACTGCCTTCCCTGCTGTCTCAACTGAGCTGTTGGCTGTGCAGAGCTTGTGACTGCCGTCCCTGTGTCAGGAGGAGGATCTGCCTCCGCTCAGGACCACTGTTGCCGCATCCTTTCCTTAGCCACCTTTTACCATCTCTCTCCTCCCACACACACTCTTTTTACTTTGTTTTCATTTCTTCCTCTGGGCTGTTGCAGGCAGTCAGCCCAGCAAATTTCATAGAATCATAGAATCATTGAGGTTGGAAAAGACCTCTAAGATCATCGAGTCCAACCGTCTACCCAACACCACCATGTCCACTAAACCATGTCCCTAAGCGCCTCATCTACGCGTCTTTTAAATACCTCCAGGGATGGGGACTCCACCACTTCCCTGGGCAGCCTGTTCCAATGTTTCACCACTCTTTCAGTAAAGA
>NW_008794853.1:172032-174037 GCF_000699145.1 Aptenodytes forsteri | reverse complement strand
TCCTGCGCCTTTAAGACTTCCTTCTTGAAGATCGTCCAGCCTTCCTGGACGCCTTTGCCCTTCAGGACTGTCTCCCAAGGGACCCTCTTAACCAACGTCCTGAACAGGCCAAAGTCCACCCTCCGGAAGTCCATGGTAAATTGAAATTTCATTTCTACTTCAGCTGCATTGCGCGGTGATGGTTAGGACTTGGACAATTAAGATGAAATAATTAAATCTGAAACCAGAGTGTTACCATCAGCCTTTAAAGTTGCCACTGTGAGGAATTAGGAAAGGATGTTTCATACCCAGAGATGCTGTTTCAGGCTGTCATCAGGTGCTAGGCAGGCAGTCCTGAAGCTCATTGCTGGAAGGTCATCAAGGTACTTGTGTGTTGTCTAAGATCGGCACTGTTTCTTTGAAGAGTATGAGCATATGCGGCATGGCGAGTGTCTGCACCCGGTTTGGTCCATCTGTTAAGCATCCTCCTGCATAAGGTAAAGGACAGGGCTCAGCCGAGGGGGGTGATTAAGATCGCTGCTGCGGCACTGGAAATGAGAGCCATGCTCTCGCCCTGCTCTCACACCAGGCACAGCAAGTTCTTCTAAGCCTGTTGCTAATGTGAGCTCAGAGAGCATTTGGCTGATAATGATCTGTTTCACCTAGTGGCATTTGCTGCTGGCTCCCTCTCTCCATCAGACAGCGTTTCAGTGCTATTACTGTCTGGCTGCGCTAGAACAGACGAGACATAAATCCAACTGAACGGTTTTCTCTTGGTGGAAAGCTCCCTCCTTTGAGCTCTGCAGTCTGAGGAACATTTGTGGAAGTAGTAATCCATATGAAGAACATCTGGGTTTTTTTTCTTCTAAGCTATTTCTCATGAGAGTTATAGGTGGGCTGTTGCTTGAAAAATATTTTCCACCTCAGGCAGGACTTTTCTTTATTCTCTTGTAACTGGAAATAATGCATTGGATGGACTGAAAACAAGGCTCAGTTACTGTAATTCCCTCTAAGTAACCTTCTGGGCTTCTCTCCTGCTTACAGCCAGCATCGACTAGCGGCTGTGCAGCTCTTCTCAGGGTACATCTCTTCTGAGATGCAGACTCACATCTGCTTTTTTTTTTTGTGGTGTGTATTTTTCTCTAGGCCTATGCTTGTGAACTCTTGTCATGTCTTAAATAATGTGTCTGCTGATGCACAATATACCAGCATGTTGGGTCACACTGACAGAGGCTATGCTGTCTAGCAGATCTCCCCCCGTGTCAGCGCTGGGTGGAGGGGTGCAAGGTCTGTCTGTCTGGTCTTTGATGCTTGATGTGAGGCAGATGCTTAGCTGAAACTGACCACCATCAGCATCTGGTGTGAGAGGTCTGTAGGAGGAAGGGGACTACAGCAGCTCTATGGCCAATGTGCAGCTTGGTCTGTATCCCACAAGAGGAGCATGAGCCACTGCAGGGACTCTCTCACTCAGTCCATGGCTGATGTGACAGGTCTGCGTTTCTTTGTACCGATGGAGCGGAGTGATCCAGCACGACTCCATGTCACGCTGAAGGAGGAGGGAATGACCTCGCTTGACAACATCTCTTCCCTGTCGTGGTTTAATCTCAGTTGGCAACTAAGCACCATGCAGCTGCTCGCTCACTCCCCCCCGGTGGGATGGGGGAGAGAATCAGAAGGGTAAAAGTGAGAAAAACTCGTGGGTTGAGATAAAGACAGTTTAATAGGTAAAGCAAAAGCCACACACGCAAGCAAAGCAAAACAAGGAATTCATTCACTACTTCCCATGGGCAGGCAGGTGTTCAGCCATCTCCAGGAAAGCAGGGCTCCATCATGCGTAACGGTTACTTGGGAAGACAAACGCCATCACTCCAAATGTCCCCCCCTTCCTTCTTCTTCCCCCAGCTTTATATACTGAGCATGACGTCACATGATATGGAATATCCCTTTGGCCAGTTTGGGTCAGCTGTCCTGGCTGTGCCCCCTCCCAGCTTCTTGTGCACCTCCAGCCTGCTCAGTCAGTAGAGCA
>NW_008794853.1:120289-170247 GCF_000699145.1 Aptenodytes forsteri | reverse complement strand
GCTAGGGATAAGGAAGACATTTTTTACGCTGAGGGCGGTGAAACACTGGCCCAGGTGGCCCAGAGAGGTGGTGGATGCCCCATCCCTGGAAACATTCCAGGTCAGGTTGGACGGGGCTCTGAGCAACCTGATTTAGTTGAAGATGTCCCTGCTCATTGCAGGGGGGTTGGACTAGATGACCTTTAAAGGTCCCTTCCCACCCAAACTATTCTATGATTCTATGACCACTTTGTTATGGTGTCTCAAGCAAACATCTATCCTGGCTTCATTCCAGGAGGATTTTAGTTTATTGTTGATGCATCCTCTGCAATCCCTTGCTATATTTTTACAAGCTATATAATGCACTTTTTAGTGTACCTTTTCCCTGATGGTCTGTGATGTGGTTTGTTTCATTCGTGGTATAGCAACCCTAGTTCATCCATGTGGAGTTCTTATTAAATAAAATATGATATCAATTCAGAAGTTACCACAATTACTGGAAACATGAGACTTCTCACAATGTCTGCCTGTTTTTAGTGCTGATCAGAACCAGTAAGAGCTCTCCAAATCATCAAAACATTTTTGTTTTTAAAGCTAATTTGAGATCACATCAATGGTATATTGGTTAACATTTTTTAAGAGTTTGGTGTACAGTTGTTAGTTTTGTTAGACGTGGCAGCAAGTTTGTGTAAATTGTTTCAACCCAGTGATTACAAAACCATTTGTTCTTTTTCCCATTGGTGCAGCTTTTTATTGAAAATTGCAGATATCTTCAAATATACTCTTTTTTTTCAGGAATGCATCTTTCAGTATTTTTCTCCAGGGAGAAGTCTATTTTAGCAAAATAGTTTATGTCAAAACATTTCAACTTTGTACTTCTATTAATTCTGTCTTGTCTTCAGATTTATGTTACGGTGTTAATTACAATATTTAGTGATGTTTCTATATTCACAGCTTTTCATTTTTGTATTCAGAAATAGGTCTTGAACTTTACTTGATGGGACAGGCCAACATTTTGTATTTGCTTTATAATTCAAAACAAAATCACATTTTGAAATGCTGGAGTTTCCCACAGAACAGCAGTTCTTTGTTTTGGGCCAGATCTATTTAGTATCACAATGGGTGTGTATCACTGAAGTATGCAGCCTTTACTTGCCCCTCAATGTCACTGTTGATCAAGTGACAGTCTGCAGACAATGTCATACTTCTCTCATTCCTAATGTCCATTTTAATTTTGCTTATGACTATTGGAAATTACAGTTTTATCCATTAACTATAGGGTGAATACCACTAGCCAAGCAAAGTAGCTGTATTATTAACAATAATAAGTGACCTGGTGTGTGCATGGTAATAAACACCGTAGAAGGACAGAGTTCTTCAGGGAGACACTATCGTTTAAGTAATACTGTGGCACATCTCAGGACTTTTACTTTTTTGCAGGATAAGTAAGTCAGAACCTGGTTTTAATTTTTCTCTAACAAAGTTCAACCTCATTATTTTGGCCAAAAGTGAAATGGCCCAACTGCTGTCTTTAAAATTTAAAATGATTGGAAGTCAAGGCAGACAGCATGACGGTAGATGTAGTCTGGAGTTAGTGATTTGGAACTATGCAATGTGGAAGAGTCTGACTCAGCTTTATGACTGATCTGAATTTTGCTGTCAGTCATGTTAATGTTGCCATTGATTGTGTCATCTAGACATTTCAAGGCTGTTGGCTGTAAGGTCAAGTTAAAAGAAACAACGACAATTAGCATTTGACTACAAAATCTACCAGTAATGAATGTTAAAAAGGATGGCTCAAAGGTGAGCAGAAATATCTACCAGAGTGAAACAGATTTTATTCCTTCCAGTGGATTCCTTTGCACAGTACAGTAAGTAAACTGTACCACTGTTATCTTAATGATAGGCCCTTCTGAGTTGGTTAAAATAACTGTATTAGTCCTGCTTATCTTCAGGTTAAGTTCTGCTATATTCAGTGTCGAGCTTGGAAGTTAGTTTTTCATCGAGTGTTTGAATTGTCGGGATTCCTCTTGGAGCCTTCTTTGCGACTCCCGATGTCACTGGGGAAGATGTTTTATAAAAGCTGTAAGAACTGAATACATTCAAGCAGAGAGGAGAGTGATCTGTGTAATCTTCATAGCAGAATTGCGGAAGGGCTACCATGAGCATTGCACACATTAAATCAGACCTGTGAAAACAGTGGTTTAGAGTGGAGAGCAGCAAACATAACACCCTTATCTAAAAATGGCAGGGGAATGGTCTGAGCTCCCACAAGCTTTCAGGAGAAGGCAAGACTGAAGAGCTTAACTGGAAAGAAGTGCTAATTAAAGATACAGAGGTTAGTGGAAAGTAGGATAAATGTTGATGAGGTTTTGCCAAAGGTGGATGATGTCAAACAATCTTCATTTGTTTTTGTAACTAATTCTATGGAAATTTTACAGGAAAATTTCAGGATTTCAGTAATGCAGCTGGTGAAGTGTTAAGTAGGATATTATCAACCAAAATGGAATTTGGGAATCGAAAATGGAGTTGGGACTGGTTGGAAGTACCAGACTGAAGAGAAGGTAATGGTAGCATTCCTCAAAGAGCCTGGTCGTCTTTAATATTTCCATGAAGGACCTTGGATTCAGCCGTAGGAGACTGCTAATGGAGTTTGCTGATAACACAAAGTAAGAGGCTATCATCGTAACAGAGGAAAGTTGAGGGGTATCACACAGCAAGAACTGAGTGCCTGCAGTATTTAGAAATGAGCTGGAATTCAGTGGTATAAAATGCAAGGTCATAACGATGGGAGCGTACTCTGGTAAGGTGGGATCTCACCAGCTGGGGAAGCCAGGCAAGGCAGATGCTGGAGTGTCACCCATGGCTGGCTAAATCTGAGCCCTCAGTGGAAAGCATCTGGGAAAAAGAGCAGTATCCTCTTGATAGGCACCAAGGCATTTCCAGCATATGCAGAAAGGTGGTGATATTACTGCCCAAGGCGCAGGTAGGATATCTTTTTGGATATCCTGTGCAATTCTGATCATCCATGTTCTGGAGAGTAGATTAAAATTGGCATAGATGCAGAGAGGAACTACTAACTCAGATAATCAGGGAATGAATTGCTGAAGACATCGAGAAAGCTTGTCTTGTTTATCCTAGCACAATGAAGCCTGAGAGGCTATGTGATTACTGTCTATAAATATCACAGGGGAATAAATACCAGGGAGGGAAAAGAACAGTTTAGGCTAAAGGCCAGTGTTCTCACAAGAGCAACAGTTATACACAGAGTAAATAAATTTAGGCTGGAAGTGAGAGAAGGTCTCCCTGCAATCAGACCAGTGAGGTTTTCCAGCAGTCTTACAGCTAGAAAAGTGGGAGTGAGAAAGCTGACTGCTTTTAAGATGAGCTCTATCAGCTTTTGAAAGAGGAACAGAGATCATTAGCAGATTCCTCCCAGGCCCCCTTCTATGGGAGAACGTCACGGCTGCTAACCTGCCTTTTCAAAGGCAGCTGCACACGGTCTTGTCCATGCCACTTGCTTTGTCACTGGAGATGGGAGGACAGGACCACACGGCGCAGTGTTCCTCTCACTGCTAGGTTGCCTGTGGGAGCCCTGGGAGCAGTCTGGTCTCGAGGCATGTGAGAAGCCGCTGCCCGGTGATGGGGAAGCAGGCGCTCTTGCAGTATTCATTCCTACCCCCACTGCTTATTGAGGAGTCAGAAGTCTGCGTTAGGGGGGACAAATCCTCCTGACGTGGGACCACCTTGGCAGGAAGATAGCCCAGTGAGCACGTCTCCCCCAGCTGTAGCCAGAACAAACATTTCTCACTGTGAAAGAACAGTGGCTATTCCATAATGTCTCCTGGGTACTGTATTTGGCACAATTATAATTGGTATAATACAGGGTTTATCGTAAGAATGCTTTGGGCTTGTTAATACTGGGTTGTGAGGAAAGCAAGTGGAAGGAATGAGGAATAGCTCAGGGAAGGCTGCTCCTGGTAAATGATTCACAGCAATGCCCAGAATGCTGTTTAGGAGGATATTGCCTCTGGGATCCAGCTGATTAACAAAGCTGGTTTAGCTGTGTGAGGCCAGAGCTAGAAGCCAGAAAATGTATGAAGGATAATAAGCAGCTTAGTCTCCCTCTCTGGTGAGATGAAGCAGTTGTGTAGAGGAGCTAGTGGGTGTGTGATGACTGTAGACCGCCGCAGCCTGCGGTCCGGGCACCAGGCTGGGGTGGCAAAACTATAGGTGGCAATGACAGCAGTGTAATAAGGATCCTTGGTGCTATGTATCTGTTTGATATACACCTTGCAAGGGAAATGATAAAACTAGCTTTGCACATTAAGGCTTCGTGGAGAAAGAAGTGGAGGAAGTTCAGGCCACACAAAAAGGCAGTTGCCAATATAATCAAAGGAAACGACAGCAGGAAGCAGAAGAGGTGGTGCCTCAGATGGAGGAAGGTACAGCAGGGAGGAATTTTGATGCTAAACAGAAATTTGCCAGAAAAACAGATTTGTGAGCACCATTGGTACTATTTGTGAAATTGGGTCAAACTTGATGATGAATTGTATTTGAGGAAAATATGTAGGAAAACATTTCGTCTTGATATTTTCAAACTTATTGTTTTAGAAATATTGACGTTTTGACAGTTTCAAAATAACTTTATTTTAAAATGACACCTAATTTAAAATTATTTAAATTTTAAAATACCAAAAAGTAAGAAAAGAATGTTTAATTGGCTACATTGAACATTAACTAGACATTTAATTTTTTTTAATTAACTGAAAAACTGTATGTTCCTATATAATTTTGTCCCCCACCATCTCATTTCCTGACTTGTTTTAATCACAACACCATTCAAATCAGAGCTGTAATTATGCCCAATTTCTGTTACTTGGAGTGCAGCCTGAAGCTCTTACTATATTCTCTGCTTCTTCTTGCTGTCCAGATAGCAGCAGTGCCGAAAAATAACTATTTCTCTGTACCTTTTTTCAAAGGTGATTATTTTTGTCATAATTTTCTATTTAAACTTTGTTTGGTGGATTGCTTTGTCGTAATCTACTTGCTGATGTTTCATGAATGAAGCAGATTTCCACCTTCTGTGAAAAATCAGGAAGTGTTAAATTCCTGGGAATGCTGCAAGACCCATCTCTTTACCGGAATTTTCTCTGACTTGAGTATGGTTATTTTCCTTGCATTTTTCAACATTACATTCAATATGAATTATTCTACAGTATGTCTGTCTGAATAAAGTATTGTGGAATATACTGAGCAAGGTACTATGGCAAACAGCTGCATGCAGTTTTGCATATTTTGGTTGTCTGTTCTCTGCCACTGTAGACTGACTTTATATCTCCACTTGATGGAACAAAAAAATTAGAACCACTTTAAGCTGTTTATCTGAAAGAAAATGGAAATTGCTTTGCTCTGTATTCCATAGCAAAGGATTCAAATATAGGTGTGAAATTTAGTTTAATTTCGAAGCGTCTGCAGGAAGAAAACATTAATTTTGTAGGCTATGCTATTAGACTTAAAAAAAAAATCCATATTTTACCCATTTAATTAAGTGTTTTAGATTTATTGTAGTATCTATCTCACTGGAAACTGTGCAACAGTGTGTGAAATTCTGTTACAGGTCATACAGCAGAATGATAGTGCTGACAGCCAGAAGTTTCTTAAATAAACTCTGCCTTCCACCTAGCTGCTCTGCTTTCCCTGATAGTGATATGTACCTTTTTACTAACTTTCCCCGTTACTCAAAAGTGGGTTTTTTTCAGAATCACTCTGCTAATTCGTCTGTGTTCCAAGGTTCTGGGCAGGGCTAAACACTGGTAAAAATCACCTCTTCTTGTTTGCTTTCTCTGGTAGACCCTATTTCATTGTTCTCCACATTAAATGTCAGAGTATTTCCTCCATGCACAACCTTTTTTTTTTTTTTTTTTTTTTTTTTTTTTTTTTTTTTTTTTTTTTTTTTTTTTTTTTTTTTTTTTTTTTTTTTTTTTTTTTTTTTTTTTTTTTTTTTTAATGAATTGCCTTTTAATCTCTCTCTTTTTTCTTTACATCATTCAAATTTTACATGCTCAAGAATGTGAGTTCTGTAATGAGGGGCTAAGCCATCAGCAGCAAGTGAAACTGTGAACTGGGGAGTAGCTGGGCAGGTCTGTACCTGGAGTCCCCTACCAAACTCCTCAACAGGAGAGCTCTTTGAAAGGTCCCAGGCGACTCATGGCAGCAACCCTTGGAGAAAACAAAGCCCTTGGCCAAGTCTGGTGGAAACCTTGTTCGTGAATGGTCTAGTACTGTCTACAACATACACCTGTGACAAAGCAGTTCCCGCTCTGCAGTCAACTCTAACACCTGATTTGAATGGTTTGATACAGTGATTCAAGTGTAATGAGTGTATGAATAAATCATAACTCTTTAAATAACTAGAAGATAGGGGGGAAAAAAGCCCAAAACCAGTAGCTATTCCCTTAATTGTTGACAGATGTTTTCTTATGTAAAGCAGAGGTTTTCTCTGTTTCTCAGGCAGTGGAATAACTTCCAGTTCCTATTTCCATAGTCCATTCTTATTGTCATTTCTGTGAATTTCTTGGCATTTCTGGAACAGTCAGATTTCTGTGTGGAACTGGGACTAGGACCGACTGTCTCAAGCAGGTAAACTATGCCACGTGCAGGCACCTGTGTAAATAAGTGTTCAGGTTTATCTCTGGGCCACAAAAGGTTGAAAGGAATGACGTCTGAACAGTACTTAGATTTCTCTGTTCCCCTCCATTTTCATAGCTTAAGACTTGCACCACTGTTATGAAAATGGGAGATATTTCTCCCCCATGTGATCTCCAAAGAGATAACTGGTTAGAAGAGCAGTTGATGAGCTTGTCTAACTCGATCTGCTGGATCACTGAGAAAAGCCAGCCTTTGAACACAGGCATCCTCATGGCAGGCAGTAGTTTTCCTGTTAATCTATGAACTATCATGTATTTGTCCATACTAGCATAACTACGTGTGTTACAAGGCCTCCTTCAGTCATTATGTAAAAGCCTCACTTTGTGTGGTAGCAGTTCAAGCTTTTAGCTCTGGCATTGCCCACTTCAGTTCCCCACTACATTGACCAAGAGAGTAGCCAAAATACTGGAGTTGCCTCATTAATGAGATCTTTTATACTACAGGGTCCACTGAGTCCTTTCCCAGCTGACTGCATTCCTAATGCTATTAGTTAATGCCCTAGGTGCAATGGCTGAAAACACAGAATCAGGAAAATAGGATGTTGAACATTAATCACCTGCAGGACCACCATTTGCTGCTATTAAATATCCCATTGCATTTTTGTACAAGCATAGAGGCGTAGGTTCAATAAATTCAGCTGAAGTGTTCTTTGAAGGCAGGGCAGGAAAGGCCCTTTTGAGCTCATTTCTGCCTCCCCTTAAAAATGAAACCCAGAAAGCCAACAACAGCTCAGTAGGAGAGCAAAAACATCTGGCCCCTGGTGACTCTGCAGAGTACAGTACTATGATCAATTACATTAAAACATTCATCTGACCCCAGCATGGTAGTCTGTGTCATCTGATTAGATGCACTTCCAAACTGTATAAAGCAATTGGAGATGACTGAATTATAGATAAGCATTTCAGAAGAATAAATTCAGGGCTGTTGGATGTTAATGTAGGTAGTTCTTGCAACATGACATATCATGGGCAGTGTAACGTCCATTCAGGATCTGGGGAAAGGAATTCCCACCTGTGTGCCTTCGAGACTATTAATAATAAAATTTCACCCAGCATTGCCCAAATTTTCTGGTTCTAGTCAGCCTGGCCTTGGTAGTGCCAATTTTATGGCCACACTACTGCTGTCTAGAGAGGAACTGAGGGGTAAGGAAGTGAATCTAAGGAGTTCCTTCCCAGCCTGTTCATGCCGACCTCATGTAAATCTCTGCGCTTCAGTTCATTTGTTCCCTGGTTGTGTCGATTCAACAGTTTGGGAGCTCCTGTTATAATCAGATCTCATCAATGAACTGGGCCATTTGGGACAGAGAGAGCGCAAAAATGGTTGATTTGTTTCTGTTAATGCAGACCATTTCCATGTGCTGGTTTTTTGTTTGTTTTTTTTTTTTTGTCCCTATGGGTCTTTTAGCACAACTGAGAGAATGGTTAAATTTTGATCAGGTAGCAGAAACGAACAGCCAGCATGTAAAACAAGAGGACCTTTTAAACTAGTTTCGCCACAGAGAAAATTATGGTAGAATGATAGACTGGAATGATACCTAAGGTTCATGTTCTGCAGGGAAGCTTATTTACTGATGAACAGTAAATCTTTAGTGGGAGCAGAGTGAGGACATGGTGAACACTCTTGAGCAGCACACCTTAATGCCATTATTTTTGGTGGCATCTATTTGTGGGTACTTGTGCTGTTTTTGGCTGGGACAGAGTTAATTTTCCTCACAGTGGCTGGTATGGAGCTATGTTTGTGCTGAAAACAGTGTTGATAACACAGGGATGTTTTTGTTGCTGCTGAGCAGTGCTGACACAGAGTCAAGGCCTTTTCTGCTTCTCACCCCACCCCACCAACGAGTCTGACCAAAGGGATATTCCATACCACATGATGTCATGCTCAGCATATAAAACTGGGGGAAGAAGAAGGAAGGAGAGACGTTTGGAGTGATGGTGTTTTGTCTCCCCAAATCACTGTTATGCGTGATGGAGCCCTGCTTTCCTGGAGATGGCTGAACACCTGCCTGCCAATGGGAAGTAGTAAAGGAATTCCTTGTTTTGCTTTGCTTGTGTGCGTGGCTTTTGCTTTCCCTATTAAGCTGTCTTTATCTCAACCCATGAGTTTTCTCACTTTTACCCTTCCGATTCTCTCCCCCATCCCACTGGGAGGGAGTGAGCGAGCAGCTGTGTGGTGCTCAGTTGCCGGCTGGGGTTAAACCACAGCAGTACTCCAGTTGAAGCTAATGAGGATGTATAAGGATACTTATGTAGGGGTGCTCGGAATACAGAGGAAGGTTGTGACATCTCCATCACTGGGAGCTTGTAAGTACTGATTAAATTGAACATTTACCAGGAGTGGTTTGTACCATTGATCTTTGTGTAGTTGATCCTGCCCAGGATGGGCTGAATGAACTTGAACTTTTCAAGGTTCTTTCCAGTCATTATTTTTATGATTCAGTGACACATGAGACATCCACTGCTCCCACTGGAGCAATGAATTCTCAGCATCCTTGAAAAGCCAAAGTCAGCATGTGCTGAATTACAGCTCCAGAATTAATCAGTGTTCTTGCAAACGTGGGTAAAATTTGATGGAGGGGGGAAAAGTTAAAGAGTATAGGGATTCAGATTCAGGCTCGTGTGAGTACATCCTTCTGCAGAGGAGTGCTCTTTTTCGTGAAGAGTAACACCTATTTGCAAAAGGCTGCAGGGAGGCTGGGTGTGTGCTTTGCTGGAGAGGGAAGAAACGTCATGTTACTTTGCCCTGAGGAAGTGGACCTGCTTCAGTTCTTGCTGGTGTTACTGGTAATGGGTGCTTAATGCTAGGCAGCACCACACTCTGTAAATGAGACCAGTTTCTCACTCTGGATTAGGTTGTACTGGCTCCCTGCACTCCAGCAGAAAACCTGTTCTGCCTTTTGTGATCAAACTCTCATTAAACAGTGAACAGCCCTTTTGTTTTGTGTTTCCGGAGTTGCTTTTCCTCCTCCTCTCCCTTGAAAGCTCTGCAGAGGGGAATGGCTGTTTTGCCACAGGAGGTCCTGTCGTGGAGCGCTGCTGTCGTTAGTGTTCTGTCGCATTGTCAGGCTTTGATGACTCAGGCATTAAAAAAAAAACCAAACAACCACTCCTCTTTCTGAACTAAAATAGCCTAAGAGCAAATTTTTTAAAGCAAATTTTAATGCAGTTAGTTAGGTCATATTTTCTTTCTGAAAGCTCGTAATGGGACTCACGGTTTTGCTGCTTGAACTGAAGCTACTTGAATGTTTAGTTACTATTTTTTAAACAAAATTCAATGCCATTGGAGTCCACTTAAGGTCTTTGATAGATTAAAAAAAAAAAAGAGGTCTTGAGTATTCAATAGCTTTGAAAAGGGCTATGCATGTTTTGTACTTTAGGGCAGTGTTTCTCATCTAATTTCTTTAATGCATCAGAAAATAGTTCTTAAAAGAAGTGAAAAACTTAAAAAGAAATCTGTGCACATTTCTGTTTATACAAGCAAGCAAACAGAACAGGCAAAATAGAGGTAAGAAAATAACTGTCAAAGCTGAGCCTAGATTTTACTGGGTTGTAAATGAAAATCACTGTAGCAATGCTATATGAGAAAGTACATGGCTCCTCAACAAAAAAAGGCTGGAAACGGTGATGTAGGGCATGTCTGCATGCGTGATGTAAGCCATCCTGATACCCAAGCCATGCCCAAATGATTAGTACCTCTGACTGACCTAGTGAGGTGCCACCCAGAAATAAGAGCTTTGGTCTCAGAAGAAAGATAGCCACATTAAACATCTCTGCACGGCACTGCGTTGCCCTGTGTAGGTAAGTCCCTACTGCCCAGATCTCCTCTGCTCTCCCCATTCTCATGCAGACTTTTTGGCGGGTCCAAGAGTCCCTGCAGGAGGCTGCTGGGCAGCATGGGTGGCGGGGTGATCTGGCCCCTTGTGCCGGGATGCAGTGGTGGTGGGCTGGGACTGGACGACAGCCCTTCCCACGAGGTCCTTCCACATTGTGTCCGGTCACATTGCTTTCATCCCCCTGCTCTCTTGCCCTCCTGAGTGTGAGGGACAGCTGCCTGGTACCTCCTAGTTCCCAGTCAGTGCAAATAAATTATATATTCTATGTATTCCTTCAGGACAGAAAACTTTTCACCAAGGTTACTGATCCCAATCCATAGTCAAACTCAGGTAATGTGCCGTTCCCCTCCTTCCCTGCCACTGCTCAAGCCCCCCAATCCTGTGGCTTTCCCCTCTCTGCCCTGCTTGTGCCGCCAGCCCTCCCCTCCTGCTGAGGACGTGGAAAAAGCAGTTGACTTCAGATGCTGGTTTGTGGGGCAACACTGCACTGGCCTGGCAGCGTTGGATCTAGCCAGCCCCGACCAGGTTGATGGAGCTGCAGTACGATGAAAACAGTTCCCCAGGTAGTGGGGTGAGAGGAGGAGACTCCTCTCTTTCTCCCCACGCAGGTTTTGCTGACGAGCACACCTCTCCTCCCTGGCTCCAGGCTAAGGCAAGCAGCACCCTTCTGTGTGTGTGCCTCAGTGTTACACGGTGTCTTGCAATCCTTAGGGGTTAGAAGTGATTCCTTCCAAGAACTGGGATTGTGGCCACAAGGGCTGGCCTGCACAGCTGCGGGACACAGCTGACTTCAGTAAGTTTAAGGGCTGACAGTATTCTGTGTCTGTCAGCCTTTCCAGCTGCCTGGCTCTTCGTTTGTAGCATGTTAACGTAGGACTTTTCATCTTGTATGCCCTTCAGAACACTTACTCACAGTGCTGAAACCTCACAACACATCTCTGAGGCCAATATCAACTCATCTGGTTTTCACTGCATCATTTGCAGCTGAAGCACAGGAGGGCTGGAAGACTTGAGGTTGCCCTCAGGAGAGCTAGAGCCTGTGCTGCATGCAGTTTCAATAGTGGCATCGCTGTCAGTATTACCAGCATGACACTGTTTTATTAGGAAAACTTGTTACACTAGCACAATGGAGCTGTGGATGTAGTTACAGTATGACTACGCTGCTGTAGTTAGTGGGGTTAACAGCAGATACTACTAACCTGGAGTATTTACAAGTGTGGCCCATACTCACATGGCTGGGCTGTCCTCAGCCCTTGCAGGGTCGGGATCTGAACCATTGGTGCCAGAGCTTCAGTGAGACCCTTAAGCACGGGCATCAACATCCTCCCTGGGAGAGCCAGGACCTGCCTAACACAGAGGCAGTGATGCTGTTGGGGTTTGCAGGCTGAGAGGCTTGCATATGCTCATGCGCAAAATAATTTCTTATCAACATTGCAAGAATATCTACGAAGACCATGGTACATACTGGGTTTCTGTGAGCACAGTCATGTAGGTGGCTGCCACACAGCATGGTTTGTGTTCCCAAGACTAAAACCCTTAATGAGAACAATTACTAGTTTGAGGTATGCAGAGACTGGAAATTACAAGGAAGGGTGAACAAGGTTTGTGCTGCTATCACAAAGGCACCCTGAGAAATGTTAAAGCAGGCTTATTCTAATAATTATTGTAAGCATGTGCGATATTTGTACTGAAACTAAGCAACGTGTCGTTTTGTACAGTCATTGATTCAATCCACTTTCAAGATGGCACTATGGGAGGAAAAATATATTTATGGGGTTTTTCTATGAATTTCTCTCATAAGCAGAGTTGCATAGCCTTGATCAAATCTCTAAAGTCAGTGGAATCTTTTGTTCAGGTATTCTTTTTTTTTACAGGATTGTGTTCTTTGGCTTTGCTATGCAAATTAGCTTTTTGTTGGATTATCTGATTCACTTTTTGACTTATCTTTGGATGCTCTCTAGTCTCGTGAACAAAAGATTTCTGTGACTTTAACAATTTGTGTATGAGCAAAGGGTCATGCAACTGTGTCTCGTGTGAAATATCAGTAAAATGCAAATAACTCATTTAACTACCAAGCCTAACTGGAGATGAAATGGTAGGGCAAACTGAGTTTAAGATAGAGCACTAATCAAAAGGAGGCATGACTACCTGTTAAAGGCTGGCTTAATAAGAACACAGCAGGAAAAAGAAAACAGTATTTCAGTCTATATGGCTAAGTGTATAGACAGCAAACTCTGTAGTCTGAAGACAGAATTACATCAGAACCAGCTTCAGAACAAATAAAGGACACCAAAAGAAGTTAATTATGCCTCAAGGGGGAGTAGAATATCAAGGGTATCAACTTATGCAGAAGGAAGGAAGAAAAAAAATCTGTGCCTGCCTACAATCAATCAGTTCACCTTTAAACCTGAAACTCTTTGAGCTTAAATAGGATGATATTAAAGGCAATATACTGCCATCTTAGAAGTTCAGCCTTGTGTCTTTGTCCAGTGTTCAGCAGTATCTCTTGCATGTGAAGATGCAGTGGGGTTTTCAACTGCTCTGAGCTGCCTTTTATCACCTTGGTGGCCCATGCTGTTCTGCTGAGATCTGTCCTGGTTCTGGTTGCTCACAGATCTTTTCAAACAGTCCAAGCGTTGCTGGATATTTAACACCTGACCTGTGTGTGTTACAGTTCCACAGAATGCAGCTTTTCAGGATTACATAAATTTAAAGATCCAGGCTGGGTTCTTATATAGCAGAGTGCTTAAGCTCAGTTTTATGCACTGGTGTGCATGCATACACATGCTTCAGTCACATTGAATCAATGAGTGAAATAAAATGCGTTGCTGGGCTTAAACATGAATCTTAATGGTGGATTTAAGCACATTTCGCTGAAGCAAAACCTTAGTGTTGTGCATTCTCCTGTAAAATCATAGAAGGAGCTAATTATAACTGCTTGGTTTTAGTCAGTACTAAATTGTTTTAAAAATGAGTGATTCTGGTGGCCACTGACAAGTACAATCTGTGTCTGCTAATAGTTCTGTTTTCTTTAGATCTGTTTTCCTAAAGCTTTTGGGAGCAGATTTGGTTCAGCGTGTTCAGCTTGATTTAAATTACTGCCAGACCAACATTTTACATGTACCTTGCCTCTGTGAAAGAGGCTGTACAACATGCTGGCTGAGGGGGAATCACAGATCTATAGATTTTAGAGCAAAGGGAGAACACGATGTTCATCTAAACTGACTGCAACCCTGCCCAGTCCATAGGTTCTTTTATTTAACTCAGCAGCTTGAGGTTGACCGAGAGTGTATTTTTGGAATGACAGCCAGGCTTGATTTAAAGACTCCAAGTGCTGCAGAGTTTGTCACAGTCATTGGGAGTTTGTTCCAATGGTCAATTACCTTCTCTCTGAAAAACCTGTACCTTATTTTTTTGGAACTCTGTTAACTTTTGTCTTCTGAAAACTGGATCTTGCTGCTTGACTTCCTCAGCCGAACTGGGGAGCCCTTTACTTTCCCATAGATATTTCTTGTGATTGTTAGTTTATATTTTCATGGTGTCAGAAAAATTTCTTTATACTCACAAACCCAGTTAGGCAGACATCTTTTTCACTCCAGTATTCCCATGCTAAGGGTCTGACATAAAAATATGCTGTCTTAGAAAAGAGTTGATATGACTGTGGTGCTTTTTATTTCAGTTACTAACCACTGGTTTATGATTTAATAAAATTCATGGCTGGGATATTAGTACTGGGAAAGAAAGGGTATTTGGTATATGCTGTACTTAAACTGTAGAAATCATGGTTGCTCCAGTGTCCCCCAAAATATTATTCTCAGTATTTCCTTGAATGTATCAAACATGCTTTGCAAATGGCTTGAGTTCTCTGTTACTTCTTTTTCCCATAAAAAATTCCCATGGAGTCATATGGCCGGATGATATCGAAAAGGTGTCTGGTCCATGACCTTGCCCCTAGGCAAGATCAATAATTACTGTGAGCCTGTATGATCTTCCTTTCATTCTTTTCTACTGAGAAGCTGAAATACAATCGACATACATTTCCACAGAGAATGAAAATTATAAAGAGAAGGGTTTTCAGAAAGCTTGAGCAGTAACCTGTGTCCTTTCTCACATGGTTCCCTTAGAAACCAAGTAAGATCAATGGGAGAAACTGTTGGTAAATCCTGCCTCGATGCTTTTGTCTCACTGCTTTATGAGTAATTATTGTTCCTGTTTTCTCCTTAGGGCTCTTCCTGCAATGATGCAGTGGGTCCGAACTCAGAAACCAGGAGAAAGTGGTGTGAATATTATTACTGCAGATTTTGTAGAACTTGGTGACTTTATCAGCACAGTCATAAAGCTCAACTATGCCCTGGATGAAGGTGAAGATGACACTACTTGATAGTACTATAATATGTGTGTTATTGCATTATTTAGAACTTAAAAAAAAGATTGCATTTTAAAAGAATTATCTTGTAAAACATTGATCTTCCTATAACACGCTGAGGTGTTTAGGGCTTTAGTGGGTGGGCGTAGGGGAAATATTTTAATCAATTATGATCATTTTTTACATTTGTGTTTCATGTGAAGAGCAAAACGAAACATGTTTACAGTGTTTGATAAAAGAAGGCCATTTACATGTTTTCCATGAGGTACCAAATATAATTCATGTGTCTTCTATGGTTACAAACAGTGCCAAGAAATTTGCTGCTTTCGGAGCAATGGGATGTATATTGCCCTCTGCCTGCCCACAGCAGGATTCCCAACGGTGTGAGCGTTACACTGGGAGACTAAGGACAGTATATCTGGCCGGAAAATTTTAAGCTGCTACACTTCATCTATTAGGTGGTTTAACTGGTCGTATTTATCAGTGAGCTACAGGTTTAAATGCCTTTGTGAAGTAAATCCAAAGTCATGCCTCTAACACATGCATAATCAGTGGACAGTAAACATGATGTATTACGTAGCTTGCACAGACTAAATCCTGCTTGCTTTTCATTCTCAGAATGGGGTCTCCCAATGTCTCTGCCCCAGGTCAAGTCAGCAGATATGTGGTGCTGGCCTGACTCTGTACTAGGAGCTGCCAGTGCGTATTTTCCCTGGTTCTAGCAGGAACAAAGTTAGGCCAGCTTGGAGCACCGCTTCCTCCCAGGGTTAATCTTATGCAAGAGCCTGATCCAACGTCCAGTGAGTTTAACAGGAAAATTTCCCGTGTTTAGCATAGATTTGGCATAGGATCAGTAAATTGTGTGTATTGTAAGGTGGGCAGGATTTTGTCCCATAGTGGAAACCTGCTTTCTGCAGGTCTAAAACTGCACTTTTAAAAAAATAGGTGCAGTCTAAGCTTCTCTTTAAGGCAGCTACGAGCACAACACTTCTCTGCTGATTACAAAAAAATCAGTGCCAGTTTCATCAGTGAAAAATTGCTGTACTAAAGAGTGTAGAAGTTCAATTTCTAGCTAATAACAATACTATAGTCCTTGAATTGTTTGTGGGGTGTAATACTGCATAACACAAGGTTGGAAATCTACTGAATGGCACTGTTCTAGCAGCAGAATTGCTGATCATCCTACTTTTAATGAAACATATATAAAACTCAAATATATGGAAAACTTAGTAAGTTATAAAAAGAGAGCATTGCCACTGTATGACACCTAACTGGATACAATGCAGTCAATCGTATCTCCTGGACACATCAATGCACAGGCACACGACTTTGGAAGGCAAAACATTTCATTTGTGCAAAACAATAGATGCTATAATGTCTTACAAGGAAAATGCTCTTTGAAATATTGCAGGGCTTTATGGGATAAGACTAAGGTCAAGTTTCCATTGATGTTACTAGAACTTTTGGTTGAGTGAGAAAAGAGAATGGCATCATACGGTCCTTTGCTATTTTCAATCAGATGATAAGGACTACCATCTACCATCAGAGTTTAGAAAAACAAAAATGGTCTTATCGAACAGGTAGGTTACCCGGGGGGTTATAGGGTTTTTGTTGTTTTTCATTTAGGAAGAAGTGGAATGAAATGAACACTTGCTGCTATTTTGTACTGAGAGGGTTTCTTGGAAAAAGTGTGTGTGTGTGTGTGTGTGTACTATAAAGAAACATTTAAGTGTTTGTATATGATACAAAGACATCCATGCACACTTGCACAATGATATTCTGGTTTCTGGATAAGAGTATTATAAATTTGGTTGAAAAAAACTGTGCAGGTGTTACGAAGTTATGATGCCTCCTTCAGTAGCAGTTTTTTCTGTATAGGTTAGGACTGTAAGATTCATCCCCCATGAAATCTGTGATCTAAGCCAGTTAGGTTTTTTACAGCGTTAAAACTTTACCTGAACTTCCCCAAAAACTTACCAAGAGTCACAGCCCATCTTTACGTTGAACAAGGGAGAGGACTTCAGTGCTTTTACACGTGGCTAAGCAAGATACGGGGTGGGTTGATGCACTTTGTTTTCAGTTTTCACAGGCTCTCCAAGCAAAATTAATGTAACAGACACATAAAATGAAACATGAGTTGTTTGGTTTTTTTTTTTAACCCACCCTATGTGGGTGTCCCACATAGAACCATGAAAATGTTTGCTTATTTATTGGTGATGTGGTGTGAAATGCTCTTTTAGCTGGATTTGTTTGCTTCCAGATTCTCCCTGTCATCCTTCCGCTACTTAAGTGTAGTCAAAAGAGTTAACCTATTCTTTTAATATAGTAAAGTAATCTGAATCCTTGGGTGGAGCAAAAAATGGGTTTCTTTTTTTGGATTCTGATTGAAATTCTGTTGAATCCGAGAGCACCAACACCACCAAGTTCCTCCTGGGACCCCCCACTCAAACACACACCAGATGCACCAAGCTTTTTGCTTATACAGAGGTGTACTCGAAGCAAATGTTCTGCTATATTTAAGAAAAGTGTGTGTGTTTGTGTGCCTGTGTATATGAATAAATATGAAGCTATCTTGAGCTTGTTAGCATTGTTATGAAATGTTTGCTTAGCATCAGTTTTATTCTAATTGTCATTTGGGTGCTGGAAAATAAGAGCAAAGCAAAAAAAAAAAAAAATCCTCTGACAAGAAGGATAATAGACAAATCATATAGCTTCTCCATTAATGGGGGGAAAAAATCTTAGCAAAATGTTACATTTGATCAGAAAAACTATATTTTCATTTAGCTGTCGATCTCCTTTCTGCTGGAGAAGCACAGTACTTTATGTTAGGGACAGGTGAACAAACTTGCCTTAATTACTAAAACAAAAAAGTGCATGTGGTGGCATACTATCCATGCTTTTCTGGTGATTTCATCCGCGAGGCCCCAAAACTGTAATGGACTGTCCTGATAAGGATGCACTCCCTGTTGATATTGTTTGGGAGATCTTGCCAGAAAAGAACAAGCCAGAGAGGACTATGCAGCACAACTGGACCATTCAAGAGCCCAGTTTTGCCACCCATATGCAGCTAAAACTCTCTTTGATTTCAACCAGAAATATGCTTGTGGGATTGGGTCAGATGAGGTGTCTGACCTGATTCGTTTGGGAGGTTTCTACACACGTATTATGAGGAATCTGGCATGGGAAATGAGATGACTGTAATCAGCTCATCAGAGGAAAAATACCTGTCCACACTATTGATCTTCATAAGCATCTATTTACTTAAACTGTCATGTCATTCTCTACCAAAACATTTTTTTTTCTTCCTGCGCTCATTTTCCCCGTTGCTGTGTTCGTTGTATACACATCAAGTAGTATTGTTTTCTGATGTTTTCACATGATTACTTGATTCTTTCTTTTCAGTCATACTTGAAAAATTGTGGCTGCACTGCACAACACAGGCAGTGCCTCAGCTGGTGTAAACCTACCTAGCTCCATTTTTCAGTTTACACAAGCTGAGATGTTTTTGTTCGGTACTGATCCAACCTGCAGCGGTTTGGACCAAATAGCAGCTGGTCCCAGGGTCTGATTCCTGCCTTGTGTGGAGAGGGCTAAGATCAGAATCAGACCACAGGAGCCTAGTTTTAAAATCAGTGGGTTATTTGCTTTCCCTTGCTGTTGGTTACATTACTGGTCTTGTAGGTCCTGCCATTTCAAGCCATTCTTTTAAACATAAACATATGTGTGTATATATATATGCATACTTGCGTGAGAGGGAATGTATGGTCCTGTATGCTAGGCTGAGTCTTTCTGTCATACTGATACATATCTAGACCATTTCTACTAACTTCAAAGCAGTTACTAAAGTTTTACCCTGGGATGAGAGGGAGCAGATAGTGTGTATAGTAAGTATATGCTGTGTTGCAAAGGAAATTTAAAATTGTGGATGTTAATCTACAATATGAAAAGGTGGAGTGCCCTGAAAACACAGCTGCAGTGCTGTTTATCCTGAATATAGTATAGGGAGCACTAGGTATTAGCAACTGAGTAGGCTATTTGGTGATTTCAGGAGTTCAGTTAACACCATTTTAAGCTTCTAAACTCCTTTTCAGTGAAGTAAAAGCTAATAGTGTACATGATGTATTTGCCATATCTCAGTGGTAGCTTCTGTGTTACATACAGTCAACGTTGTTCTGAATGGTGTGTGTTTACTCAATGATGAGGTTACAATATGCTGTATAGTATGTGCAATGTATTGACTACAAATATGTTGGAGTTCAGTGATCTATTTAGTTTTTACCGTGCTGCTGTTTTGTAGGTTTGTGTGTGTATGGGAGTGTGGATTGTCTACAATGTACGAGGAAATAATAACTAATCCTAAAGGAAAAGGGCAGTTATGTAACCTGCCTTAATGCATTTGCATAATCTTGTTTAAATCTCATGATTATCAGTTCTGATTTCAAACATTACCAAGGATTGTCCATAGGGCTGACTCCCTCACTTTTCGGCACTAAGGAGTTAAACCTGAAGTTACTTGGAGCTCACTTACATATTGGTAAATAAAGAATAGGATGTTTGCCTGACTGACTACCTTGATTGTACAAGGTGGCAAAGACGTGGTTTCTAGTGTGATACAGATCAAATCACTTCTGTGCACGCACAGCTCCCGCTGATGCCAGCGGGAATTGTGATCATGTAATTGAATGGCCAAAAATTCATCTTCTGGGATACAATCATGATAGGAGGGTGGTGCTACCCTGCTTTGGGGAAGAGCCTGGATGCTATGCAATACTGCTCATGTCCCATGCTGGAATGTAGCTGTACATTCACAGGAAGAGCTTTGAATTCTGCTCCAATCTAGATCGCACTGTAAAAATCCTTATGTAAAAATGATAAATGTCAGAGGCTGAGCAGCCTGGCCTGGCCTGCCCATGTACAGCATTCTGCTTTCAGGAGCCGTGGCAGCTTTAATTAAAAAAGCTATAATAATTTCCCAGTGGCTGGCAGGACCTAGTGCTCTAGTTAGGAATCTCTACATTGCCCACAGGTATGACCCCTCTACCATTCCCACAGCCAGGTCTAGCTCTCCCTTCATGGTTTCTGCCTGAGATGCCTCTGCCTGATGCCAAGGGTAATTCTGAAAGATGTACTGAACACAGAGCCGGTCCACCTTGCCTGGCCGGTTGAGTAGGCAGAGCATGCCTGCCCTACTGTACATTTGGTATGAGGTCGCCTTCAGTCACAGTGATTGAGGGAAGGCAGAAGTCTGATTTCAGACCCTCTTCTATTATCTTTGTTTATTTAAAATGCAGCAGCTTCCCACTCTTCTCCTTTGCCTCTGCTCAGTGCTCCTTATCTCAACTTCTGCATACACATCCCTTTAACTGCCAGCTGTGAGCCACACTGCTCAAAATCAGTATTACAGGTTTGTAATCCTCAGTACACCATAGCAATCCGCAAGTTCTTATAAGATGCTAAGTATGCAGCTAAAAGATGGCAGTGTCCCATATCTGATGTCCCAGGATGGTTTATCTCCACACTCCAAGTTACGTACACATGTCCTCTTAGATGGGCCTCACCTTGGCTGATGAGAATTCAGTTATAAACTTTCTCCCTCCAAATTAAAAACAGTTTGGATGATATGCCAGTCAGTATCCCCTAAGATGGAGGTACACTTAGGCTTTTTTTTTCTGCAGTGAGATGACACGAACTAGTCTCTCCCCTCAGCTCTAGGTCCTACAAAAGTCAATTTGATCGGGAGAGATTACTTGAGTAGCTCAAATCAGTTTTGCTGTGAAGCTGGGATCCTTAAAGCAGAATCCTGGGCTTATGTGTAATTATTATTATTATTGAAAATAAAAATATGTGGTTAAAAATACGATTTTTAAAAAGAAAAAGAACAACTGAGTTTGCCAGGACAGTTGTTAAGTTTTTGACTGCCTCAGTCATCAATAGCTTTAGGATCACGTAGGTGATGATTAGGATGTTACTGCCACGCTGCCTCCTGACACTGTTTAGGGTCTCTGTACAGAAGCATTATTCCCAATGAGCATTAATGCATTTGAATGAATTTTCTCCATTTTGGTGGGAAGGACGATTGTGTAACAATGAGGACATGGAGCTCCCTGTGTGTTGTGCCCACAAAGGTTCACAGAGCTGCACCTTCTCTTTTTAGGATCTATTCAATGGTACTTTAATAAATGTTGTGTAAAAAATGCCTACTGTTCTGTATAGCAAATGTGAATTTTTATGACAAGAATGTGTATTTAATGTAAAAAAAAAAAGTAATATAAAATCCAGTTTCTTTGTATCCAGTGAAACATCTAATAAAGCTCTGATACCTGTATTCTTGGTTTATGGCTTCATTGCTGCATTCAAGACTTACATGTAGGAGGCTTCTTAAACACAGTTTTGCAATATGGGGTGGAGTCGGATGTTAGACCCAGGCTGTGCTATTATGTTAGGGGTGTACGTGGACTGCCCCATGAGGGCGTTGCAGCGGGAGTACCGTTTCCACGTGCTTGCTGTGGGACCCTTGAATACCACAGGGTGCTGTGATGCGTTTGCTGCCAGGGACACAGCAGGCTCTCGGCTGCCTCTTTCCCCGGCAGGGCTCTCCAGCCCCAGTTTGCCTCGGGCACCAAAGTATGACCCAGCTCTGTAGCCTGCATGAGCCCATGCTGCTACTCTTGCCATTGGTGGTATTTTGTAAGAAGGAGGGAAATGGAAAGCAGGAACTAGACCTCTGAAATGTTAGTATGTCCCATTCCTCCCCTGGGCCCTCTCACCATTGCTGCCTGCAGCTCACATAGGACGGTGAGGAGTGCCCATCACTGTTGCAAACTCAGCTTGCCTGCAGGAGCTGGTGGAGCAGACTAGCCGCTGCCTCAAGCCTGGCTCCAGTACATGCCAACCAGCAGGTGAGTTCCCTCTGTCATCTCTCTGGTGCCTCCTGTGGGGTTCAGGGACCTGTTCGTCAGAGGGGACGCCGGCAAGCCCCCACCAAGAGCTCTTTACACCCAGGAGCATGGCCAGCAAGGCTGGGCTTTGCAGCATCCTGCAAAAGTGAAGTGTGGCATGTTAGACGCTAAAGCCTTTCTGCATGGCAACAGCTTGGAGTTTAAGGTTCCTACTACTTTTTCTTCCTAGCAAGGCCAGAAGTGGTGTTTTCCAGGACACACCTCTTTTACTCTCCTCTCCTACCGAGTCACAGGCAAACCCAGCCCAAGTGCTCTGCTCCCGCACTCTTCATGCCTTCTCACTTGGCCCAGTTTGAAGTCAAGGAGCCAGGTGCAGGCTGCCAGGGTTGCAGAAGAAGATGCCATGAAAGATGAGCAATGCCAAGGAGGCCTCTCTGTCAGTGCCTTGTGCATGAATTAAATTTGCCCGCTGCTTAAAATGTCTTCCCTCCTCTTCCTATCCCACAGGTACTGTCTTACCAGCAGGAGTGTATGCGTTGCTCAGTACACAGAATGAATTTTCCTCATTGCAAAAGTGGTTCTCTTCTCTCTCCTTTTTTCCCCTAAACTACTCCAATAAAAGAATCAGCAGGCCAACTTTATCCTGCTGTTGCAATAGCTACTTTATTCCAAATACAGGTTGCCGCTGTCCTAACTGTTAATATAGTGGTCTGATGATACCTGAGAACACAACCAGCTGAGACACTGATGCCTTTAAGAAAGCATGTGTAACACTAGGTGAGAAAGGTACTTAGCAAATGGTTCTGATTCCAGAAAGTAATTGTATATTAAATCACTGGATTTGAGAGGAGGGGGGAGGGGAAAAGAAAAAGAAAAATGTTTTACATGGTTTTAATTTGATAAAAGTTCAATTAAAATGCAACTATTCTCTCGGAAGGTCAATTTTAAATAGATTTTATGGAAATAAGCATTTTATGGGCATAGGCATAGTGTAAGTGAGACATAGGACTTCCACATTTTTGGCCCAGTTTCTTGCTCCTTTATGCCCTAGTGGCAATTTCTGCCATTACTCATTTATTTTTGTTTTTTCTCCCAGCAACTGTGAAATTTCTGAGGAGAAAATAATTGCATTGTAATTGTATTGATTGAAATAAAAATAATTTAAATAACTGATCTTAATCAGGTTTAAATCTTCAAGTACAAAACAGCGATTTATGTAATGAATTTTAGTCTTACTTTCCCTTTTTTCGTCATAGTTTTTTGTTGTCTAAAGACAGGTTAATCCTTACAGATAACCATTAAGACCTGATTTAGCAACTGAGTGGAATAGCACATTAGACTTGTTATGTCTTTGCTAAACAGAAGGGTAAGCTATACACATGGGTAAACAAGTATCTGTTTTAACGTACATTCATGTAGATTGTTATTTCATCTTTTATTTTGTGAGGAAACAGTGAAGGGCATTTCTTATTTATGAAATTAATTTTTTTGAGGTTTTTTTTCATGCTGTCTCCTAAAGATGATTAGAGCGAATTAGCACATATAAAATCAGCACTATGGCTAACAAAAAAAGTGTTGTAAATAAAATGGAGCTAAATATGCTGGATCCCAAGGAAAATCTACATCAACACTGAAATCTATGGAAAGTCATTTACTAAATGAAAAAAGTTTGATCTAGAGTTAAGGATTTGAGTAGGGTTTGGGGTTTTTTTTATAATTATCAAATTCTCTTATTTTTTTAGGACCAAAAGGCCCCAAAAATGTGCATATACTTTTTGTTCCTAGGTGAGCAAAAAAGGGAAGTCTTCCTGGCTTTTAAGTAATTTTTTTTCAGCTTTGAAAAAGCTAAGTATTGAATTAAACTAAAGAGAGAAAAGCTTATTGATTTCTGCTGCAGAGATCCCACATGCCAAAAAAGTCAGTCACTTCAGGAAACTTTATTCCTCGGTGCTTAGCTCTCGGGACCTCACCCATTTCAGCTTTTTAGAGTTGTCCGTCTTTCAGTGTGAACAAAGTGGAAATTATTTTACAGTACTAAATAGTAAATGTAAGCTTTAATTTGGATCAGTACTGATCAACAAAGCTTCCATCTCTTCTTTAAAATGGTGGAAGTGATACCCGATTTTCATATAGTCATTAATAGCTAGCAAACCTGCCCAGAAGTGAGGGCAGCTGGAATAAAATCTGCAGCTCTTGGGAGAGAGGGAGAATTTGACTCTTGTGCTGGTAGAGAGGAGCGCGGCAGGGGTGGCACAAACTGCAGAAGGAGCTGATCAGCTGGAAGGGACCCAAACACGGGGATGCATTTCACAGGATGGCTCCAAACGGGATGTCCTGGGGGGCTGTGGTGTGGAAAAAGAAATGTATTTTGGGAAGAGGCAGTGAGAAAGTAGGAAAATCTAAGAACAGGGAGGCTTTGTTCACCTGAGAGGGGAATCATTGCCTCAGGAGGCATCACAAGGGAAGGGACTGGGTTTGCTGCTTCATAAAATGCAACAGTAAATGCTCCAGGTGTTTTGTTTCACTGGGAGACACAGATGTAAATACCCTGCCTGACTGATCACACAGATTCAGCCCAGCCAGTATGGCCTGAAAGACATACCTGAGCACCTTCACCTTCAAATAAGCATATTTGAGCCAGACCAAGCCATGGAAATAGAAAAACATTAAGACTGAGCAATGAGCTGCAGGCATATAGGAGCTCGCAGGGCTTCAGGAAAGCCATTGCTCCCTCACAGCATTCAGATTAAAAGGAAGAGGGCTTTAAAAAACTCCTTGCTTGATTTATGTGATGCACACAGTCCTTGCTCATTAATGCCACACGATCTATGCAGATATATTCTGTTTTCTTGTTCCTGTGCAGTTTGCACAGGTGAGGAAGCGTCATCTTCATTAGCAAAACTATTGTCTGAGCAAACCGCTTCCATTCCCAAGTAGCCATCACATTTCTGAAACTCATAAACATCTTAAAATAAAGCTTGTACAATTTGCAAGGAAAAATTGGAGGGCATGAGCTGGGGTGTATTTTAGATATTGGGTACCACATGGATGAAACAGCCAGAATAGATCTTACCTTGGAGTATAAAAGCCTATTATTAGCCAATTGTCTAAGTCCTCTGGCTTTGCTTTTCTAGTAACTCGGAAAAAACGTGAAACCCATCTCTCAGCTTGCATTCAAATCCAGGAGGACAGTGCATTATGTTACTGGGTGATACCTGAATGAATTACTTATTCCTGAGCTTCCAAGCCCTGCCTGCCCTGGTGCAGATCTACCCTGTAGACAAGGCGCTGCGGGTGAGAGCACTGACACCAGCCAGGGTTTAGAGCTTTCATCTTTCTCTAGTGCTGTACTTGTCAACCTGGCAGTCGTCTGACCAGAGTCATCAAAGATCTTGCAAAAGGTTTTTGAGGGTTGGTTTCTTGACAGCAAATCACCATTAATTTCCCTGCAGTAATGGGAAAATTTGCCCATGTTCATTAAAACACTTGACCCAAAATCTGAGCAAATTCCTTTTCAACTGTGTCATGTATCTGCTACCCCATAGAATTCACTTCTGTGCTTCCTCCAATTACAGCATTAAAAACAGAAAGCGTGAGAAGTTGTCAGAAATAAAGCATACTGGATGTACTTTTACATGCTCAAGCCTTGTAGCTCATATAGAGCCACTGCAAGCTCCCAAAGTGGCCAACACGTTTTAATAATCCCATTGGCATCAGATTGTTTCAAGAATAAGTGTCCAGTTTTATATTTTAACTGAAATTAAACATGCTAATAGTGAATACAGACAGTGAATGGCTGTAGCCTATTCTCCGGGCTATTGAGAAACATCTACTTGTCGTCTGTCTACCTTTCGATTCTCTAATGACTGTTAGCATCAGCACTGAAACAAACTGTAAATAATGGAGCAATAAGATTCATTTGCTTTGGGGGTCAAAAAAGCAGATCATAGTAGGGATCATGAGGAAGGAAATAGGAACAAACCAGAGCACATCATTATGTGTTCATCGAAGCAGCATCTGCATCTCGAGTACTGAGTGCAGTTTTGTTAGCCAGTCTTAAGGAGCATGTGACAGATCTGAGAAAGACTCAGAGAAGGGCAACAAGGATGAGCAATGTTGCGGCTAACTCCCACCTCAGGAAAGACTAGGTCAGGACTCTTCAGACTGGAGAAGAGGCTGATACGAGGAGGTATGACAGATGGCTATGAAAACATGAGTGGCATGGAAAGGGTGGACTGTAGCTGGTGGCCCACAGTGGGAGGAGGTGTCAGCTGAATCTTGCTGGAGGCATGTTCAGAGCAAACAAAAGGAGGGGGTTTCACCTGCTGTGTAGTTACACCAGGGAGCTCCTTGCCGTGGGATGCTGAGGTGGGTGTTGAATGTTTTCATCAGCCCAAAGGGCGACTAGGCAAGTTAATGCAAAATAAATTTATTGAAGGTTACTAAATACACAGACAGTGGACTCATCTCAGGGAGTTCCTAAGCTGTGAATAGTTGGGGCCTGGGAGGGTGCTTAGGAGCTGTTGTTTCATAACAGATAGAAAAATTATTACTTTTGGTGGTAAATAAAGTGTAATCTTTCACACAAATCAAAATCTGATAGCACTTGTCTAGTGATGAATGGGAAAGAAGTTAATTCATGTTATATGGATGTGAAGGTAAACTCTGCTTGGATAGCTCACCCTTGAGCACCCCACTGATTTGTTATCATAGGGTCACAGAGTAATTCAGGTTAATCTATTTCCATATTTAATCCTTCCTAATACCCCTGGCTAGACAGGATTATCAGATGCTGAAAACATTATCTTGGAGGAAAAGATCCTTCTATGCCTTTATTCATCTCTTTGATGTACTGATTTTCATAAGACTGCCTGGCTATTCACCCAACCCGCATTTGTGTAACAGTATTTTTGTGGGCTAAAGATTTGCACGTACAATTGACAGCAGAGTGGAGAGCTAGGAGTACTTTATTAGCTGTAGTGACAGCTTGTCACAGGGCCTAGCATCAAACCGACCTGCATGCCTTGTCACCATAGTCCAATCTAACAAGCTATTGTGTCTTCATGCTCCGTGTTCAATGAAATAAAGACCGCAATGGCCTTTTCCAGATGAAAAGCAAGCTTCCACATTGAATGCTTTGGGATGATGAACTACATAGTTATACAAATGGGTAATCGTACCCACGATTCATGGACTTGCACAAAATAGCAGCGCTCCAATTAATCAAACCTTTTAGAGATGAGCTTGTCGTCTGCTTGAATTACTGCATTACTAAAGCTCTAATATGGTCAGATCAGGTGCTTTTTTGTAATATGAGGATTATTACTCTGTACATCTGTTTGTGCAGACAATGTACTCTGGAAGAAAATCAGGTAATTTGTATTCTCCTTACTAGAACAGTTAAATGCGCATGCTAAACTTGGCTGATACTAGAACAGTTAAATGCGCATTAAAAACTTGGCTGAACCTTTTTGTACGTGTGCATAACCAGTCTGCATGTAACGGGGACGGGAGGGACCTTCTTGATTCTATGATTCTATGATTCTATGCATGTAACGGGGACGGGAGGGGGACCTTCTTTCAAAAAGCTGCTTGCAAAATCCGACACCACCGTAAGCACCGACTACGTAGTCTGAACACTGGGATTTTAGCTTGAGTATAGCAAAATCAAAGTTGAAAGCGAGGGAGTGGTTGGGGCAATTAGCTACCTCCTCTTTGAAATGCAGCAAGGCAAAGCTGGTGTATCTCAAGGCTAGTGAAAATTGATGGGGGCTGTTATATCACACATCGCCAGCTAGTGCTGGAAGTATGCTTGCTTTTTTAGTGAGGACTAAGGCTCCTTGCATTTACTGCAGAAGAGGAGCATGGACCACCCAGCCAGCCATTACAGAGTACTTAAGATATAAGAAATACAGGCTTTGGGTTTTATTGGCAATAATTTATTAAGAGCTGGTGCCCTGGGCTACCCCACCACTCTGTCCAGAGGAAAGCACATCAGGTAGGATCTCAACTTTCTAAGGGTTCAACTAAATGGTTCTAGTTTTATAAAGTTTGGCTGCAATTTAGCCTGATGATGACAAATTGGTAATTTAAAACCAGAAACGGGAGCAGATGAAAGCAAATGCAACCCCACCCTTCCTGGAGCCACGTAGAGGAGGCTGTTTGCTGGTGAAGGGAGTAAACACGGCGGTGGTGGCTCCTGCTCCTGCTCTCAAATGTTTGTCATCTTCCCTCTGCTTTCTTTTTAATAAAGCCTGAGTCCTAAATTAGAGCTTGCTAAAAGGACTTGACAAAAAGAAATATAAATCAACAATTTATGATGAAGTTGCTTTTCAACTTTCAGGGCTGCTCTTTCTGTACATTGAAAGTGTCAAGTTGTGCAAAGGCTGCAGTTAACAAATAAGTGTAAAGTGTGTTAATTTGCCTGTAATCATAATGTTTAACACAGTAGGGCTCTGAGGAGCTTTTCCACTGATGTTCTCTTTGTGCAGCTAAGATTAGGTTTTGGATTAAATAAATACAACTTTTAGAGTACAAAAGGAGCTTAATTTAAAAGACCAAGTTACTGATGTGAGAACTTGTATATATGTTACTAAATTAATTATTCAGTGAACCTCCTGCTCCTTTTTTTTTTTTTTAATTTGCCCTTTTTCCAGACATTCAGAAAAAGCTCTTGGCCTTCTAAATAAATAGCTTAGAGAATTACGCTGACAATTTTGTAGTAACTTTCAGTCCCATAGCATTGTGCAGAAGAATAGAGAATTGAACCAGAACGTCTCACTTTTCATATCAAACCAAACACTTGACCTGCTACTGCTGCAAGGAGCTCTTTTTTTCTCTTTGTTGGGCATTGTGGACAAAACCAGGACAGAAACCTGACACGGTTAACCAGTGGTGTTTAATGCCAGTGTCCTGCAGCTCCTATTAACAGCCTTTGCTGCATCGTTCGGGTCAGGTGAGTGGAAGTAAGTGGTTTAGTGGAACCTCCGTGGGAGCAAAATAGCAGTGGTAACTTTTGGTCTTGTGTGTCTTGTGGGACCCGCTGCATGATCAGAAATAGTTTGTAAAAAAATCCCATTTATATTTATTAACAGGTCTGCACAAGTTCTCTCTTACTTAAAAGCAAGTGGTAAATATTGTAGCATTAATGATCTGGGTGCTATTTTGATGCATTGAGAATTTATGATACTGAGTTGCAAGAACTTGGTCAATTTTTTTGAAAGGCCATGTAAAGGAGCTGAGCCAAACTATGTCTACAAAGATTTGTCAGTAAATCTATATATTTTTATCCTCTAAGAAAAAAACAATGATTCTGCCCTGTAAACATCTTATGTGCATATGTGTGAGCACTTGCCTGTGAGTAGGCACTTAAAGGGGAAAGAGGTGACTTTCTCCAAAGAGGATTGTCCTGTGGTTTTATATTTTACAAGCTTGCCTATGGGGGGAGGGGTGTGGGTGTGTGTGTTTGTGGGTTTTTTTTTCCTTTTTGACGTTTGTTTCCTGAAACATACAGTTTTTCAACAGAAAATTGCTAATCTCTATCATGTTAGCCAAATATCTTGGCAGTGTGTGAGCCCTGGGCTCCAGCTCCAGGCAGCTCCCCAGGAACAGGTCCGTGTGCCGGCTGGTCTGCAGCTCTTCCATTCTCTTCTCCTGAGGCTCTTTTATGTTGCATAGAGCACTTAAATACCAACAGACGTGGAAAACAGAGTATCTTGATTCAAGTCCGTTCTCCCCTAATAATTGGACGAGATGGAAGGGAACAAAATGGTTTGGGGACCATTCTGTGGCTATTTTTGTGGTTATAAAGCAGATGCATAGCTTCAGAAGAGTGAAGAAGAGAAGACAAAACATGTTTGTCTCCTGTTGTTTCTCATGCATGTTTTCTCAAATTGCTATACAAAACCTGTGTGGCAGATGATTCAGAACACACTGACCTTCCAAACAGAACACACTTTTCCTTTCTGAGTAGAAACAGATGTTGATTCTCCCTGTCTGTGTTACATGTATTTGCATATGCCTTGTCCTTGCCTCTTACAGCATTTCTGGTGTAAGGATATGCCCAGGTTTTGCTCTGTTTTGCCTGCTCTCAGTTTATTTGCTCCACTACCTCGGAGCTGGCCTGACATTTATACCTCTACAGGGTAAGATATTGGTGTTGAGGGTACCATATTATCTGAGGGTAAGATATTGGTGCTCTAATTTGCTAGCACTTCATATTCACTTGGCAAAAGCATAAAGCCTTGGGAATGGGAGCTTCTCTGTGGATTTTGCAGGCAGCTGGGGGCAGTGGTGGTGGGAGGCTTGAGGTCCAGCATGTGCCCAGCTGCCCACGGGTGAGCAGAAACTGCCTTCCTATCCACTGGGGAAGGCAACCTCCACTACATCATGTTGCAAAGGATTCCCTTTTAAACTACAATATGACTGCCAGTTTCTATACCTTCAAGTTGTTCTTAAACAACAGCATTTTCTTTGTCTGTCTGACTGTTGTATCTAAGCTGTGTTATTTGAGATCCCCTTAATTGCATTTTTATAATAGAGATAGCTCTTCCATTTCTTTGCTGTATCTCAGACTTTGCCTTCAAAGGTGCAGCTGGCTCTCCTGTTTGCATAACACCTCCCTGATAGTTCCTGGGCATGTCAGGGTATAAGCATGGCTCCATAACACGTCCGGGTGCCTCTGTGTTGCAGTGTATTATTTCCAGTGCCAGCCACTGTTAAGGGTGGCATGACTTGCTTTGTAAGTCACTGCTGCTTGCTTTAGCAGTGTTGTGATCTAAAAGTTATATTGTCATGAATTATAAAACACAGTAATACTTACTGCAACACTGATCCATACAGTCTCAGCGTATGTTAGCCCTGGACTTAGCACTGAATGCTAAGGCATTAAATGGCAGTGTTTGCTTCCCCTTACAAGGGGTGATGGTGCGGCTGCAAATCACTCACCTGAATGCAGATAACAAGGTTCTGCTGTGACTTAATTAATACAGATCTAGTTTTCATGGTTATCCCTGACGACTTGAAAAAGATCAGTTACTGCTCATGTTTGTAAATTCTCAAGTGAACAGTGCAGTTAGGCTTCAAGTGATATCTAAAAAATTAAATCAATATTTTAGTAGCACCGCTTCAGCATTCTTGCCTTGTGTAAGGCAGAAAACAGTAAGCCTGGCTATAATAAACATACATGCATGCACATATACACGAGGCAATATTTGTATTAAATAAGTTATGATTTCTCTTGGGAGAGCATTCAGCACAAGCTCCCTCTTGTACAGCACTGTTCTCTTGCTTCACCTGTAGCTGAATGTGTCCTGCAAATCCACCATGTATAGTTTCGGTACCATTTTGCTTTATTTCATTTAGTAATCCTAAAATCTGCCTCTGGATCACATCATCCTTCATTTTAGTCAGATTGTGAGGATTCTAGAAACGGGAAGTCTTTATGCACAGCTGCTATGAGATATCAGCTGGATCATGTCTAATTAGATAGCACACACTGGGTAATTAATTTTTTTTTTAGGCAATGGATCCTTCTTTTGCTCAACTGTTCTAATTCTTCCAGAAGACCTTTACTATCATCAAAACAATAAAATCAAATTCCTGTCAGTGAAGCTGAATCTCACCTCGCTCATTCATAAGAAAAATGAAGCTGAGTTAATGTGGCGATACCAAAACCCTAATGTTTTTATTTAGGTATCTTGTTCAAAAACAATTAAAATTCCTTCATGGGCTTGGTCATACAGAACACAGTCCTCTTTGCTATCATCTTCTTCTCCAAACTTCCAGCTCTTGTCACTGTACTAATCCCTCCTCTGCATACTCACCTTCTGTTACACTCATTGAGTCTCTCTGACATTTCATCTAAGAGAAGCTTCTCACCTGACTTGCTTTTAATTTTTTTTTAATTAAAAAAAGCTCCAGCCACTGTGATCACAAAATATCAAAAGAATTTCAAAGAGTCCTTTACTGTTTTTCCCAATGCTCTGCTTATGACCTTGCTTTTAAGTTTGACCTTTTCTAATTTTTGTCTGAAGGAATGGCCTGATTATACCTAGAGATGGAGCTAACCATGGCTGTAGCATTGCAATTGTGCCGTGCTGTTTCTATGCAGCTTAAAAAATTCAGGTCACTGGCCATTTTCTCACCTCTGCAGAGCAGAATTAACACTACAGTGCCATCTGAACATTAATGACTTAAATTGCCTTTAATGAAATGAAAGATACTTTGCATGACCTTCTTGGCTGGGGTGAATAGCAGAAAAAAGAAGGCAAATCTCTGATATATGTTGCTTAATTTGTTTCTACAGGTTCCCTTGGGCTAAATTACTGCAGTGGTGCAGTCAGCTTTCTTCACAAGGCCTGCCATCATTAGCAGTGCTGAAAAACCTCTCATTATGAGTATCTTTACAGGGCAAAGGTGGTGTTAAGCAAGTGTTCATGTAATATACCGTGGGTCTGGTGATTGCAATATGCTGATGCTGCACTAAGCGTTCAGCTCCTTCCAAGTTCTTTCACCAAGACTGACTTCAAATGTCGAAATGGGAAATTGTATAGCCAAAACCACGATCTTGGAATATCCCTTTCGTAGTCACCAGAAGGCCTACATGCCCCTCCGGTTGGCTGTGAAGCAGCATGCGGTGCCTCGGTGGAGAGAGATACGATGGCAGTCTGGAGCAGCCGGTGGAGGAGAAACCATAACCAGGGCAGCCTAGAGTGTTGCCAAGCCTCTGTGCAAACAGGGTGGGTGAGTGGACATAGGGAGGGAGGGAGGGAGGAGGGAACGGGACCAGTGGAGGACAGTGGCAACAGGTCATTGCTGCACTGTAAACTGGACAAGCAAAGATGAGTGTCACAGCTGGGGTGGTTATGTACTGGGAACGTATACAGAGGCTGGGAGCCAGGGCTGTCTGTGCCCAAGCACTGGGAACAGGAGGATTTAGTGGAGAAAGTGTGGGAGGGAAAGCAAGCCTCAAAATGCCTGCAGTTAGCGATGTTGAGGCACCGGGGACCCAAGTGTGGTGTGTTAGTCATGAGACCTCCTTCCTGTGGAGTTAAATCCTGGAGGGCAGCGTGGGCTTGCATCTTCAGCAGCTTCCTCCATCAGCAGCCTCCTTGCTTCCTGCATCCTCATGGCTCACAAGTGCAGAACAAAAACCCTTCTGGTACATTCCCCCCTCCCGCACAGCGCTGTCTTCTCTGTCCAGTGTGAGTTCATGCAGACGGCAGGGAGCAGAGAGGGGAGTCCAGGCTGTGCACAGCTGTGCTGCAATGTGTGATGAGAAGCAGAGCTGGTTGTCAGCGATGTCTTTATCCAAGAAAATTAATAACTTGAAGATCGTGTAGTGGATTTAGAGGTGAACAATTCTTTTTTTAAACAGGTGAATAAATCCCTGAGTCTAAAAATACATGAGGAAAAGGGCAAGAAAAGTAAGTGACTAGGCATAATCCATAAAAAAGAAGGCATGGGACTGGGTGTTGTAATTTCTAGTTCGTAACCTTGTGTTTGGTTGTCTGGACTATGGTTCCCTCTGCTGCCCTATCTTGAATTTAATTAATTTAATTACTTCAATGGGAACAGAAACAAGACCTTAGGCTGAGATTTTCAAGGACAGTTGAGGGAGTCAGAGACTCACTGCTGGTTTCCAGAGTGATTTTGTTGTTTTTAAAACCTATTGGAAACCCAAGATCTCACTTACTTGGAAATGGTGGCTTAGGGAATTTGAAGTTCTTTTATTCGTTTCCTGCTTGCAAAGAAGGATGTTCAGAAGAATTATGTGGACCCTGGTAGAGCCGTCAGTTGATTTGTTGGCCGTTGCATGTAGCCATCAGATTCCTTGACAGGTAAGTATGTACGTAGGCTTGCTACAATACATTTTTAAGACAATTCAAAAAAATGTAAAACTAAGAGTTGCATGACAGGGAGACTTATAATAACAAGATCACATATGACCTACTGGATCCACCTTTTGAATGTCTCAAAATGTGTTAATACAGGTAAGGCTGAAGATCATAAACTCAAAAATTACTCACTGAGGACCTACTGACACCTCGGGCAGGGGAAGGGACAGCCTGTGACTGCATGGACATCCACAGTGGGGAGTAAGGAAGGAGTGTTTTCCCTCTTCATCAATCTAACTGTGTGAGTGTCCACCCATGTCTGCTACAGAGGACTTAGCAGCGTGAGTAGATCATGTAGGCATAATGGAGATCCCCCTTTATTTTCCTGGATATGCAAGGATTTATAGTGCAGCTCAGGAGATTAAATCTGCCAGATGCGGCTGAGCTGGGAGTTGGGTCAGCCTGAGGGTCTCACCACGCACTCTGTGGGATCTCAGTGGGAAGGGTGAGAAGGAGGGTGTCTGGCAGAATGGCTGCCTGAGCCATACGATATAGCATATAATTTTTCTCCCATCTACAGGTGTTCAAGGACCATGCACGCAGTTATCCTTGGATACAAAGGCACGCACATTAAATTTGCACAGCCAGCTGTGCTCTGCATGCAGGTCACATGCAGGTAAATGCACATGTAGCAAGTTTGGCATGCAGCTCTCCTTCAGACACACAAATGTCAGCATAAGGCGTGAGAATTAAAGACCCACAGCTGAAAACATAGCCATTAGCATGCAAAGGAGTTTCAGCATCATCAAAGTTCCCTGTGCTTTGTCTTACCATAAATGGATCGCGAATAAAACATTCTGAGTCATGAGGAAGAGCACAGCTCCCATAATTGCAGGTGAGCGATGTAGAGATGGCATGGCAACACCACCAACTCCATCGCGCTGTAGGACACGGGGAGTGACAGAGAAACAGTCATCTCGGCTCCATCAGCAGAGCCATCTCAGGAGCCTGTCTGCCTGCCACGGAGGCACATGTGCACCTGCAAAGCATCATTAGATAAATCTACATCCACAGCTCCTGGCTCTGCTGCTGGGATACTGGACTGGGAGTTTTAGGTCCGTCCCAAGGCTTGGGTGGATTGCTGAGAGCATGCCTTTTTAATGCACCTCCTCCACTGACTTCTGGATTTCATCAGTAAATTCTATCCAGCATTGGACAGAATTGCCTCACCACAAAAATGCATACATGTAAATGTTTATTCATGTTTGCAGAACTGTAACTAAAAAGGGGACAGAGCTGGCTTTGAGACAAAATTCCATTCAGGATTTGTGGAAAGCTGTGGTAAGTTACAACTCTCATCGTGCCCATGGCAAAGGTGTTACCATCCAGCAGGAACTGTGGTGTAACCTGCCATCTCTAAAGCCTTTCTATAGGGGTAGGGACACTAATGGCAGAAGATTGAGGTGATGTTTAGTCCCAGGGAAAGGAAAGCAAAGCACCATTTCCAGATTTGCCCTTTTTCTGGGAATACTTTGTATAGGGTTTCCTATGTGAAGAAGGACCTGCTGCTTGCTCCTCTAATTCTGTTGTGGGTGACCTGTAAAATAAGCACACAAATACACATGGACATGCACACGTCTGTCATTCCAGCTGTGTCCCTGATTAGAAAGCTCTAACCATATACTTGTTCAAGTTACTTTCTAAATCCGTCATGATTGGTAGTGTGTCATGTTTCTTGGAAGCGGCCTGTTTCAGGTCACAGAGTGTAATTAAAGGCAATTAATGCAATTACTCACAACTGTGCTACTGACAATGCTCCAGATGCCATTATGGCACTGTGCTTCCTGCTGCTGGCCCGCACAGGCTGTGCCTTTTTGTTCTCCCAGTGTTGTCATTGTGGTTAAACCAGGGGGCTGGAAATAGGAGAAAAGTATAATTTATTCTTCCTATCTCCCCTCACTCTGAAAATTTCAAGTGTGCTAGGCAGACCTCAAAGCCATTTGTCTATTCTCTTTTCTATTCACTGACTGATGAAGAGTAAGAAGGAGACAAGGGTGAAGACTGCCATGGAAAATGGTCATAGTTGAAATGTTATAAAGCACTTATATATAAAAAATATATTTTACAATAGTCTGTACTACAATTAAACATGTACTAAATGTGTCGATTTTCACTAATGAGTTTTATAATTATGGAGTAACTTGTTCAAAGTGACTATAACTTTAGGCAGTAAAATCTGAAACACTTGAATTAGCTGTGAACTTCAAACCTGTCATCTGGAATCCAGCCCTGTCTTTCCCTTTTGTCTCAGCCGCTGCCAAGTAATTTACAGTTCAAGAAAGGCTAATGGAGCTATAAACAAAGCACAGAGGGCTCTCACATTTCCTTTATTGGGCTGTGGTATGAAAATAGCCACTGCTTCCAGAGGAGGGCACATGCGTAATTACAGAAGTGCCTCAAGTCTCCTGCTTATCTGCAGAACAGGTACACCATAAATCATCTTTCATTTTCAGTGGGGCTGGCTTAAGGGGCTGAAACCTACCTGATTTCATTCTCTGTCCTCTGGGTTTATTTTTGTAAAGTGAGCGTTGGCCTACTGGGATGATCATTAAACTTATTAAGTCTCTAAAGAAGGATTGACTACTCTAAGCTTGGTTTTAAAAGCTGTCTCAGATAGATAGTGGGATACCTTTGGATCACCTCGTAAGTCTGTCAATCACTGCATGCAGATTGAAGTTCAACATTTCCCACTTGCACCAGCATGAAACAAAAATATCTCAGCTGAGCTGAATGGTGTTGAAACTGTTTTATAGCGATGCAGTTGTGACAGTTCATTAGCACCAGGTCAGGGCTGTCTCGTGTTCTCCTATGCCTTTCCCGAAATGCAGGTTCAGCAGTCCTGGAGCCTGGGCAAACAGCACTGTCCTGCTGCAGCTGATGTCTCTGAGCACTGCCAGCCTCCAAGGCCAGCTCCTCCTGCTGCTGCTGCTGCTGGGACAGGGGCACAGGGTGGCCTAGGAAAGCCAAAAGCTTTGTCAGGGACGGCTGAGCCCATCTCCCTGCTTCCCACAAGGACGGTTGCAGGAAAGGGGAGTCTGTGTCCTTGGAAAGATGCAGTAGGATTCATCCAAATCTTCTTTTGGAGAAGGTTGACTCTTCTTTTGGATAAGGTTGACTGTTAGCAGATGCCAGTAGCTGATGGTCAGCTTCACTGCAAGCATGTGTGTTAGTGCATACATGGATATTTCAGGACATGAGTCCAAATGAGCAGAAGTAAGCTAGCCTGCACATGCACCTTGGAGTTCACTCCTCAATTTGCTGAAGCTGGGTTTGCTGGCTCTGGGACCTTGCAGGGCAAGCAGTCCTGTCAGATACAGATGGGTTCTGTACAAACCTGAGGCTGATCTTCAGCTCTTTAGTAGTCAGCATTGCTCTGCAATGAAGAGGCAAAGAGGCTGGGTCATGTACGTACCAGCCAGCCAGAGGAAAAGCTTTCCAGACTGACAGTTTTCATGAGCCCTGATGATAAGCATTTGCATCTCAGCTGACAAGAGCCATGGTTTGATTTTTAGGTCTGCTCAGAAATATCATTGGTAAAAGCATGGCAGAGTTGCAGCAGACACCTTGAGACCCTTCACAGCTTGGCCCTTTTCATGCACCCCTGCCCCTCACCAAACTTCAGCTGTTCCACTGAGTGTGTGGCTTGCAAGGCATTTTGGAGAGCCAACCTTTAGATGGGTGGTACGACTATAAAGGGAGGTCAGAAACTGTGTCTCTAAGATACGATATTTGGGATAGTTGTTCTGATACTAAAGGGGAAGCAGCTTCTACCTGCGTAGGGCATTATTTCTGTACTGCATTGTACAGCCCATACAATGCCCAGCAACCCTCAAGACTTCCACCCTTTGTATGGTTTCTCCTATCCAGCTTTGCAGAGCGTATCAAGCATAACTCAGGTATGTACCTACTGTTCTCAGTTCAATTTCATCTCAGCTGCCCCACTTCTGCTCCCATCCGCATTGCCCTCAAACACATAGTGCTCGGGTGGACTAAGGAGTCCCCAGCCAGGGATCGGCATCCCTGGCCAGCCTGGCAGCACTGCGGCAAAGAAGCTGTCCCTCTGCACGTGGTCAGGAATGTCACCTTAAATGTCATTGCAATGTACAAGTGAATAGGAGCTTTCCTACTGAATTCCATTACACCTTCTCTTGATATTTAGAACACATTCACTACAGTGATACGACTATTGGGAAGAACAAGATATGAAATAACATGCCATTGGGGAAGGGGGGAGCCTTAATCCAACTGGAAATGGGCTACCACGGCAGGCTAGATGAATGCAGGTTGGTTTCCATACAACACCCAAAAGGGTTTTCGTAAGAGTGCTCAGTGTGCCATCATCCACTGCATCAGGTTTGTAGAGCTTTGCATCTTGCGTCTTTTGACAGCTACGGCATGTGCATGTTTGCTTGGAGAATTTCCTTGCAGTCATGGCTCCAGCCACAGAGGAGACCCCCTATGAGCAGTGCCTATAGACTAGTCTCCAGTCAAACCTCCTCTGTTTTGTGGGAATTGGTGTGAGGTATGCCAGGGCTGCTTTCCAAATGGATGGTACTGTCATAAGTGCACATCCTGGTTCTTCGGTAAAATGAAGACTAGGAAGAGCTGCAACCTGGGTGGCTCCTGAGTCACTGAATAATCAAAGCTCATCCCATCTTCTAGTGTTAGAAGCAGAAGATAAGATGTGAAATCTTACATTAATGATCAGTTTATTATACACCTTGGTCGGTATCCATGAAGCCATTTAGGAGTCAAGGTTGTGTTGACTTGAGCCTTGCCTTCATTTCAATATCATGAGGCTCCTGAACGTACCCGTGAAACCCGGCTGATGGGGCATACAGCTAAAACCAGAACGGCCATAGAGTTTCACAGCACAGTCTGACACCGTCCTTAATGTCACCCCACTCTGTACAGACGTGACAGCAATGATGATGTTTTGTGTCCAACTTAGACAGAAAGAGAGGCTAAGGAGGACATATAGTTGTGCTTCTGGCAAGAGGAAGAGGAATTGAAGGTGTACAGGGTGAGCTGTTAGCAACCATCTCTGGTCAGTCAGTCCTGACTGGGATTTGAGCTACAGCTCTGAATTTTCTCAGTCTGCCTCTGAATCACTGCCAAACACCGTCAGGAACCTCTGATCGTGATTTGCCACAGAAAAAAAAAAGCTGTTTTTTTCTCTTGGCTCTGTAATGTACTTCTGATTTGACCTAGAAGGTTCATATCTGGTTGAGAAAGACTCCTTCAGTGCTTGGTATTTGTCTTTTTTTATTGTAATAAAGTTACAAATTATACAGAAACTCGGGGGGAAAAAAAATCGAGTTGCAGAGAGGAATCAGCAGAGCTTTTGATTGGTATCAATTTACAGACCTTGCCTAGTGATCAAATAAATTAAAATCTCTTGCCTCTTTACTCCTGATTCATCTAGTTTCTCAGTGGGCAGTTTTAAAAAAATTGCAATTTAAAATATTTACTGTGTCAGTGTTAAATGCATTCTGTATTTTATATTTGTAATTTGATTTCAATACATAAAAGCTCTAAAAAACTTTGTCTGTTGGTGCTCCCTAGTGGTGAAGTTTGCCTGCAGTAAAGCTGCAGGAATTTTGCTAATGATTGTGCCATTCCATATCTTAATTGCTTTAAATGTAAGTCCCGCAAAAAGCCTGATTGGGGGTATAAAGTCATTCACACATATCAGTGCTTGCAGGACTGTGCTTTCATGTAGCACAGGGCCTTTATGATGTGAAAAATGTACACAGCAGCAAAGAAAATCCTTTTTCCTTCCTAGGCTTTGTTTGTTTCTGTCCTTAGCATTAACGTGCTTCATAAACTTTCCTAAATAAGACAAGATATGCCACTCTTGCCTCTTTTCTCATTCTGTATCAGACAGAAAGCCAGGCACCAATGCAGTCAGAAAGACACACACACACAGAGGCATGGAGAATATTTCTGCTCTCAGACCCATCCCCGGGGTCTGTTTCCAGCAGCAAGTAGTGCAGTTCGCAGTAGGGCAGTCACCCCCGTGTTGGGCTCCATGGCTCCCTCCCCATAAATGTACCAGGCTGGGGACAAAGCATTGGCAAAAGGGACTTTGATGAATGCCAAACTGACATCAACCCATGCCTCTCTCTTGGGCTGAACTTTACCCACTTGAGAAATATCTGAGAGAGGAGGAAACCCCACAGCCATGAGTCTACTCTTGCCTGCAAAATAGCTGTATGCAGCCAAGCGCCACAGCTCCCTAGTGCAGCAGGAGCCAAGCATAACCATGTTGCCCCTGAACCACTGCAGTTAAGCCAAAAAAAAAAGTTTCTTCTGCCCTTATCCACTGCCAGCCGTGGTACAGGAATTATTCTGAGCCTGAGCTGATGGACAAAGCCTTGCAGACTGGATTTGCACTGGTAAATCCTCATTGTGTCAATCTCCTCCAGCACAAACCCCCTAAAGCCTTTGGGTTTCCCCGGCACACAATGGGATTTATGTCTACACAGGCAAATGAAGGAACAAAAGGAGAAGTTGGTGCAATCTATATACCCAGATCTGATATCTTTTAAATACATGTATGTAATATAAATAAGCATATAAAACATGTATATACCTTTTAAATTACACCACTCTCAAACACTCAAGCACTGTACAGTAGTGTTGACGCAGGTTCATTTATGTGAAAGGTTGCTAAAGCTGTATTGCAGGAAAGGGAGTACCACAGCACCACATACGCAGAGGCAGTGGGATGCTTCTGCCCCAGGGAAACGGCCACTAATCCCGGTCCAGTAAAGAACAAGGCTGACTGTGATGGTTTAGATTCTGCTGAGAAAGGGAAATTGTCCCATGACTTCAAAAGGCCCCGGAGAAAACAACGGAGTCAGAGGATCACCTCTTTTTGCACAGAGGCAGTGACTCTGAGCAGGGAATGGGAGCACTGGGACAGGAGTGGTGATTAAGGATGCGCCTGGTTCCCTTCACTTCTTCCCTGTGGGGTGGCTTTTGGGTGCTGGTTTAATCAAACAGGGTGATTACCAGATGCTTTGACTGATGATTATCAAACTTTTTGATAGCAAATACCGTTGTTTATCAGGGATCCTTATTGCTTCATATTGTTCCTTTTGAAGATTTTTTCTATCCTTTTTTCTATCAGGCAGGATCTTATCTTCCTACCTTCAGTGTTTTCAGCACCATGTTATCTCTTTCAGGAAGTTGAGACCTACCAGCAAACTGGCTGGAAGCAAATTGAAATCAGTCTGTAGAACCTGTAAAGGAAAATTTCAGTTTCTAGTGTTTGCCTTATGTATGCACTTTACTAGACCTCCCCTTCCGATGCAAGAAAGCCCAGTACAGCAGATGGCTCCTGCAGTTGCAAAGTGTATTTCCAGTGGCCTGGAACAGAGCTTTTTCCCCATGTACTTTCCATGACTTGGGTCAGCTTTCGAGAATTGGTTCCCTGGGAGTTTTCAAAGCCTGTAGGCAGGCGATGCACACCCCGGCTCCCTTGCTGCAGATGGGGAGCAGTTGCCCTGGTAAATATCAGGGAAATCAGCTTGTGGCACAACCTGCTGTCTCCTGAACTCTAGGTATGCTCACAGGTACCAATGGTACTGTCATCTGCATCGAGCACTGATATAGCTGCAGGGTTATTTGTTACATGAAATGACAGGTATTTTCTCCTGTCTTTTGTCTAGAATACCTGCTCAGCTATGGGGTACAAAGGCCTCACGTCTCTGTTGTTCCTCCTGTTTGCTAGCACTCCAGAAGTACTATCATTTCTCATAGAAGAACTAAACACAGATGCAGCTTCCAGCATGACTTGCTGGGTGATGTTTCAGGGATCCCAAATCTCCAGCCCTGTTCGCTGTCTCAGACCTCAGCATCCGTCTCTCACTCCAGTGCTCCAGTGCCTATGGGAACCAAGAGAGAGTTAGTTTGCTCAATGACTTAAACAGTGACTGGGAGTAATTTAGGAGGCCGCTGCAAACGGGGAGTCTGTGGTGTCACATTGCCATGTGATAGATGACCCATGTAGGACAAAGTGGTGGTGCCAGCTCACTTGCGGCAATGCCCATGGTCCAGCCATGAACCATCGGCCAGGCCCTCGATGCCGGGTTGATGATGCAGAACAGGAGCGTGGGGCTGAAAACCTGCTGTCCCTCTCCTGCATTCACCTCTCTGCAGGCTGGGGGCTTCTATGGTAATCTGGGTGGTCCTTAAAAGCCTTGATGGAGCAAAAAACACTCACTTCTGTGAAGGTGGGAGTCACATATGTCCTTTGGATTGCATGGGGGAAACTTGCCCTTTACAGCTCCTCCTCAGTGAAAAAGGGCATGCAGCCACATTTTGTAACTTGTGTTACTTGCCGGGACATGAGCCCCTCTTTGATTTGTCCTCCACAGAGGAATCCACCCTAGTAAATTGTGTGCTTACGGAAATCAGAAATTATATAAAATATGTATTAGAAATTATACCTTTAATATAATTTAATATAGTTATAATTTAAATTCTAAATTACATAAATTATAGATTGGTCCAGGCAGCCCATGCAGGGGTGGTGGAAAGGGACTTCCCCAAGATGCTACCTGTATCTGGGGGCCCAAGCTGTCCTGGGGTGCCTGCTCTGCACATAAAATAGGGATACCATGAAGAGAAAATGCCGTTCTCTCCATGGACAGGCCTCAGGGAATGTGTGTAGGTTTCTGACCGCAGGAGGGAAAAACAGCGTTGCAGACTGCCTGGCCCGGAAGCAGGGAGCCCCAGCACTGGCAGCCAACTATTACAACCAGTATGGGGAAGGGGCACATTTTTGGCATCGGAAGAGGCTAATGGGTTTCAGTTTTGGCAGCTCCAGCTGATTTCCAACCTTTTCAAGACAAGAAGAGACCTCTCCTGGTGCATCTTTTAGAAGATAATTTTTTCTCAAGGTTCTTGCAGGTTTGTTTTAAGTCTTATTTGATTTGGATGCACGAGAAACAGGGCGATACCTGTACTGAGGAAATCCTGCTCTGTGATTTGTTCTCATCAAGCTTAATCACCTTGATTTAAACACTCATAGGGTTGTAGGAAGGGGGCTGTGTACATGCGTGATTCATGTTTTTCTGGGCACACCACAGATTAGATCTATTTAGCAGAGAGAACTGTGGAGAACTGTGCTGCTTCCTCCTTCCTTGGTGGCTGGTTTGGCAAGCAGGCTGTTGTGTAAAGTGGCTGACTTTCCATCCACCCTCCACAAGAAGATGAGGTGGCTGAGTGCTGAGTAAATGCCTGCATGCAATATTTCTGGTTGGTTCCCTGCCTCTCCTCTGCTGGTAAGATGCCTTACAAGCATGGAAACTGGGGTTTAGTTTCCCCAGAATTTTGTTTTTCTGCTGTGTGGTAGATAAAACCTACTTTTAAGCATTACAGGCCCTGGCAGAAGGGGTGCTTTTGCTGCTTTGGGGGAATGCGCCTGTGCTGTAGTTGTGCTTGGGTAATCCCATGGTCGTGCTTCAGTCCATCAGAGCAGTTGCTGGGTGTAACGGGGATGAAATCCAATGTGGCCTCTAAAGGTGAAAAGTCTTAATTTAATTTCCAGGTGATCTGTGGAATGAAGAAGTGACAAAACAGGAGCTTGAAAGCATGGAAACGAAGGAAGGTGCTGAGCTGGGGTTTCCCTCCTTGGCTCCAGCCCATTACCATGGGGTGCAAGCAACAGGGATGAGGCTCAGCAAACAAGGCTTGTGCTGGGTCTTCCTGGTGATGCAAGCAGTGAATGTGTTTTTCCACGCTAAACACCCTGAACTGTGCCTGATCTGAAGCAAAGCCACCTGAACATGTTTTTAGAAGCAGTGGCTGGTTTTGCTTGCTGCTGCCCCAGAGCGACCTTGGTGCTGACCCCTGCCACAATGAAGACCGGAGTCCTGGGCTATTACTGATGCACCAAATACTTCCAGCTTGTTAATTAAAGTCAAGGAGCAGCAAGTTCTGTATAAGAGAGGGAATGCCTGACTGTTCGACAAAGCAGACAGAGAGGGCAGCTGCAACTCAACGTTTTCAAATCCTGCAGCATAAAATCTGAATCTGCTAACACAATCCTTGGACAGAAATTGTTCTTCTCCACAGGTGCTGCTGTTTCATAGCATCCTCTGTGCTGATACAACCCCTCTCCTCAAAGCCTTTGCCTCTGCTCTTCGATCCCACACCTCCTTCAGACCAGCGGTGGCAGCCAGGGAGGAGGCAGCGGCACGGCTTCCCCGCTGAAGTAGAGCACAAGCGACAGGTGCCTGGCTGCAGGCAAGGCTGCCCGCCACCGCCGTGCCATGCCAGGGGCAGTGCCACCCCTGTCATCAGACAGTCCGGTGATGGACAGAGTAAATAAGATATTTTATGGTTCACTTTTCTTATTGCCACAGGATATGTCAAAACAGCTCAGTATTGAAGCCATTCAGATGGCCTTTCGTGCTTAAAGGTGCCTTCATTTTTTTATTTCAATATCCCTTCTCATGGGGGACATATAGGGTGATAAAAGTTTAAAGAGGAGGAAAAAAACCTCACTGAATTATTGAATTAAGTGCAAAGTGTATTTTCCTCCCAGTCCAGCCTGATATTAAATTTTAATCTGCCATGTAGGGATGAGAGATTTCTCTTGTACTTTGTTTTCAGGAAGATTTTGAGGGGGAAAAAATGTCTAGTGAATAGGGTCAGTTTATGCTCTTAAAACTGCAGACTTTGTCAGAGAGCAGACAGCTGAAGCCATGTCTGCAAGATCTGTGTGAGATGAGGGGTGCAGTTCAGTAAACTCTTGCTATTCATCATCCAAAGAACTAGTAACAGACCACAGTTGTGAATTTTATGTGACAGGATGAACAGTTTTTCCTGTCTCTGCACCTAGGAGATCTAGAAAGCACCAGGAGATGTCACTTGAATTGAAGACCTGTTTGACTTCTGTTTTGCTTACTTCCCAGAAAATGTTGTAGTGTTTGCCCCTTTCCTTCTGCTCTTTCCCCTTTACAGTTCTACATTTTCTCCCTTGAGCAGAGCTTTGGGTGAGAACATAGGCTGCTCTCAGAGGGGGGTTAGAGGTTGACTTGGCAGGATAATACGGTTTTTCCGTGTAGGAGGAATTAGATATAGGGTGAAATAGATGAGGTGTGACCTTGTGAAACCCAACTAGAAACGCTACAATCTCAGGCAGAATACTCACTGGATTTCTCTGCTCCCTTTGAGATAACATTTCCCCATTCTTTGAAAAATGATCTTTTTTAAACACATTGCAGCAGAGATGAAGGGATGTTATGTTTTTCTGGAGAAACATTTCTTGTAGAAATAATGAAATTCAGGCCATGGATATGTGCATAGACACTCCCAAAGTCTGAGTGTTGTAAAATGGCGTGCATCTGTACACTGACCTCTCTGGGTTGCTCCCAATTTGATTCCAGTGATAGTGCTTTGGTCTTTTGGGAATACTGCACCAGAGCCTGAGACCAGAGACTTTATAAGGCACAGCATCATATGGGTGTGAAAGCCTGCTGGACCGCAGTCCAGAGGAAGAGCATCTTTTGGTGCTGATGCTTTTCCATGTGAAAATCAGTCCTTGAAGCCCATCAGCTTCAAGCAACTGAGTTAAGTTCACATGAACCCCCACCTAAGGATGTAATATGGCTGTACTTATGCTGCCCTCAAGCCCTGACTTTGGTGTGAAGTCGACCAGTGCCAGTCTCCACCTAACATTTCTGTTAATGCTAACTGTGGTGCATGTCTGCTAGCTTGTTATCTGATTATGAATGGCACAGACTGCTTGTAGACTGTGTGAAGCGCCCTTTCCTTGTAATAATTTTAAAATATATAAACTCTTTTAGTAACTCCTTGTTTTCCTGTTAAGAAAAAATGTAAAAGCAGTTTCTCAGCTAGAAGCTTTTAGCCACCTGCGTTATTCTACTATAAACACTGACTTGCAGCTCACAGCTGTGGTTTCTTTCTACAAGCCTGGGAGAAGCCAGGCATCTCCTGTTTGGGGTCCCACTGGGGCTGGAGGGGCTGACATCAGTGAGCTGGCCGTGCTGAGGGTTAAGAGATGCTCTCTGAAAGGTAGAAGCCAGTATTTTTCACATAACTTTACAAATCTCACCCAGCAGCAACCATGGAGCCAGAGTGATGACTATTTTGATTTCTTATGACAAGTTTACACAATGTAATAAGAATCTGGCAGAACATCAGTTTGCTAATTGTGTCTTCAAGTTGTGTAACACTTCCTTGGTCAAACTCAGAATTAAAAAAAAAAAACTGCAAAGACAACTGGAAAATGAAGCTATGCAGGAAGCTCTGAGTTGTTTTTCTTTTTCGAGGATATATATGACCTTGGGTCCCAAAAAACTGGGAAATGTGTTTTGAGGACTCTGACATCTTGACATGTTTCTGCCAGTCTGCTGGAGTGAAGAGGGATTCAATGCAGCATTGCCCTCTGGGTGGGATGCACGCTGGGTATTTGGGAGGTTTTGGGTTCTGTTCCAGATTTTGATTATTTTTTTAGGGCAAACTACTTCCTTGGTTTGTGCTTGCCATTGCTGTTTCTGCTCTGCATGGGTGTATTCTCTCGCTTTTCATTTTAACTCCTGCCCTGGCACCTCAGTCTTGGGGTGGTGCCTGTGTTGCAGGGCAGAGGCGCTCAGCAGCTCTTGTCTGCTGGCTGCACTTCCCCAGGGTCACTGTGTGCCCAGAGCTCACCGCAGAGGGCAAAAGGCAAAGTGCCGTAAATAACCTCAAATGTATTTGGATTTTTGCTTTCTCTGGGAGCCCCTGTTTTGCACACAAGGTGCAGACAGGCATTTTGCCCTGGCCTGGACTCTTGTCTCCTGCTTCCTACTGAAAGCTATAATGAATTATGAGCATGTGGCATCTTACCAGATTCTCACTCTCTTACCTTCAAACTGAGAGCAGAGAGCTTGTGCAGCTCTATCGGGCAGCACAAAGGGACCTGCAGTGCACTCAGCCATTATGGCCTAATGCAAAGGTATTTTTACTCTTCTCAGCTCACATTGAGTAGCTACATTTGTACGAAGAGCTGTTCCTCCACAATTCTCTAGAACGTGTCTCTCTGGAGGTGCTGGTGGAGAGGCCATTTTGTTCTGACCATTTCTGTCACCTGACCAGATCTGCCTTCATTAACAGATAACCAAATCAAACAAAATCTCCAACCTTTCATTTAAGAGACTGCAGCAAACCATGCCAAGGTCACAGCAATCTGCAAAGTTGGCTGACTTTACAGCTACCAGTCTTACAGTAAGTTAATAAGGAAGCTTTTTTGTTGGCTTCAATGCACACAGGTTACAAGACGTATGGGGAAGTGTTTTGTGGTTTGTTTGGTTTTTTTTTTTCCTTTAAAATGTTGAATTAATCTTTCATGTACTTACATTTATATGGCTGTTGATATGCTTCTGATGTATTGATTGGTTGGAATTTTGCTTACAGAGGAGAATGCACAGTGTTTTTCTATGTATAGTATAGTGAAGGAATGAACAAAGTAATTGTTCTGAAGGGCTTCATCGCTTTTCTAAGCCAGCACCATCGGTGCAAGGAGCCAGGAACTCAGGTAAGGAAAAGGATGTAATACCTGTTCTCCTCTTGGTTCATTGGTAAGACTGCTGATTTCTCTGTCTTCAGTTTTACCATGTTTTGGGTTTGATTATACTTCAATCTCTCTGAAAGGCTTGTTCATTGATGAATTATTGTGCAAAAAGTGCTCTGAGGTCTCACTACGACAGCTGTGTGAAGACTTACTGCCTTTCTTTACTAAAGGAGGAAGCAATGTTTTGACTTGATGCAATTTCATTTTTCTCAGCAAGGTATAAAAATCATAATAGCATATGTGTCTAAAAACCTAAAATAGAAAGCAATTGCACATTTTATTTCAAACTTTTCAAAATGAAATCTTTTGGAGTATTGTTTTAAAATAAATACTTTGCTTTTAAAATTTCCTATTGGGTTTTGGTCTTTTTGAGGCAAAACAAAATGGTAATGTTCTACTGTAACAGCCTATCAAATTTAGTGTTGATTCAATCTCATGATGAGGGGGAAAAATCTTTTGCATTTTTCAATGAATAAATAGTTTGCCTGGAAAATGTTTTCAAGTTTACTAAGCATTATTACTTCCTAAAGACTGCCTATAACCTTCTGCCTCATCAAATAAAGTTTGATTGACCACTGGGGTAAGAAATAGCCTAGCTGTTTTGTCTTCCACTGTTGGTAGAAAATTCACATGAGCTTTGAAACACGATGGTTTGCAGTTTAGACAAGCTAGTCAAAACTAAGAATAGGGTAATAGATGGGACTGCTTACTCTTAAGGTCCTATTTGTTGTTTTACATTTTTTATAGGAAGAACTATCTCATGCTTTTATTCTTATTCCTGGAAAATATTTTTGAGAATAATTCTAAGCAATGAAGAGCAATAGCAGGTCTTTATTTGTCACATTCGAAATTATTTATAAGCAACTTCTTAAATAGGACTAATGCGCAGTCGTGATTAGTACTCCTGATAAATAAGTGGCCAAAAAAGCCATTGTGACTTCTGATCCTTAGCGTATTAACTAAATTACTGATACATGGGTATCATGCATTACTGCCCCTTTCTAGGTACACTGCTTACCAATTTGTATTGTGAAGCAGATTTATAGACTCTGCAAATTAGAAGAGATGTCTCTCTCAGGATACAGGCACAACTGTAAGTGACAGTTTCTTGAGCTTTTGTTACTTGTCCATGTGCTGTAGATGGACACCTTCACTACAGACAAGACTATGTTAATGCACCTGATCCTGCTGAGCCTGGTGATTGGGAGCAGCCAAGGGTGCTACTGTGAACATTACCCATGGGGGTCATGGTCTGCCTGTTCACAAAGCTGCAATTACGGCACACAGACCAGGCACAGGTAGGGCCAAACTATCTCACTACTTCTATGTTTCTATTTATTCCCTGAGAAAATACCACTTCTGGGGAGGGGGACCTGTGTCTGAAGCTCCAGCTTCCATAATATACTGAGAAAAATTGTCATATCCAAGTGTCTACCAGATGAATAGATTGTATTTTAATTACAAGACTTAAAAATTACAAAACCATGTATATAGAGCATTACGGTGCCTCCAAACAAACCTGTATCTGCCAACACATGTAGTGAGGAAAGAACAGCCAGGTCCTACAACAGCCTTGCCAGCAGCATGCATTGAGCAACCAGCCCCTGCGAGCACACGGGGCCAGCGCTCAGTGCCCCGCTCCGGGAGCTCTGCCCAGCGCAGAGCAACGCCATGGGAGGGGGGACCTCCAGCGTGGCAAGTCTACAGAAAGTTCCTCCCTGTATGATTAATTTTATGACAACAGTTAAAGTCAAATAAAGATTCAGCAGCACCAAATTAGATGCAATTCAGTGGTATACTCTAAACTTGTGAGAAATCCCCTCTTTTCCTCCTGGCTTTTTCTGTAGCTATTGTCTGGGACATTTGAAGTGACATGAATCAAAAAGAATTTCTCTGTAAACTTAAGGCATATTTGGATTTTTCTTTTATTCAACATTTTGCAACTACCTATTATCTCTCAATTTTTTTTCATTGGGCTCAAATAATTTTCTTTATCAGCCTTCACCCACAGTTAGAGAACATCTACGATCTGTCTATGATTCCTTCCTGGCATAACTTGTTAAATTTTTTTAGGCAAATAAGAATGGATGAATATTATAGCCAAAACTTCTGTGACCAGCTGTGCACAAAGGAGGAATCTCGTGCATGTAACCAGCAAACATGTCCTATCAACTGTCAGCTTGGAGACTTTGGCCCTTGGTCAGAATGTGACCCATGCGTTAAAAAACAAGTAGGTAGAAAATGTATTATATGGGTTAAATGCAAGAAATTATGCTTACGAGATGTCTTTGTTTCAGATATTCAACTTTATGGCAATTGATCTGCAAAATGACAGTTTCAGTTAACAAGGGAAACTGGTTATGAATTATAACAGTAGAAGATGGAGAGAACAAGTTACAATAAGCAGATCAAAACAGAAAGGGGTGATTTAGTAGCGTAAATCCATTTATGAGAACTTGCTTCAAAATCATAGAATCATAGAATCATAGAATCATTGAGGTTGGAAAAGACCTCTAAGATCATCGAGTCCAACCGTCAACCCAACACCACCATGCCCACTAAACCATGTCCCTAAGTGCCTCATCTACACGTCCTTTAAACACCTCCAGGGATGGGGACTCAACCACTTCCCTGGGCAGCCTGGTCCAATGTTTCACCACTCTTTCAGTAAAGAAATTTTTCCTCA
>NW_008794853.1:108804-117556 GCF_000699145.1 Aptenodytes forsteri | reverse complement strand
GTAAACAGCAGGTTGAGCGAGGCACCTCCCCTGGTAGGCTCACTTACCAGCTGTGTCAGGAAGTTGTCTTCCACACACTCCAGGAACCTCCTAGACTGTTTCTTCTCTGCCGTGTTGTATTTCCAGCAGATGTCCGGGAAGTTGAAGTCCCCCACGAGAACAAGGGCTAGCGATTGAGAGACTTCTGCCAGCTGCTTATAGAACGCTTCATCCGCCCCTTCGTCCTGGTTGGGTGGTCTATAACAGACTCCCAGCAGGATATCTGCCTCGTTGGCCTTCCCCCTCTTCCTTACCCATAGACACTCAACTGTACCATCATCACAATCGTTGAGCTCTATACAATCAAAACACTCCCTAACATACAGGGCCACCCCACCGCCTCTCCTTCCTCGCCTGTCCCTTCTGAAGAGTCTATAGCCATCCATTGCAGCACTCCAGTCATGAGAGTCACCCCACCATGTTTCTGTGATGGCGACTAAGTCATATCTCTCCCGCTGCACAATGGCTTCCAGCTCCTCCCATTTGCCGCCCATGCTGCGTGCATTGGTGTATATGCACTTGAGCCGGGCTATCGATTTCGCCCCCGGCATCGGCACGCCACCCCTCGGCTCATCTCTAGCGAGCCTGGTTTTATCCCCTTCCCCCTTTGAACCTAGTTTAAAGCCCTCTCAATGAGCCCTGCCAATTCATGAGCCATGATCCTTTTTCCCTTGTGAGACAGCTGGACTCCGTCTGTCACCAGCAGGCCCGGTGCCATGTAAACCTCCCCATGATCCATTGTCACAATGAAAGATGAGTTTTCCACAAAAAGGATAAATTAAGCTGTAGAGTTTGCATGTCTGTTTAAGCAGGAGAAAGTCACAGAATCTTTAGCTTATCTGTAGCATTCTATATGCTTTAAAGACAAGAAAAATAGGATCAAATAATCTGTTAAAAAGAGTTAACTGGCAAATCCTAACCAGCACTGGCTAGAAATGCTTGGGCTATATCTTACACTGATAGTCAGGATCAGTTTAAGATTGCTGTTAAGAAGTCCAGAGCACCATTCCCCCAACCTTTGTAGCCTACATAAAAAACAGATGGATGTGCTTAGTATCTGTGGAACAAAGTCCCAGGATGGTGTTTTTCCTCTTGGGCTTGTGTCTGTTGACTGACGGTAGACTTAGAGGTGAGATGGCAGAGAGGAAAGAGATGAAAAGTCAGGTTTGAGTGGATTTGACCTAAAGAAATGAAGCCCTGGCAAATGTAAGGTTGTAGGGAGTGGAAGGGAGCGGAGTGCAGATTGTTTGGGGTAGTTATGTGGCTGGTGGGTCTGAACTTTGAGGCTGACCATGATAGCAGCTCTGAGTTTCTGTGAAGACGCAGCCTACAGCTCTCTGAATGTCCTGCTCAGCTTCAGAAATCCATGCCTGAAAAACAATCTTGAAGAACCTGTCAGATATCATATGTATATCTTTACATATATGTATAACTTTCTAATGCCTGTGCAGGAGGAGGAAGACATGAAAAAGCTGTTCTAGGCGTGAGATGTGAACCACCCTGTGGGGTTCCCATCCTGCAACTGGGATGGAGAGTATGAGAGCAGAGCAGGGAGAAATAGTAAGAGAGTGGGAGACAGCAAACAAGTGGTAAGGGGGGGCATTGCTCTCAACTGAACTGATTTTTTTTGTAATCAATATCCTATTAAATGGCTAAGTTTTTTACCTACGCATCCATATATAGAAGCATTGTTTATTTTTATTAACTTAAAATATTGATGCAACATATTTGCTGCTTCAAGCAAAAAGGCGCTTTTGTGGACTGTGATCCATTTTTCCCTCCAAGCTACAAAGATCACTGCTTGTGACCTTTATAAATATAAACAACCATCAGAATGGAGGACGTGACTTCCAAGGTAAGTGTGAAGACTAGTGTAAGCAAGCTCCCAGTGAGCGGGAGGGATGAAGGGGTGGAAGCTCACACAAATAATATAGTGAGTGTTATGGATCCCAAATGGAGTACAAGGAAGGGTTATCTTGAGCTCAAAAGCTTTCAGATGGTGTGGTGTCACTCCTCGCACTCTCCCTTCATAGTCACTTGGTTACTGATTTTTACTAGACATCTTCCTGCGGTGTTTGACTCCAGGGTCTGTGTACAGAAAGGGAAGTCACAGAAGTCTGCAAGGAACTGTGCTTTTCCAGTGGGGAAAAATTCTTAGAGGAGGAACTGTTCAGTCACATGCAGACAGGTCTCACCAGCACTCCCTTGAAGTGGAGAGGAAAACATATCTAAAGTGATTTGTCTAGCAGCCTTCAGCTTTGTTATTATGCATGGAGGTTACTGACTTGGGGAAAAAAACCACAGCGAGTTCCAGATTTTGCTCCCAGATCTTCTTTAGTAACAGAAACTTTCAGGAAAACCATTTCTGTCCTCCTCTGTCATCCAGTGCTCCTCAGACAAGAGGTCCCATGTGTGAGAGCCAAGCCAGCTGGTTTGGGGATGGGATACGTGCCACTGTCAGAGTATTTCTATTTCAATAGAGTTGATAAGGAACAGGAAAACTCTCTGTAAGCCTGCTCACACACCGTTTCCTACTGTACGTTTAAAACTGAAGATACAAGGACCAAACTTTTGATTCCTCCAGTGATGTAGCCCAGGTTGTCAAGTGTTTAATCATGCATGCTCCATCAGGTCTGTTGACACTCTTGGATTTCAGTTCCCTGCCTGCCTTACCTGGGATGATAGCACAGTAGGATGTAAAGACAAAAAAACTGGTTATTTCCTTCAGGGGTCTGGTTTTGACAAAGCTTCAGCAGCACTGAGGCATGTGGCTCTGCCTGGGGGGGCACATAGCTACAAAAACAGCTCCCGCAAACAGCCCTGGTTTTATTTCTTCTGCCTTTCAGTTTCGTGTCCGGACATTCCTGCGACCATCCCAGTTTGGTGGTCAGGCCTGTACTGAGCCGCTGGTGGATTCCCGCCCATGCTTCCCAACTAAGCTCTGCAACATAGTGGAAGTTGATTGCAAGAATAAGTTTCAGTGTGAAAGCGGTAATGATAATCTTCATTGCGTAACTGCTGCATTATTAGATGGTCAAAAGATTAGACACTGAGACAAAAAAGGTCCAGATGATCCAGATCTTGTATATTCCAGGGAAAAGGAGAAGGCAGAAAAGTCTACTTAAGGATTTCATATGTATTAGTAGCAGCTTATGTTTGCAGTTTCTTCTGTAACTAAAAGTAATTCAAGTGCAATCTCTAGCCTGGGATGTCAGTATGACCATGATAGCTATACAGTAGCATTGTTCCAATAATATTTCTGTGCACAAATTTTTCATGTACAAACATATCCATAGAGTTTGTCTGAACATAAACTCGCACTATTTTATTAAATTTGTGGGTATTTTCTTGTTTGCTTCAATTTAAATATTCCTGATTAACCTCAAAATAACTTTATCCAAATATCCTTTTGCTAAACCTTAAATTAAGCCTTTGCAGCTTCAAAGCAATGCAAAACTGGCAGAACTGAAACAACCGTTTCTTACTGGAATAATCTAGGCATTATACTGCCTCGCTGTTAATTCCTACGGCAAGTTCACACCTTTACTAGGGAAAAAGACAGACTGCCCTTTTCTCCATTCAGATATGATGAATCTTTGCATAAAGTTTCTTGCTGCTGCTGTTTCTCTGGTGCAGGTCGCTGTATTGCAAAAAAATTAGAATGTGATGGAGAAAATGACTGTGGGGACAACTCTGATGAAAGAAATTGTGGAAGGAAAAAGACCGTGTGTAACAAAAAGTTTGAGAGTATCCCGGGTGTGCAGTTAATAGGCAGTGGGTAAGCCAGCTTTGCTTATTTTTCATAAACTTGAGAGTGTTATCTCACTAATTTACATAAACAAGATAATCCCCAATTAGCATTTGAGAGTATCCCATTAAAACACATAATGTCTCAAATTCAAAATAACAAGAAATTATAAAAATGCAACCAAACCATCAGGCTAGGACTTGCCCAGCTGCATCTGCCAGTCCTGCTCTGCACTGCTAGTGCACTAGATAAAGAGCTGTCAGGGAGCACTGCTGTCTGAGTGACCCTTCCTGCCTTACAGCAACCAGAGCATCACGTGCTGGCAACTTCCAGCTCAGTTATGCCAAGTACTTCAGAAATTTTGAGGATGTTCCTCTACAGATGTTTGTTTGTCTATGATACATTTCACATGATACCACCCATCACCTCTTCCAGGCTACTAATTTAAGCAGTGTAAAACCTAAACATGGGATGCCTGTTCCACGTAGTCTTGCATTTTTGAATGGAATTTTGAACTCAGTGCACTCTGGTAACATCACTTGTGGTAGAAATGGAGAACTGCTTGTTCATTTTCCTAGGTAATTTTTACCTAGGAAAGAGTGACTGTCTCATGTTGACATTGGGATTATCTAGAGGGTTAGGCACTGCTGGTAAGTAGGAAACAGGATTGCTACTACAGCATTTTTCAGGTGAAATCAGTGTGAATGAGAAGTTCTTGTAGAGGAACTTCTTTCAAAGCAGTAACATAACCCAAATGCTCATACAGTTTCATTCAAACCTACAAAATCTTCAGTGCAGCTATATACGACTAAATATGTCAAGTGTCTATGCCTTTCTGGGATTGTTTAATCTCTGGAAATAATTTTTTGTTAGATTTCACATTCTGGCAAGAGAGAGCCGAGGGCAAGTCCTCGAAAACTCATTCAATGGAGGACAATGCAGAACAGTGAAGCGCAATGAGCCAAGGAAATCATATCGTATTCCTGCAAACCTGGAGGCTGTCAACTTTCAGGTATTCTCAAGCAGCAACTCCTAGCTGAAAAACCATTGCCATAATCACAGTCCAAGTTATGCGTTCAAGTCTTAGGCAGTAATGTGTGTTTTAGAACAAGATTTCTCAACCTGGTGAAGCCTGGACATGCTTCAGGTGATGTGTGGAAATGGGATAAATTGAGCAGTCGGTTGGCTCTACTCACACCTTTCAGATCTGTGTTTACTCACTGCATCATATATCAGAGTCAACATGATTGATTTGGGCTTCTCTCCTGCTTCTTCCTCATGACTGTGGCCATGTCTTTGTTCTGACTTGGTGCCAAGGGCCTTGCTCCTAACCCTGACATAATCTGGCCAGCGGCTCGTTCAAGTCCAAAGCTCATTTCAGCATCACTGCTATATCCTCGCAGTACCAATGGCTGTCCTAACTTCAGCTTCCTTCTAGTCACCTGCAGCTTTGGGACACAGTTTCTCTGTGAGCCATTTCAGCTCCTCGGTCATGCCTGCTCCCTGCCCAGCCCCTCTGAAGAGCAGCAAGGAGAGGAGGCAGACACTGAGTCTGGGAGGCAGGAGGACAAGAAGTACACAATCTGGGGAGGAGTCTTGCCGGACAGGCCAAGGGCAAAATGAACCTGGCTTGTATTTTATCAAAAATCTGGGAATCACTGGTTTTTTTAGACCTGATATTTTAGACATTTAGACACTGATATTTAGAAAATACTTTGAATACCATGGTTAGGGCACAACATCTGGCTGTGCAGATATCGGCAGGCCCTGTCTGAAGCCAATAGATACTGCATTGGGAAGAAAGGAATGAGGGACGTGAAAAAAGCTCAACTAATGGGTGAAATCTGAACTGCTGATTTTTGCCATAAGTGCTGTGAGTTTTTAGTATTACTTTAACAGGAGCAACTGAACAAAGGACACCCTAATATGTTCCATGGAAACTGCAATTGGATTGGCCATGACATGTAGGTTTTGTCAATAATGGTGAAAAATTACTGTGTGCAGAAATATTCAATGGGGAAAAACAAGCCTTGGTTTGCCCAGGTCTCTTTAAAGCTGTGTGGTTTATTAAGTTAAGGGTCTGTGAATCTCACCTTTGAGAGTGCATCTGTATCTTTTAACATTTAGAGCGGCCTTTGGTATAGAAGAGTCACTAGATCAGGCTTTCTTCTTGGAACCCCAGTGTGTTTTCATACAAAAACATATGAGTTCTTGCAGAATGGAAGTGGATTGGGGGAATGGACCACCTCACTTCCCAAGGTCCTTAGCAGCCCTATTAATTAAACAAGTCTAGAGGAGGGAAAAAATTGAATCTTTCAAATATGCACAGGGATTTGCCTGAGTTTTGGGAAATGAGTCATTTCTGAACTGATGTTAAAGTTGTCTTCATGCCTTGCACAACAGCACCACTGAAGCTTACCAACTTGATCAGGCAGGTTTGCTCCCGGTTCTGACTTAGGACTAATCATACAGTATGGGTGCTAACACTGCAAGTATACTCTAAGAATCTCCTCTGGAAACCTGTTCATTCCTCTATCTGGGAATAAAGAAGGAAGGACAGAAAACATCAAGCTCTTTGCCTTGTACAATATGGAAGCCATGGGACTGGGACTTAGTCATAGTGTGGACATAGCATTAAGGTCTGAGAATCTTTGAAAATGTTTTGAAACACTTGCTGAAAACTATTCCTAAGCTTTGGGGCATGAGGATGGGGAATTTTAGAAGAAAGTGTTACATGTTTGGGTTTTTTTTTCTTGTATAAATGCTTATTAGTAAGTCTACTTCTTATCTTGTATTCATCTCACCTATTAACCTTTCTCAGCCTCATCTTTTGTGTTAAGAACACATGCTTACTGCCATGTCTCAAATAATCAGGCATGTTTCTTCCATAAAAAAATCAAGAATTCATTGCTTAATAGGTTTCTGTTTCAGGTTATTATTTGGGCAAATGCATTTTGCTTTACTGAATCTCCAGGTAATAGATGAAGAGGACGATGTAACATCAGATTTTTACAACGATCTAACTCCCCTGAGTGATAGTGCTCATGGAAGTAGTTCATCCACTCATGGTGCTCAAAGGCATTCTGGTATCCCATTTTTATTCTCAAGAAAGACACAGGTTAAAGTCACGTCATCTTCCTCCTTCAAGAAAGCCATTGAAGCCTCATATGAAAAGGTAATTGAATGTTGCATCCAATTTCTTCCTTTCATTTGATTTCTGTCTGCTCATTTCAGAACTGAGCTACCAAGGGCTACTTTCCTTATCAAGGCATTGGAATTAAATTAAAAAAACCCACTAGAATTACGCATTAAAAAGTTCCTCTTCTGATACTAGAGGATGTTCCCGATTGTAACGTACCTTCTGTAATGCAACATGCTTTTCTGTTTTTACTACAGAAATCATAGACTTATTCCACTTAAAAAAGCAAAGATTTGACATAGGTTTGAGATTATCAGATTGGGTAAACCGCTCCTTTCCCTGTCCTAGTTATAGATTAAGAAGGCAGAATGCCATGTAGTAACAGTAGCAGACAACTCTAAAAAGAAATGAAGTGCACTCAGGGATGTTATACATATACATGTACTGGGAATTAATCTACATTCGTTTTTGATTTGGTAACTAACTTGCATATTGGAGTCTCATGGCTGCCAAGATGCACTTGGTCATAAAGATAATCTCAGAAATAACACATCCACAGAAAATTTTCTGAGAACAGAAAACCTTTTTACCATAAAATTCTGCACCTTTAATGCAGATGAATACTGTGGGATATAATATTATGTATTTTTAGAGTTTAATGACAGTAAAGGATGGGCTATTGTTTGCACTTCTGCATGGAGGAGGCCATAGGACTGACCGAAATTAAGGCCTGTTGAAACCCAGGAGTTCTAATACAATTAGAATGAAACTTTTACAAAAATATCAGTCTTAATATTAAGATTTCCTATGATGGAAGTTTACTGCAGGCCTTGCTAACTTGTCCTAATGGTTAAGTAACTTGACTGCTTAAACTGTCCATTACTTCTAGTTTGAATTCAACTATATTGAAGTTCCAGCTACTGGAAACCTGTTGACTTTCATTCCCATGTAGATACCTGTATACAGATCAGGCTGTTCTTTTGTACAACTGGTAAATTTATTTTGATGGAATGGTGGCTTCTTATTGGCTTAAACCCACACCACGGAAATGTTAATTTAAATGAAACTTTCATTAGGATGGTCTTTTGGATGTACGTTGGTTTTCAGCATTGTTGTCATGAAATCCCAGAAACCCACCTGGAATAGCCAATAACTTTGGTGTTGGCTAAAGATGACAGAGGTTAAAATCCCCTCTTAGTGGATCCATAGCAGGAGTTTTAACCTGAGTGTTCCTCATGTTGTCTACTGTATCATACGGGAAGCCTCTATTTTCATCTCTATCTGTATAAATTTTATTTATGTGTGTTTGTAGATAGATGTATACTTACATATGTTTGAGAGACCTATAAATGAATTTGCAATACTTTCTTAAATAGTGAAAACAGAAGTTTGTATAGATCACTTAAAAGGAGGGGGAACTTACCTGGGCTTTGGGAGGTCAGACCTATATCTTAAACTGTGTGCAGAAGGGTTTCACATGAGCATCCCAGGGTCTCTAGAGAGCCCTAGCCACTTGAAAGGTCATGCATTTTTCCATATTGGCATGGAAGAAATACGAAAACTTGATGTTTTTCAAGTTTGTTTTTGTTTACCAGACACTTTTTTAGCTAAGCTGACTGGTCCTCTAGTATGTCTTCTTGGTTTCTGGTCCATTAATCATAGAATCATAGAAACATAGAATAGTTTGGGTTGGAAGGGACCTTTAAAGGACATCTAGTCCAACCCCCCTGCCATGAGCAGGGACATCTTCAACTAGATAAGGTTGCTCAGAGCCCCGTCCAACCTGACCTGGAATGTTTCCAGGGATGGGGCATCCACCACCTCTC
>NW_008794853.1:100475-106840 GCF_000699145.1 Aptenodytes forsteri | reverse complement strand
TGGTCTCAAACCTGATCTTCTCTTACAGTGGGAGGAACTTTGCTCCCCCAGTCCCTGCCTTGAGGTCCATCCACTCGAGAGGTGTGGGACGAGAGATTGCCAGTGAAGACTGAGGCAAAACAGTTGCTGAGTACCTCAGCCTTCCCCTCGTCTGTTGTTACCGGTTTGCCAGTTGTGTTCATCAGGGAGGGTCCACTTTCTTTGACCTTCCTTTTCTGGCTGGCATACCTATAGAAGCCCTTCTTATTAACCTTTGCATCCCTTGCCAAGTTCAGCTCCAGCTGAGCCTTGGCCTTCCTGACCCCATCCCTACACAACCGGGCAGCGTCCCTACGCTCTTCCCAGGATACCTGTCCCTGCTTCCACTGCCTGTGCATTTCCTTCTTGCCCTTTAGTTTGACCAGCAGGTCTTGACTCATCCATGCCGGTCTCTTGCCTTCCTTTCCTGATTTCTTACACCTGGGGATGAAGAGCTCTTGCGCTCTATGGAAAGCGTCCTTAAAGATCATCCTCATGGCCTCCCTGATGTCTTCTGCTTGCATCACGATAACCATCTAGGGTGGGATTCAGCTTACATATCCATAGGCAACAGCACTTCCACAGGGATCTGCATCTCAGCTAATCACCCTCCTTTTTTATTGGGTGGGTGGGTTTCTACATAAATATCTGTTAACTGAATAGTGCCCTAGTAAGGCTGTAGAGGGAGCCCAGGTGACCACCTCTCACTCTTCTCTGTACTAAATATAAAGAAAGATTCTTAAAATGAGACTGGAATGTTATGTAACACATTTAATTATAAACTACTTGACTAATCTTGTCCATCCTGCTCCATGTTGTTATTTTTATATACTATTTTCTTCACTTTTTTGTTACTGAATTCCCATGCTGTGGTTTCAAAGGACTTCTGAAGGCTTTGTATCAGAATTTGTGCCCATTCCTTTAGCCCACATTCCTAGTATTTCTGGCAGCAGTTAATTGCATTGGACTGCTTGAACTACAATTCAAAAACTGAGACCTCGAAGATAGGAAGCCATCTCCATCCCTGGAGATGTCAGGCAGGGACAAACATGATTCTGTGGCAACTCTGCTTATGATATTTGGGATGTAAAATTACTTAATCAGCAAGTTTGGGTGAAACCCTGCTTTGTTAGAAAATTTCCAATTAAAACTACTGGTTTCAACATCAGTCCAGCTTGGCTTGTGTTTGGCTGCTTTTTGTTAATTAAGTAGTTTGTATAACAAAACTGAACTTGAGTACTCACACTTGATTTAGACCAGCCTTTCTTTGGGAATAATCATCCCTGATCTACTAATATTTTGTATTAATACCTGGTACTCATGGGTCAAGCTTGCTACAGGCACCAGCGTTTACCACTATGATTAAACATGTGCCCAGAAATGACTGGAGACTTTGGAATCCAATTTTCTGGGATTGTTCTACAAGTAAGGGTTTCCAACATTGTATGTGCCTCAGGGATTTAACATAGAAATCACTGGGTTTGACAACTGTAAGGTAAATTGCTAGTAATAAAAGCACTTAATTGCTAGTAATAAAAGCACTGAAGATACTTTTACTAGCAGAAAATGCAAATGTAAGATGCATGTCAGGCAGAAATTCATATTTAGCATGCAATTGCATGCTAAAACCAACTAAAATTTTAGAATCAATATTTGCCAAAGTGGCCTGCAATTTTGTGTGTCATAACTGAAATATTATCTAGCACAGCTGAAAATTGAGGATCAGAACGTATATCACCTGAAAATCCTAAAAATGATGTTACCACAGGGTATTTTAAGAGCTGAATATATTCTGGGAATTGTTACATATCCTATTTCTTCCATTCTTATTCTCACTGCAGCAGAAAGCTGAGTATCCTTAGCTTATTTTCCAATGTGCAGATGAGAGCACTGAAATGAGCAGTGCTGTGCAGAACCGAGAGCTGAGGTCCAGCTCACGCGTTACATTGCTCAGTCCTGGCTGGGAGAACTCCCTGTCTAGATGCATCCTTGTCTCTTCTAAGTCAAGTGACCGTGGAGACAGAAGTAGAGTAAAGCCAACCTACCAGCAGCAAAATTCAGCAGAAGAACCCATGTATAAATCAATAACATTGTTTTATAATGAATGTTTCCTATCTGTCGGTTGGTCATTTGCTCCAGTTTTCTGCCCCTCCTTTTGCTCTTGATCTCTTTGCTTCGGCCTTGTGCCATCAGTTCCCCTTGTCACTTTATCAATTCCTTTTTTCTGTATTTTTCTATTCCTCTCCTTTCTATTTAGTTAAATTCCCACATAAACAGCCTCTAGCATTGCAAAAATATATGAATTGGCTGTTTCGAAAGCATAATTTTTTTCTAAATGTAAGAGATGTTTCCAGCTTTTGAACTTACTCTTTTTTTTTGCCTTTCACATTAACAGCCTGACACTTGAAGTCAATGAGATCTTTATCCCTGTGGTGTAGTTTTAGTTTTAGCAGACTAATAAATTGTGAAACTTCGTAACAGTAAGTTAGTATCCAAAATACCCACTCACCAGATTAGCTGCAAACGACCTGTGGATGCTTATAAGCTGAAGCCTTTCCTCTGAAAGTTTTGGTTGTCTTATCAATTGCTGGTGTATTTGTTATGGCAGGAATCCTTTTGCTTTCTGTTTGGTAGGTGCTCAGGGAGTCCTAATTTTTGTTGGAATGCCATATACTCCCACAATGTAAAAGAGTAATGAGCGTTGTCCTCAAGAACCTCACAGGGCTCTTGGAAACTCCAGGGCTAGTTTGTTTGTGGTTAAAGCAGCATGATACACAGGATTAATTAGTTCTTGCAATGTATCTCAGGACATACTCTTGGCTCCTCTACTTTCTGCAATTAACTACCTCTGAAGGTGCTAAGACTCCCCTTTTCTTATTTCTAGAATTCCAACTTTATTAGAGTCCATAAAATCATTTCTGTTGCAAACTTCACAATGAAACAGTCAGATCTGCAGCTCTCAGATGTCTTTCTAAAAGCACTTAACCACCTGCCCCTGGAGTACAACTATGCTTTATACAGCAGACTATTTGATGACTTTGGCACTCATTACTACACCTCTGGGAAGATGGGTGGTTCCTATGACATTCTTTACCAGTACAGCTCTGAGGAACTGAAGAACTCAGGTATGTAATCTTTAACAAGAAAATATCATTAATTGTTTACCAGCTTTTCTTATAACTGTTTTTAGGTGTTACACCACATAGTAAGTTCTTCAACAGCAAAAAATCCTTTAGACTTGCATAGACCCAGGAATTATTCACACTGCCTAAATATAGAGCAAGGAGAAATTTTTGCTCTACACTGTCTTAATTTGAAAAGTTCAAGAGGTTCCTTACTTGGTAAACGTCATTGTGTTCAGGGAAATATCTTAAGACCTTCAGATCAAGACCAGGTGCCACCAGAAAAAGTTGTTCCAGCATACTTCAGTGTGGGATTGTGGTCTGAGAGGTGGAAGTGGTACTTTTTGGGCTACAGTCATTAAAGTTGTTGGTATTGATTAGAAATTACTCTAAAAATATTCCCATGGCTGCCAGACTGTCAAAATGAAAAGACAATACCACAAAAGTGGAAATCTAAGGTTAAAAGTTGTGATCCTTAATGCCACTGCTGAACTTGCATGGGTATGGGAGGGTACCTAAAGGGGGTGGTAAGCAATACTCGGTCCAATGCTGTTTGTACTTGGGGACAATGCTGTTTGTCTCCATTGGTGTGTGTGAGGAGCAGGGAGGCCAGCGATGGCTCACCTCAATGTGGGAGCCTGAGGGCATGGTGCCATCATGTAACATGATTATGGTGATGAAGCTGCTGCTCTGTGGTATTTCTAGGCCTGACAGTGGATGAATCAATGGAGTGTGTCCGAACAGAGACAACAAGGCGTGTGTTATTTCGGAAGAAAAAGAAAATCAGTACCAGATGCACCACAAACAAGATGACTGTGAAACACGAAGGTGACCATGATGACAACAGGGCCCATGTCCTGTTACTTACCCTGAGAGATGCCATTCCCCTCAGCTAGGTGTCCCAGGTGACCTCCTAGCTTTGTTGAACTACTGATGCTCTTCCACCACTGTCAGAGGAGCCTGTGTTTCACTGTTTGTGTCTGAAGCAAGCACTGGGAACATCCTCTTACTTGCAAAAGAAATTATGATGTAGGAGCGCTCTTCCTCTGCTCTGGAGCACCATCACTGGGGATCTGGTGGCACTGGCTCTTCCAGTCAGTCACGGATCTGGCAAACATTCCCCGTGGCCCTGGGTCCAGGGCCAGGCATGCTGAACTGGGAAATGGGCACAATAAGAAATGTGTAATCATGACTGAGTCCCTGATCTTCTTTAAGGGTTGCTCAGGGCTCATTGAGAGAGTTGGGCAGCAATAACACATTCCCTGACCTTCCCCTCCCATCTTCCTCATGCCAGGCAGACATCTAGGTGCAGGAGTTCCCTGGCAATGCCAGAAATGTGTCTCAGGAACTGCAGAAAGTTGGCGCATTTTCTGCAAAAATGGCAAGAGTCATGTTCTGCATCACTAAAAACAGGGATTTCATCACCTCTACCATGTGTTTGTCCTCATTTTATCATCAGTTTCCATTACTCAGGTGTTTACAACTGGGACTAAAGATCCTGCCTTGCAGTGTGTTCTTCTAGAGGAGCCTGCTGTATCCCCTGCATTTTCCACAAGTGTCTTGTGTAGTTCTGAACATCTCCATGGCTGAAGTCTCAGACACTTTCATTTGGAAGACCATGACAGGCTGCTGTCATAGCAGGGATTGTTTTTCTGAGCTTAGACTTCATTCTTCCAAGGGTGACTTCAAAAAATTAATCTTAGTATATTCTTTTATATCCTCTTACACTTTTTCTTAGAACTCTGTTGTCTTTGGAGGCCTTTGTCTGACAATACTGTAATGAAATCCCCTTTCAGGTTCCATTTTGGAGTCAGCCGAACGGTCAGTCTCCCTGGTAAAAGGTGGCAGGTCAATGTATGCAGCAGCTCTGGCCTGGGAGAAAAAGGGGGCTTTTCCAGGACACACAATCTTCACAGAGTGGCTGGAATCAACAAAGGACAATCCCGTGGTGATTGACTTTGAGGTAAGAGAAGAACAAGAATAATATTGAGATAGTAAAGGACTCACCAGTTAGCAGCTCTTCAGAGAGCTCTGCAGGCGTTTTGTCTTTTAAATTAGGATGATGCTGTGTGTGATATGAATGCACATACATATGGGCCATAACATAAGCATACAAAACACTTATTAGAACTACTTCTTGTGCATGTCAGTTTATAAGCCACACCAGGTTTGCATCATCCATGGACAGTGAGAGCAAGAGAGAGGAATATGGGCGAATTACTCCAGCACCAACAGGAGCTCAGGCACGGGCAGGGGTTAGTTAGTGTGCAGGAAAGCAGTGCATAGTGCTGGGAACACATTTTTCCCTGTGCTTTTTCCTTTGTCAGGCCTATGTTGCAAGGTACGGCACATAGCTAAACTGAAACAAAACAGCAGTTCCCTGGTATCTCTGTCTTGCTCATTTAATGCAGCGTGCCAGCACTGTTGTAAGTGCACTGAGCTGCCTGGCTCCCTGGCTGGCACAGCAGCAGCTCAGCAGCAGTGCCAAAGAACTTGAGGCAAACAGCAAAACCTGCCTGAATGCAGCGTGCAGTAATCTTTCTCCCACTGCAGCTGCTGAGCTCCTGAAGGCAGTGTAGAGATGTCTTACATGACAGGGACCAGGTGTAAGCAAACCCCACGTCATCTATAGTGTCCTGAATTTTTAGACATGGTATCCCACTTGGTTGGTTTTCCACTGGCTCACAGAGCCCTAAATTGGGGAAATAAAAGCAATATAAACAGGATAATATAGATCTATAGCACTGTCATGCCCCTTTAAAACATCCATAACTTTCAACATGCCTAACTCCTTTGTGAGATAGCTTCATATGTAGGCTCTAGTGCCTTTAAAATCCTGCAGCTACCCCCAGCAGGACTCTGCTGTGTCTAGGTAACTGCTTACTGAATGGCTGTCTACCAGGTGTCACCCATCGTGGATTTGGTGAAGAACGTGCCATGTGCCGTGACCAAACGTCGCAACCTGTGGAGAGCCCTGAGAGAATATGCGGGCAGGTTTGACGCTTGCCAGTGTGCCCCATGCCCCAACAACGGCAGGCCTGTGCTTTCTGGGACAGAGTGCCTCTGCCTGTGCCAGGCTGGCACCTACGGCAAAAACTGTGAGACGCGAGCTCCAGGCTACAAATCAGGTATTCGGGGTGATACTGTCATGATGTCTCTATGCAAACGCACGTAGCATGGGGAATAAATAAGAGGAGTTAGAGACGTGCGCACGCCTGCAGGGCT
>NW_008794853.1:96865-97887 GCF_000699145.1 Aptenodytes forsteri | reverse complement strand
ACACGATGCCCAGCCAGTTCCCAAGCAGTGGTCGCCACTCCCCCGGCTAACTTCCCCTAGTTTATATTGAGCATGACGTCACGTGGTATGGAATGTCCCTTTGGCCAGTTTGGGTCAGCTGTCCGCTGTTCCCCTGATTCTACGATTCTATGATTCTATATAGATATGGTCCTTCTGGTATCTCTTTGTCAAAGATGAATCTGACATAACCTTCCCTTACTAAATCTGTAGCGCTTCTTACCACACGGTGATGGTCAGAAAGTATAATAATAATAAAGATAGGATTAAAAGTAAAAAATCAAACTGAATAGGCATGGCTCAAAAGAAATTACAAGATATGGTAAAAGATTCCTTAGCTACATAATTAAGATAATAGGAAATGAACTGTTCAGCAATAAGGATGAAGTTGAGATCAAAGATAACTGATGCAAAATTTAAGAAACCCATTCCTTAGTTTTCCTTATAGCCTATTATGCTTAAGACTAAATGGCTAATGGAGATAAAAATTGTTGATTACAATGTGGAAGGAAAACATAATCATAATTCTGAAGAACTTAAAGAACAATTTCATGCATTTCAAGGTTTTTGAATTAAATTGGCACTAGTGCCATACTTATGGGAAACAGAAGAGACTTAGAGTATTATATTTATTATTACATATATTTATATTCTGGAATGAAAAGGGGACAGAAGGGAAAGTCACTTAGGCAACTACAGGTCTCATTATCTGACCCTGATAAAGAAATATTTTGAAAGAAATAAACAATTGAAGATATGCAGATAGAGATGAATGTAGAAAGTGCATTGCATGCGGAAAAGAAATGGTGTGTAAGTAAAAGTTTTTATATATGCTTCATGGTGGCACAGACGAAATACCCCAGGGGGTAAGAAAAGACAGTAGTGTTTTATTTAGCTTGCCATGAGATGTAGATTTGTGGTTTAGATGTGGTGTTAGAGCTCAGATTTATTTAATAACTCACTAAATACTGAGCTATCTAAAAAGGTTGTCAGCACCATGAAAA
>NW_008794853.1:92590-96737 GCF_000699145.1 Aptenodytes forsteri | reverse complement strand
TATATTTCAGGTTTTCATGAAACAGCTGGAATTTGGCTGACCATCTCTTCAGAAAACTTTCCGAAAACTTTCAACTTTCTAGAGACAATCTACACCCTTAACAGTAACAATTTTAAATACTCTGAAAACAGCTATTATGAATTTACCACCATCCCTCCCATATGTGGCCTTAAGAGAAATACTATGTATGGTACAGATCTACCAAAAGAAGGAATTTCTTTTATTTCTTGCAGTTGCTGTAGATGGCCGCTGGGGTTGCTGGTCTGAATGGAGTTCATGTGACGCTTCCTTCAAAACAAGAAGGACCCGGGAGTGTAATAACCCCTCCCCGATGAACGGTGGGAAGCCCTGTGAAGGTGAACGGGAAGAAGAGGAGGACTGTTATGTCTCTGTGTTCACAGACAGGTAAGAATATGGTAGACCAAAAGATCTCCATAGCCATGGGGCAGAGTTAAGAGGCCTTCCAGAGTGGCTTTGTGACTACCAAGGAGAAATAGCAGACAACTCACTTGTCTGAACTTCTGTGGTGGGGGCTGAGAGAAGGAAATGTCTGAAAATCTTTGCAACTTGCTTCAAGTTTGGATTTATTCATTGTTTATTCCTAGCAAATGGCCGATGAATTACATACTAAAGGATGCCTGTAGATCTCTTAGGCTGCTTTGCATGGCTTCTTGTCCAAAGCCATGGAGAACTCATCTGCTTCCACTCATGGGAGTTCGCAGCTTCCATTTTTTGAATATCACATCCTCTTCTCTTAGAGGTTTAGGTCTGAACTACTGAGTTCTCAGAGAGAATTCCACTGAAACTACCAAGCTTTTCATATCCCTGCTTTGAGTGTGTCTGATGTACCAGTTTTGCATGGTGTCAACTTAAAATCATAACCCCAAATCCAAACTAGCTCAGTTTCTTTCATCTTCAAGAGCTAGGCTTTGTACAGATTCAGGTTTTTTTCTGGAACCAAGAGCTGAAGCAGGATTTTCATCATCCCTGCTGTAATGACTATAGAGGAGATTCTGGAATGGATAGGAGAGGATTAAAAGCAATGGGCTCCACAGGTCTTTGTTACTCATCTCAGTTAGACACCAGGGGCTGTAAAGCTCCATGCTCACAGAGACCAGCCTCCTTAACCATTGCCTGAGGGCAACAGATGGGTTTTGACTACGCTGTCTTAAACCCAACCATGTGGACTCCTTAGAGACTTCGTCCATGTGCTTTTCTTCGCCTCTTTTTCTTACTCTATAAAAATATTTCATGCGTTATGTTGATAAAAATTGTAGCCCTGTATCTACCACTTTTTTAGTGCTCTCACAGTCTCCCTCCTATCAACACCTGCAACTTTTGATGTCCACCATCTTTTATTTAACAGAATAAAGTTTTTTCAGCATTGGGGGGGACACACTTGCAGCATTCCTGTCCAAAGCTCCTGACATTCTGCCATTGTTATTTGGTGACACCAATGCTTAAGATACATCCTTACCAGAAAATTTTTACTTTTCAGAGGTGCTCTTTGTATAAATGATGATGAAGCCAGGAGAGAAGAGGATGTCTTGATTGGTGAACCTGAGTCTGGATGCTCCAGGCCAGACCCACCAGAAAATGGCTTTATCAGGGTGAGCATGAAAAATGAGTGATACAGAAGGAAAGTGTAGTAGTTGCAGAGCTGGGAAGTTTTACAGCTTCTTTGCTACATGTGCCTGATACACAAGCTAGCTACTGTGCTAGTGAGCATGTTGCTGTGTATGTGGCATGCTGTGGGACGCTAGTCCACCAAAGTCCACCAGCAACTGAAGCAAAGGCAAGGTAAAATCCATTTCAAAGAGTGGTCTTTGAATCCTTGTTTTGTAACCATGACATCAGGGTGAGTGGATGACTCGTATTTCAGAGTAGGAAAAACAAGCATTTATTACATCATACCATCAGGCTTTTATCATTGTTTCTTTTGACAATGTCCAGTCTCATTACCATAGATTTTTGGGGGGCTTTTTTGTTTCTTTTTTGTAGAATGAAAAGAAGCAGTACGCTGTGGGGGAAGAAGCTGAAATTGCCTGTGTGAGTGGTCATGTTCTCAGTGGCTATCAATTCCTTCGGTGTCTGCCAGATCAAACCTGGACACAGCAACCTGTTGAATGTCAACGTAAGAAAGAGAAAATTAATTTAGCCCAGGAACAAAACAAGTGGAAGAAAAAGACACAAAATAGATTTTAATACAGGTTTTAACAAAAGAATCTGTAACAATATCTGAAAAGATAGCATTTTAAGATAGTATTTCATGTATTCAGACTAGAGATGGCAAAAACCCACTAAATCACGACATCATTCCTCTTTCAATTCAGAGTTGTAACTATTATGTGCTTTGTAAGGATATTGCAATATCCAGTGCCTTAGAAAACCCTCAGATGGATTCTGTGAGGTCCTTCTCTTGTCTAGTTTTAAATATCTTTAACAGAAAGACTCATCTTTTGTTTCCAGACTTACATAGATATCTTTAAGTTGATGACAGTTATGCTGAAGAAAGCATTTTTAGAGGAATTTTTCTACCACTTTTTATATTAAATGGATGATGTGTCTCTAACCACCATCACCACCCCATGCTGCCTTGAAAATCCCCACAGTAAATCAATGCTTTGAAGTATTTAGAGTCCAATTAAGAATTAAGGATCAGAACTGATCTTGGTTTGCTAACAGGAGAGATTCCAGTACTTTTCTAGAACTCAGTGTGATTTCATTGACTTTCATTGACATTTTATCAGAAAAGTTTACCTGAATATACTTATGAGCTTTCTATTGCCATTAATTTTAATTGTTTTGTTAATAGCTTCATTTACAAAAGAAAAAATACATTTACAAAAGAAAAATTAAAATATGCTGTTAATGCCATTCTTATTATTTTTAAACTGTAAAATTAAATTACTCACACTAGTAACTGTAAAATTATATTACTCACACTAGCATACATTAGAAACACATTGTAATTATTTAGTTATTGATTGAAAAATATTTTTAAAGACTGACAGTGCACTGAAAATCTCTAGACTTAATTATGTTAAATATTTATTAGTTTTGAATGTCAGTCAAATGTTCAGTGTTATTGAGTGTCTTATGGCTCTTCAGCTGAAGCATTATGACTTGCTGTAAATAGCCGCACACCATAAAAACAACAAGAATTATACTTTTTTCTTGTTTATTACAGCCTCGGTATGTCTCAGGCCACAAACATCTGACACTGTCACAGTTTCCCCATTTAAGCAACAGTACAACATTGGTGAAACCATGAAGCTGAGCTGCCGAGCTGGGTTTATAGTCACTGGTCAAACACGGTATACCTGTGGGAAAGACCTGTCCTGGATACCTCCTATTTTGAGGTCTATTACATGTGAAAAAGGTTAGTATGCCTGGAGATACTTCACTGTTTCTATACTGCTGGTATTAACAGCACAGTTTATTTTAGCTAGCCAGAACTAGGAGGCAGATGACTGGTTCTAAGATATATAGCAACTGTTTGTTAATTTTGGTTTTACTTTGTGCCTACCACAGTGCCATATAATTTCAGCTCCAAACTTCTGCATTAAGTTCAGAAATTTTGGATGCAATGTACTGTACACTTTAATTATTAAATTGAGATACTGTTTCATTAAAAACAAAACAAACCCCAGCTGTATTAACAAGGCTTTATGAAAGCAAAGTAGCAGAATGCATTTTATTGAAACTTAGCTTCTCTTCTTGTACAGGATTTTCCAGTGATTTTTGTAAAGACTGATGTGTACTTGTGGAATCCCAATGACGGCAGCTTTTGAAGAGAGAAATATGGGATAAACGGAAATAAATCCATTTTAGGTTTTACGGCAGGAGTCTAAGATATTTCTGTTCACTTTGTTACTAGTTACAATAGCTCTCACTCTTTTGTTTCAGATGTGCAAACTAAAATTAGAGGTGTTTGCAATCCAGGACAAAAGCAGGTTGGATCTCAGTGTGTTTGTATGTCTCCAGAAGAAGATTGTGGGTAAGTTAAGTACTTTAATTAGAAAAAGAAAGGTTGAAGTTTCTCCACTGATAGACCAAGAATCCATTGTGACACAAAACAGGAAGAGTAACAAAAGACAGGGTGTCGTGGTTTAATCTCAGTCAGCAACTAAGCACCACACAGCCG
>NW_008794853.1:77390-91301 GCF_000699145.1 Aptenodytes forsteri | reverse complement strand
TAGAAATTGTGCTGGGTTTAGTTAAGAGTATGTGCCACAGCTCTAAGTCCACCACAGGCAGTGAGCTCAAGGTATAGACTAATCCCTCCCATGTCTCCCAGCTCTCGGCTTCTCCTCGGAAAACAAGAGGAAAAGTACGTGTTTGGAGTGAGAGGCAGGGGGCATCATGTTTAGGGCTGAAAGTCTCCTTCTCTAAAGTTACTACTGATCTGTTACCGTGGGGTACGTGTTGACGTAGGATAGCCTTCGCCGGGCACAGAGAGGAGGTCTGCATTATTGCACAGTGTGAAAAAAGATCTTTTGCGATAAGCCAAGCATTTGAAGAAATGCATCTAAAATGGAAGGGAAAAATGAAACTTGAAGCTACTGTTCCATTTGGGACAGATTTCTGAGTTTGCCTTTGAGAAAGTGGAACTTAATGGACCAGTAACAAAGTTAAAGCAAACAGGAGTGCAGTCCTTGCAAGTACATACTACTAAGATTTTTATTACAGAACAAGAACAGTGACCATCCCACTTCCAAGGAGAGCTGTAGCATGTCTCTATGGTAGGCTCAATTTTGGTTTCTTCAGAGTTTCACATAGGTACGGTGGATCTGAAGTAGAATTTTTCTTCAGTGTCTGGATAAATTCTTGAGAGTTGGTGTTCTTGCAATAGCCCTGACAAACAGCAGTTGCCAAGATCTAACTTCTTGCTTTTTATTGGACTGCAGTACTGAGGGCCAGGACTAAGCTGTATGGCAGTAAACGTCTAAAGTGTGATGATCACTAAATGTGAAGAAATGCTAACTCTAGGTAGCAAAGTGCAATGGAAATGATTACTGGAAACCAAACTCTTTCCTTCAATGCAAATGAGCCTGTTGCTTGTGGAGAACTCCCCCAAACCATGATAAATTACTCCGAACCTTGGCGGTAGAAGTGGAAGGATTTCCCTGTCAGAATTTGTTAGCTGTGTAATCTTATCTTTAATCGCTTAAAATGATGTAAAAAGTTGCTGACGTTTTGACAGTGGTGTGTTGTTTTGTTTTGGTTTGTTTTTTTTAAACACTTCCAGTGTTCTTTTCCTGGGCTGGTTTAAATGTGGAAATGAGGAGAAAATTCTTCTGAATTCCAGAGTGAGATGCCGAGTTTCAGAATGCAGTACCATGCCAAAATATCCAAATGCATTGGGAATGAGTTTGTTTGGAATAAGTTTCCATTGTATTACTCACACCTTTTTAATTTCAAGGTTTGTCTTTTCCCATTAAAACTGCGAATAGTTTTAGAAAGCGGTCATCTAGAGATCAGTGTCAGTGTGTTCTGCAGATTAGGTTTAGTTCATTAACACCGCGTAGATTTGATCTGTGTCCCTTGACCATCTATGGGTGTGAAAGGAGGAGGTGGTGTTGGCATGGACATATTTTGGATAAGTTTCAGTGTCCTCTTCAGATGAAGTTAATGGATCAGTTCACATCAGCCGTGCAGTTTCTTCCATGCCAAGGAACATTCTGCCCCGTGCAGGAGCAGGGTGGAAAAGGAGTTGTCCTAGTTTCATTAATGTAGTGATTTATCTCCATCTGATTTTCAGTCTGCAAATTGTGCATCATTGTCTTGCTTAATCTTGTCTTTCTCTGCATTGAATCCATTGCCCCCACTGCATGTCTTTTGGGTATTTTTCCTCTGAGTGCAGCTTTACAGGGCTGCATCACTTCATATGCTAGCTAGTGGCACAGAAGGGTTCTCTGTTCATGTTCAAGTGTCTACTCAAACCTTACTTTCTTTAGCAGGTCATTTAAAGGATGCAGAACATTCTCATTACAGCATTGGGCCTTTAGCTCACCATCCCGATCCATGGTTCAGCTGCACCGTTTGTCAGAGATTCAATTTCTTCAAATGCTGATGCTGTTAAAACTTTTTCTATAACAAGTGTGTAAAATGCCTGGTGGAAACTGTATTTGTTTGTAGTTGTTGATTTTCAGGCAGGAGGAAGGGTTTGCATCCTCATACTTTCTCAAAGTGTTGCTGTGTGAAGTAAGTGCAACCTCCTGGGGGTGATGATTAAAAACCACGTGTGTGTGCGCGCGCGCATGCGCTTGCATTCACTTCTTTTTTGTGCTGTGACTCAACTCGGTTCCTCTTCTCCAGGAGTCGGTAAGTGTTAGGGCAAAGCCTGTTTGCATCCAAGACCTTCGTCTCCTAACTCTGCTGCTGACAAAGATACAGAAAGGCACTCAAATGTATCTAATCTGAAAGCTGACAATTTAATATTCCCCAAGATGATGTGAACAACTTGGGGCATGCCAAAGCAGACCTCACAACTGTCACAAGTATGTGGGTAGACAGATGTATGATGTACACATGCTATGAAAAAGAAAAAAAGAAGTTAAAAAAAAAAAAGTTTGTGATAGACAGGTACGTAGGCTAAATCAATTTACGTGCTTACTCTCCCTGACTTAGGTGCCGCTTGCTTGTTTGAATATTAGGCTAACAACAGACACTTAGAACTAGCATATCACAGAATCACAGAGCGGATGATGTTGGAAGGGGCCTCTGGAGATTGTCTATGTCCTACTTCCTGCCCAAAGCAGGATCAACTGCAGCAGGTTGCTCAGGACCATGTCCAATCGGGTGTTGAATATCTCCAAGGATGGAGACTGCAAACCTCTCCAGGTAATCTGTTCCAGTTTTTGACCACCTTTGTAGAATGCATATTCAGAAATGGGCTACATGCATTAATAACCTTGCTTTAGTGACAGTTAAAAAAAAGCTTTTTCTTATGTTTAAATGGAATTTCCTATATTTCAGTTTGTGCCCTTTGTTTCTTGTCCTTTCACTGGACACCACTGAGAAGAGTCTGGTTCAATCTTCTTTACACTCTCTCATCAGGTATTTATACACTTTGATAAGATCACGCCTGAGCCTTCTGGTCTGCAGGCTGAGCCCTCAGCCTCTCCTCATGTGGCCAATGCTCAAGTCCACGTAGCCATCTTCATGACTCTTCGCTGCACTCGCTCCAGTATGTCCATGTCCTGTTTGTACTGGGGAGCCCAGAGCTGGACCCAGTGCTCCAGAGGACTCGGCGGTGCTGAGTAGAGGGGAAGGATCTCCTCCCTCCACCTGCTGGCAACAGTCTTTCAGCTGGCACGGGCAGGTCCCTCTCCCCCTGCCCCAGTAAATGGAAGATCCCTGACGAGATGCCTAGGACGAGGTGTTTGAATGTACTGCTGTGCACCTGCAGAGCTGTGTGGATGTGCAAGTACTTTGCACGTGCACATCGTGTGATCTTGGCAACTGCAGGCTATGATGGGGGCAAGTATGAGTCTGAAAATACCTGAAGTAGTTAAAATGAAAGGAAACTCTTGTCACTTGAATGACAAAGAACGATGTATGGGCACTGATGTGGGCATTTCAGTGGGATGTTTGGGTGTTTGCGATGAATCTGAGTGCAGAGATTTACAGTAACATTCTTCTGTGATATCCATGAGAAACTAGGCTAATGGTCAGACTGAGCAGCAGCTACAGATGATGGGCTTCGTGTGTGCATTTTGGGTCCAATCTGGAGCTGCTATTGCCTTATACACAGTAAGACCCTGTAATCACATATCTCTTGTTTTCAGTCTTTCTTCTCCCTTCACTTACTGTTTGTTACCCATTGGTTTCACCTGATTTAGAAAAATCGGAGCAGAAGGTTTTCGTGTGTGAACTTCTTCTGTGGCATAACAAAGCCCAGAGCCTGAGAGGAGCCTCTGGATGCTGCCTCGGTTCGGGCGGTCACTTACCTGCTGCGCAGGTACCTCTGTGTGGTTGAATCAGTAACTGTACAGTACCCTTGCCTGCTGGCTGGAGGAGGCTGTCCATTCTCAGCTGTAATTCAGCATGTCACCTGTTTGCTTCAAGAACAGTGTTTGCTTTCACGCTGGTTCCTACCCCCTGTGAGAGAAGTGGAGATAAACTTTTCAGGCTGTATCACTAACCTGGAACAAAGATTTCTAATAAACCAAGTCTCTCCAAAGGTGTCTATCACTTAATTCTCTTTATTAATTTGTTTATGGAACCAGCATGACATGGTCCTGCTTTTGTTGGATTTTTCTTTGATTTTTGAATGGTTTGGCAAAAAGGTTGGCAGAGAATCTTTTCTATTTCTTACAGGGCACCCTTAGTGCAGTATTTTATCACTTCTTAAGGTGTGTATCAGCACCTTAAACCTTTAATCAGCAGTGCTTTTTATATAGGGAGCAGAAATGTTTGTACTGGTTTTCCTGAAAGAGCCTGTTTATGACTCATGCATCTGTATCTTCAGGCTAACATGCTGAAGGCTGCTGTAAACTCACTAATTGTCCTTTGTTGTGACACCATCAGGCATGCACAGCTAATCTGTGCAGAAAGGCACCGGCACTGCTGACCCTGGAGATGACTTGTTTTGTCTGTTTATTTCCACAGAACCTGCTGACTTAGAAGCCAGATGCTTTGCACCTCATAGAGCAGATGATTGTTTCTGAAATATTTTGAGAAGCAGAATGCTTTTGCCAAAGGGACTGCTTTGAAGGCGTATCTTATTTCTGTACCAAACCAATGGAAACACATTGGCTTCCAGTTGAGGCACTCAAGTCTTGGGTGACAAATCTTGAATCTAGAGCCCTGGTCTTAAAGGAAAGAGCAAAAAACCCCGTCATAACTGCTTATGGAATGGGAATCCCATGGCATCCTAATGAAACTTATTCAGGAGTTGTGGTAACAGCAGGCACTTAATTCCTGGTTTTCAGCTCACTAGCAGTTGTGTGTAGTTGTGTATCTGGCTTCAGTTATCTTTAGTAAAAGCCGAGATTGGATGGAAAAAAGTGTCTGCTTTTTACAGCTTCTGAGGTTCTAGCCTTGAATCCATCGAGGAGTCCCTTTGCCATGTGCTGAGGCAGTGGAGCAGATCCTTCCCACATTTTCTGTAATATGTTTTTTACAGCCATCAGTTGGTGTTCTCAGGTGAAAAGCCCCAGCCTTTCCACTCTTCCAGCCTGTGCATGTGCTTGTCCTTTCCTCTCTAGAAGGTGAGGAGTGCGTGCTAAGGAGGATCTGAAAGCAAGATTAAGGTACAAAACTGTCTTTTAGTATTTGAGGGATGTGGGCATGTTTGTGTATGGGTCTTGTGTAATCACTTCTGGATGGTACTATTCTGTCCTGGCCAGTGCACTGTGAGACTTAGTGTCAAATAGAGGTTTTTGGAGAAGAACATAGGAACTAGAAAATGTATCTGGGAATTGTTTAGAAAGGTACGTCATTGTAAGCTAAACCCAAGCAAATGGAGAGGAAAAATGAGAGATTAAAGCTGGTTAGAGGGTGTAAGCAAGTAGCTGTACTGTTGAAACTGAGGGCAGACCTGCTATTATTTTAAAGTTAAAATCCCATCACCTGTGTACTGAGAAGGAGACACTGTTTTCATTGTAACTGGGAGACTGGTGTAGAGTCTGCACAGAAGAGTGGAAGACACCTGACACAGCTGCTGCAAGGGAAATGTCAGCCATCCATTGGCAAGAGGTTTTAGGACGTGCCTGGATGAATCTCTAGGGAGAGTAACTTGTTTCAGGACAAAGCCTGCGGTCAGCTACGTGAATGAACACTTTTCCATTTCTAAATAGTACAATGCACTGTAAGAATGCATCAGATGTGCTGTCCTAAGTGATGAGTGTAGAGTCAGCCATGATGAAAGGTAGATCCAAACTGAAATGAGTGGGAATTTTTCTGAGAAATCTCTTCCCTGTAGCCCATCTGGGCTATTGGTCACATCGCTCACTGTGGTCCGTGCAAAGCATCAGTCTATTCCCGTGTTATATTGCTGCCTTCCCTTCTGTAATTGATGCTTTCTCATAAAGTACAGAACAAAGTGTCTTGTGTGCTGTATGACTAGTCCTCACTATTTCTTTCTATGTAGTGCCTCTGCAGTTTAAATAGAGGCAGACACCCCTTCCACCATTGTGTGCACCTCCTGCTTGAATGGTGTCGCAAGGTCAGTATGTTATAGTGGTGGATTACTTCCTTCCAGTGAGGAATGAGGTCTCCTTGCAGGAAGGGCTGCTATGAATGGGATTTGTAACACTGGGAAGACGTTAGTATAGTTTTTAAAAGGGTTTATTTTTCTGACACCTTTCTTTCTCAAAAGGAGCATGAAGAAAGCATGTTTAATGACAGAACTTAATAATCGGAGTTGTTTTAAATAAAATCAAGGAGGTGTTTAAGAAGTTCTTTACAGATTTTTTTTTTTTTTAGATATAACCCACCTAACATAGCTCTTCTTGCAAACACAGCACCTGCTCTGCAGATCAAGTTAGACTTCACACTCTTCTTTTGAAGATGAGATTATGTTCTTAGCAATTCACCTAGGTGTCGTGGTTTAATTTCAGTCGGCAACTAAGTACCACGCAGCCGCTCGCTCACTCCCCCCACCTGGTGGGATGGGGGAGAGAATTGGAAGAGCACAAGTTAGAAAAACTCGTGGGTTGAGATAAAAAACAGTTTAATAATTGAAATAAATTGATAATAATAATATGATAATAATAATAATACACAAAGCAAGTGATGCAAAGTGCAATTGCTCACCACCCGCCAACCGATGCCCGCCAGTCCCCGAGCAGCGGCCCCCCCTGCCAGCTTTCCCCAGTTTATGTACTGAGCATGACGTCACATGGTATGGAACGTCCCTTTGGCCAGTTTGGGTCAGCTGTCCTGGCTGTGCCCCCTCCCAGCTTCTTGTGCACCTCCAGCCTTCTCAGTCGGTAGAGCATGGGAAACTAAAAAGTCCTTGGCTAGTGTAAGCACTACCTAGCAACAACTAAAACATCGGTGCGTTATCAACTTTGTTATCATCCTAAATCCAAAACACTGTACCAGCTACTAGAAAGGAAATTAACTCTATCCCTACTGAAACCAGGACACAGGGCTACTCTCTGTTCAGATCTTAGCCAGCTATGCCTCTGTATCCAAATTACAGACCCATTTATAGCCTATGAAATAAATGAACAATGCCATTAATCAAATGGCACACCATGGTGCATCCTTCTAATCTACATTACCATCTGCTACTGGAGATCCCAACTCTTCCTTTTCTTTTCTTTATTCATCCAATTCCTATATTTTCACTGTGATCACCTTGCTATAATAGGTCACGCTCCTTGTGTTTGAGATTCACCTTTTAAAGATGAACAGGATGCAAAATACACTGTATGTTTCAGTCTCCAGAGCATATAAAAATACGTAAGACTTGGATTTGCTGTCTCTTTACACAACATGACCTGCACAGACCATTGAGCCTTCAAGTGAATAGAGCGTTATCCTAGAGGATTTTTAGTACGACTGGCCAGGTGGAGGTGTGGTGTGGTGCTGGAGATAGGAAAGATGAGCACAGATTGAATATGAGGTGGGCAGTTGTAGGGCTGAGATCAACACACATTCCACCACAGGGCTCCTGTGGGACTACAGGCAAGTCCCTTGGCATGGGATTCACCTCATTCATGTCAACGCCTAAATAACCAGGTATCTTCTCTCTCAAGAGTCCTTGGGTAGAGCATGTTCAGAGGGTGATAGTCATTGTCAAAAGTACATAGGCCAAATCCTCTGAAAACTAGAGAGGTTTTGTTGACTAAAGCTATAAGCTTAACTCAGAAACATAAACAAGGTAAGCTGTATTGCTCCCTCTCTTTGGGAAATGACTAAGCTCCACAAAATGATGCTGCTTGGAAATGCCTGCACTTGCCGAGAACAAATCCACTCAGGAACCAAAAGCAATACAGAAAGAAGCTACAAGCAACATGGCTGGGTTTGCCTGCCATTGGCCCCAAACTAACTGTGCCTCAGAGGCAGACTTGCACACACAGCTGCAGGGCTGCATTAACTCAGACAAGCCACCCCAGGGCCTGTGGAAATTTCACATGCCTTGTGGAGGTAACAGCACCTCCTGTTTTCTTGTACAGGCACATGTCCTTCACCTCCCATTGGTTGGACAGGACCAAAACTTCATCTCACAGCACTATGTTGTATCAGGTCCAGGTCCCACAGTAGCTGGGACAGCCTTAGGTCTTTAGACAGATATCCAACCTTGCCATGGCTTTGCTGTGTTTCATCCAATGCTGATGGAGTGTTTAGAAGCATGGACTTGTTCCACAGCCTGCTAAAATACTTTTTCTTTTTTTCCTTGGGGCAGCCACTACTCAGAAGACATCTGTGTGTTACACGCTGTTTCTGAACAGAATGTGACCAAGCCCAGCTGTCAGTATTCAGCTGAAATGTGCCTTGGAGAGCAGTCATTTCATTTCTTGCATGCTGGCCCTTGCCATGGTGATTCCAACCTAGACTGGGCTATTGAAAGGGCAAAGCTCTCTTCAAATAGCTTGAAGAAAGTGCCCTGTGGCTATGACACCTGCTATGACTGGGAGGAGTGTCCAGGTACGACTTCTGAATGGTGGGATTTATCCAGTCCTTTGGATCTAAAAATAAAATTTGCTGACTCCTTCACTGCTCCAAGAATGGGATTTACAGGCATTGTTGTCCATCTGAGCAATTTACAGTGAGAAGAGCGTGGAAGCGTGGTCAGTCCCATGTCCCTGCTACCAAGTGTTACACTTAGATATGTGCCTTTTCCCTTAGGCGCAAGTGGTGCAGCGTTGCCACTTCCCATTAGTAAGGCACAAAAGGAACTTTGAGATTAAGGGAACTTTTTCAGGAGAATTAACATTTGAATCTTTAATCACAAAAACATAGCAATGTTATCACCCATTCCCTGTGAGGCTACTATAACCACTAGTTTGTACTTCAGGAGTTAATTTGGGCCACACCCTCTATAACATATAATTAAATTGTGAAATTAAATCATGATTCTACTTAAAAAGCAGGACTGGGGCCATCAGGCTTAATGGGATTTTAATGGTAGAATTTGCAAATGCCCATATGTGAAAGCTGTGTTTATTAAGAGTTTTAATGAACTAGCTAAGCTGGTGAAATCCCTAAGAGGATTATTTCATAAACACTGTTGTGCAACTTAGCTATTTACTGTGTATCTTGGTGATAAGAGCAGTGGGTTTTCCTGTAAATATCTGAGGTGCTGGCTGGCTCCGCGCACATCAAGCACTCGCCAGGAGTGAGCACTATGCTCATTCCTTCACTTGCTTCCATAGACAAATATGATCCTTATCACACCTTGTCTACTTATGGTAAATAAAGCAACAGCAGTGTGCAGCAATCCTAAAACCCCATTTTGAAGATGCAAGATTTCTGTAGCACAGGATTTGAAGTAGGTGGCTGTAAAATTACTGCATGAGATGTTGTTCCCTGTGGGGCTGAAGCAGAGGGCACGATCAGGTGTGCCCCTTGAATGACATGCTGTGGTGGAGCCTCTAGGCACCTTGGGCTCCTGGGAAGGTGGCTATAATTTCAAAAAATATTTGGCTTACTTATTCCAGAGCCCCTAAGAAGCCTAGATCTGCTCCCACTGTAGAAGTCACTTAAAGCTGGATCCTGAGCCAGCACCTCAGTGTTTTTCTCTCAAAAGCCTTCAGAAGAGCCCTGTTCAGTGAGAAAAAATGAGAGAGAGTTACATTACATTAAATAAAGTAAGTTTTCACTGTGGTGCTCAAGAAGTTTGAATTGGACTTTCCTCCTCACCACATCCACAAAAGTCCTCTTTTTCATGAGTATGCACAAACATTTAGGAAATGGAAGTTTTGGTTTTCCTGAGAACGAGTAGTTGGTATCAACACAGAGGCAGAAGATACTGCAGTACCATGTGAAAGCAGCTAAATGGAGGAAAACACATATTTTTCATATGCTTTAAGAAAGGGAAGGCAGAAACTTAGTTGCCTGCCTAGGGAATTTCTGGGAAAGAATATAAAGAGTCAGAATCTGATTAGATCAGAAATGGGTAATGAAATAACTGGCAGGACTTGAGCTTTACCACAGGCCAGCAGCAGGTAGCTTAGCATTCATAAAGGGAGCTTTAATGAAATAGGAGCTGACACAATATGGACCTTAAGACTCCATTTCACAGCAACATTGTGTGCAAGGATAATGGGGAACAGAAAGTTAACTTAATATCGTTTTGTTTATAAGAAAGGTCAGGGAAAGCCAGTGGATAAAAATAGTTAGATACTTCATTTCTGCTTCTGTATGGGCCACTGCTGCAAAAACTGGTATTTAAAGCTGCTTTTGCCTCTATTCCTAATACCCTACCATCTAGTGTATGCACTATAGGCTTTTTGTAACTAATGTATCACAAGCCTCCAATAGTGTTTTTTCCTGTTGGACTTTGAAATGTTGTCAAACTGTAAAATATGTTTTTAGTTATGACATTTGCAACTAAAATTCCAACACGTTCATTCCCAGAGACACAGACGCAGTGCTCCTGCCTGATGCCTTACCAGTGCCCCAAAGAAGAGAGCCACCTTCACTGCATCCAAATGGAGTCGACAGGGAGGAGAAGGACAGTCAGTCATTGCACACTGGCAGCCATGAAGTGTGCTGGCATCAAAGTGGAGGTGCTGGAGCCAGGGAGCTGCCTGGTGTAACCTGGCAGCTATCCTGGCAGCCACCATGATCATCCCACCGTGTGCAGGCTGAGCCTTCCTGGGAAAAACTTGGCTGGTTATGAAAGGACAAGTAGATCAAAAACAAAGCATTAAAAAAAAAAAAATAGAGCTCACTTAACAGATTTTTGAGAGAAGGGTGTCAGTGGGCTTTTTTTGTTCTGAAAATGACCGGGCATGTGGGGTATAGGGACTGCTCTCACTGCTGGTAACTCCGTGGATGTGCAGAGGGAGGGAGGGGAGCAGATGGGAAGGGAGAAAAAGGAGTATTGCCTCTGGTCTCCCCTGGTTCTGGATGAGACTTTTCCTTTCCTCAGCCATTTGTTGCTTTGTCCCTGTGCTTGTGATGGCTGTGCACCCTGGTTGTCTCGCTGGCTGAGTACCTGCTGTATCATCCAGGCAGGCAGACCAGGAACTTCAGCATCATTGTATGTTCCCTCTGGCACCTAACAGGGTCTTGAAGGAGGCTACCTGTACAGGCATTCATGGTACAAATTCAGGGAGCAGTACAAAATACTGAAAACCACAAATATGCAAATATTGAGTGAAGTCTTCAAAACCATGTGATTTTTAATCAGAGTAACTGAAGGGAGGAAGCGTTTGCTTTCTGGGTTGGTTTGTTGGTTTTGAGCCTTATACACTGTTGGGGAATTTTTATGGTACACCTCGAGGTGCATTAAACACATGTTTGTGCTTAAATATAAAAGAAGAATTTAATGAGCAATGCATTGGTTCGAGTCCTATCGCAATACGTGGTTCTACATGGAGTCTGCAAAGATGCGTCACAAGCAGATTCCTTATACACACTTTCACCAGCACCAATCCTGAGAGCAGTTGCGTGGGGCACCTCAGCTCAGCTGTAGGTCCATGCCCCAGCCCAGCTCTGTTGCCCAAAGGTGGCCCCTAAGCTTGGGTGCCTCAGCGCTCCCATTCCAGGATGGCTACACGACAATGCTGAGGCTGTTTCTTATCTCATCACCAAGGGAAACTTCACTCCCTTGCCAGGAGTCATTCTTTCTCTGGCATTTCTGCTTCCAGCCAGTTTAACCCCTTCTTGTAGTTGGGCCTTCTTGCGCTCTGTGCCAGATCATTCCTCGGTCACAATTACCCCTGCTAAGCAGTTACAATTAGAATTTCCCCTTCAACACTCAGAATTTTACAAAACTGAGGATTAGAAATCTGCCTTCCAAGAAGGGGAAAGCTGAAAGTCACTTTTTTTTACCAGCAGTTAGCAAAACAATGAAAATCAGGGAAAAAAGCATGAGAAGTGTCCATTGGTGAATAACCTGCCCTATGCATAAGTGCCACACCTCACCAGGGGCTGGGTGGAGTCACTTGGGAGCTGGGAGTGGGCTGGATGTGAAATGGTTATTTTCCCTCCAAGGAGGTATCAGACCCCTATATTTGGGATGTTGCCAAGCCCCCTAAATCAGCAGCTAGTCTCAACTAGATGGAGCTCAAGGAAAAGAAACAATTAATCCTGCTGTTAAATACAGTAAAGCATTATGTTTTCTTGCTTAAAATGTACAGTAAAAATTATTATAAAAAACAGATAGGTTTGCCTTTGTAGTTCTATAGCTTTTTCTTCCAACTGAAGATATATACTAATATGCTGGTGATGGTCTAGGAGAGGGTTGCAAATTTGATTGTCCCCAGATTGTTTTTTAGTCCCCTTATTTCTTCCTGCTGGTTGCATTCTGTGGGGGAATAATCACAGAATGGCTGTGTATACCTTCTGCATCCTCAACAAGCAATGAAGATTTCTTGCTCCTGACCCTCTAACCTTAATACTAGCTTTTCATTACAGGACTCTGATTCCAGTGTGACTGTCTAGCAATGTTTCTGATAGGAGGAATTTTTTTCCCTGACACTTCTCACCATGATAAATTGCCAGATGAAGTTATTTCCTGGTGAATAGAAGGCAGCCGAGAGCTCCCTGGCTGCCCCCATTTCTCCAGCACCTCTGGTCTCAGAGTGGTTGCGTACTGTGTGAGCGCTCACATTAAGACTTGCATTGTTCTCTCTTGCTGATGGGGATAACTCCCGTATTTTCTTTTACAGTTGAGCATTATGGCGCAGAATGAAGACATCATCTGCCACTCACTAATAAGGTGGTGATTCAGCCATAAACTGAATCCAGAGGAAATCTTCAGCTTTTTTAAATTAGTGGGAGTTTTGCTGTTGGCTTCAGTAGGGTCAGGACTGCACTCGTAAGGATTTCAGGTTTGCTGCTGTGCTTTGTCACAGGGGTCCCCAACCCTAACATCAAAGACCGCAGCTCTTTAGTGTTTTCTGCAACACCTATCTTTTTCTTGGGTAAGCTCTCCTCTTCTACTGTGATAACTTATGTTAGGTAATGATAGAGTTTTCTTGTTCACTGGTGGCAGGAAATGCTGTCCCTCCTTTGCCATTGTAAGCTCCAAATAATGTTATCTGGCTTGATGGATCATTGCCTTGGGTCATAAATTATAATTGGGGAAGATGAAGCAAATCTGAACTGAATCTGTCAGGGTAACCAGGGTCACAGAAACCTTACCGATTCTCAAAGGAGAGCTTTCTTGGTAACGCAGCTTCTCTACTGCACAGAAAAATCCCATCTATTTGTTCTTAATGTCAGAGAGGAGGCATTATCCAAAATGAATATAATGAGCCTTTCCGCTGACGCAAAGTTCCATACAGCATCCCAGCATATCTAATTTTTCACAAGCACAACAGTATGTGAAGTGTATGTAGAATACACTTACCACAGTAAGACAGCTGAGGCACAATTCAATGGCTGGACAATTAGCAGCTGCTAATATTGTGGGCTTCTGTATAAATAGTTATTGCAATTGTAGCGTAGAATGCAAAATTTGACCAAAAATAGAAGAGAACTGAATATATATATAGTGTATGTTATAATGTTTATCCTTATGCAACCTCAGAAAGGGGTAATCCAGATTTTGCTTCAAGGGTTTGAAGATAAGGCAGATATATAGGTTTAAAGAGCAGCCCCCAGGGAGTGTGAGCGACCCAGAGCGCGGCGAACAGGGTGGGCAAACAGGGCGTGGCACATTAGAAGGGTGTGGCGTGGCAGTTTGTGCGAGAAAGGGGTAATCCAGATTTTGCTTCAAGGGTTTGAAGATAAGGCAGATATCTAGGTTTAAAGAGCAGCCCCCAGGGAGTGTGAGCGACCCAGAGCGCGGCGAACAGGGTGGGCAAACAGGGCGTGGCACATTAGAAGGGTGTGGCGTGGCAGTTTGTGCGGCAGTTTGCACAGGCTGTCCAGGTCTCTGGCTGCAGGGAGCGCCTGAGCCTGTCACTTGTACTGGAGGGCAGCAGAGACAACACCTGTGTGCGCTGTGACCAGGTGGATGATCTGCTCGGCCTGGT
>NW_008794853.1:71101-73060 GCF_000699145.1 Aptenodytes forsteri | reverse complement strand
GTCCTTGACTAGTGTAAGCACTACTTAGCAACAGCTAAAACATCAGTGCATTATCAACTTTGTTCTCATCCTAAATCCAAAACACAGCACTGTACCAGCTACTAGGAAGGAAATTAACTCTATCCCTGCCAAAACCAGGGTACAGCTATGAGAGAAAACATCTTGTATTAAATGTTCCAGTCCTGATGTCTTTATTTCAGCTGCTATGTGAGAGGTAAACATCTCTTAATTTAAGAATTTGGTGCAAAATATGACTATGACTATTAAGTGTAAAGTTGGTAGATGCAGTGAGTACAGTAGCAGTAAGCACAGTAGAAGATGGGTACCAGAGCTTTTGCTAGTGCCACTTTCCCAGTGAGTGATAAACCAGAGGTGATCTCGCCAGTTTTTTCCCACTGGATTCCTGCAGAACTCACTGCTGTCCAATGCACTCCTGGGCTTGCACTCCAGGGAGTTCAGGGATGCACCTCCAGCAGCAGCATAATTTGTGGCATTCACGATAGCTCCAGCTCAATGTGTTCAGTTTCTGTATTTAGAGGAGGAGATCCATCACATTTCTCCTCACCCAGAGATCCCTGAGCAGTAGGCTTTGGCTAGTTGTTTCAGAAAAGGGAGGCTTCAGCTATATCTGTAACAGAACTGACTCAACTCTGCTGGTGGAGTGTTGTGGGCTAAAGATGCTACAAATAACATTGTTTATAAGTTAAAACTTAACTAGATTTAATAAACGCTCTGCTCAGAGGTGTCAATTTTACTATAAGGGGTCTTTCAACTGGCTCCCAAGGCTCTGTGTGTTCATGTGTGGGTAGGTGTGAAGACTTCCGACGTGGAGGGGTTTGGGTAAGCTGATCTTCCTTCCTTGGTTACTGGGAGTGAGATGCCCCTAAAGGTGTATGTCTGCATCCAAGCTAATAATCTTTGGCTGTCCTTTTAGTCAGTGGAGGAGAGAAACAGTCCCTTAGAGGGCAGGATTTCTGTCTTCTTAGGTAGGCATCTAAAAACAGGCTGGATGAGTCATGCCCTAAAGGTGCCTGTCTTCCTCTGTTGACTGTGAAGGGAGCTGGGAGGTGACTAGGCCAAATACAAATATTTATGCTATAGATGTCTAAAATTGGATGAAATTACTCCTACCTATTCTATTTTTAAAAATTAATATATTTTTATATATATTTAAAATACATAGATTTATATATATACGCCTAACATTTAATTTCTAGCACTGGATTATTTGTCTTCCAGATCAGCGCCATTTATATTGCCACTTTTCAGGAATAACTGGCTCCATCCACAAAGGACCAAAGCTGTTGTGGGGCTCAGCACTGGGATAACTCAAGGTTAGAGACTGGCTCCCAAAATGGTGCTGAGCACCAAATGAGGTGCCTGTGCTTCCTTCCCATCACATGCTCTGTGAACCAGAAACTGTCAAGTGTTATTCACGTACGGGTGGAAGAGACGAGTGTGTCTGTATGAGACACAGCCAGCCACCGGCAAACCAGGGATGGAATGATTTTAGTGCATTGTGCCCTGCTCATTACCCAATGGGATTTGGGGCCCAGTTGTTCCAGGACCTGCAATAACCAAACCCAGAGCAGAAGGGACTTGATTTTAACATGTTGCTTTTTGGATGAAGCCTGGTTGCTTTTTTTATTATTATTTATTATTATTATTATTATCCCTAGAGCCCCCTTACCTCCTAAGTTGAGAATCAAGGGGTCTTCAGCCTGACACAAATGAGCTTAAAGGAAGCATAAGAAATTACTGTGGAGAGATATGCTAAAATTCCCATTTTGTTTTTGGAAGCTGTTACTTCCATAACTTGCAGGGTAGCAGAGCCTTTCACCCAACATCATCTTTCAGTGATGAAATCATTTACCTAGAGCACATCTCAAGCTTCAGGGCCTGAGGGCAACAGCTACACTTATGGCCCAGACCAGCTTCCCACAGGCTTCCCCGACCCTG
>NW_008794853.1:24676-70789 GCF_000699145.1 Aptenodytes forsteri | reverse complement strand
ACCCCCTCTTCCTATCTTTTTATTCACGGACGGGTGGAAGAGACGAGTGTGTCTGTATGAGACACAGCCAGCCACCGGCAAACCAGGGATGGAATGATTTTAGTGCATTGTGCCCTGCTCATTACCCAATGGGATTTGGGGCCCAGTTGTTCCAGGACCTGCAATAACCAAACCCAGAGCAGAAGGGACTTGATTTTAACATGTTGCTTTTTGGATGAAGCCTGGTTGCTTTTTATTATTATTATTATTATTATTATTATTATCCCTAGAGCCCCCTTACCTCCTAAGTTGAGAATCAAGGGGTCTTCAGCCTGACACAAATGAGCTTAAAGGAAGCATAAGAAATTACTGTGGAGAGATATGCTAAAATTCCCATTTTGTTTTTGGAAGCTGTTACTTCCATAACTTGCAGGGTAGCAGAGCCTTTCACCCAACATCATCTTTCAGTGATGAAATCATTTACCTAGAGCACATCTCAAGCTTCAGGGCCTGAGGGCAACAGCTACACTTATGGCCCAGACCAGCTTCCCACAGGCTTCCCCGACCCTGTCCATGGCCCAGGACCCCATTTCAGCACCCCGAGGCCATCAAGCCCTGCCCTGCCTGGCCATGGACCTCGTTGATTGGGATCCCTGCCCATGGGACAATGTCCTGGCCTGGCCTCGGCCTGGCCCCATCCCCAGAGAGGTGCCCAGGGCTGGGGCTGCCCGGCTCCCTGGGTGTGGGGTGGGATAGGCCTGGGCTGCCAGGCACTGCCTGCCACCCTGAGGGTCTCCAGGGAGCCCCTGGCTCCTGTGGCACCTTGACAGGAAGGTAAAGAAGTACACATTTAGCTGGAAGTCATAAATGTGTCAGCAAGTGCAAACTCCTAATGATATTTTCTTTCTTGGTCATAAACTGCAGTTACCAGGGACTTTCTCCCTCTGCTGCTCTCTGCTGCTGAGATCTTGCTAAACTAATAAAAAGTCTTCCTCTTTTATTAGACCCTTCTGCAAGCATATTGTAAATAGTGCAGCTGATAGGACAGCCTTAGTTTTCCCGTGGTGATATCTTACTTTTCAGACAAATCAACTACAAAAGCTACCACACACAAGAGATTGCAGGTAACTGGGCACCAACTGGGAATTTCAGGCCCCTGATGAACAAGTGGGTCTTGTCAAACGCTGTCTCGGAGACTTCAGGCCCTGGTCAATGTGACCCGTGTGTTAAAACCCACTCAGGGAGAAAATAAAGCTGATTATCTGCTGTTTCCTCAGCTCACTGGCTGTTTACTTGTATCTCAGAAAGGCTTTCTGACATGGCACTGCAAAGCAGCTGATCCATAGCTTCAGATTACCAATCTGGAGAGAGAGCTGCAATTAACAGCAGAGCAGAAATGAGATCTGTTCCTGGAAATCGGCTTGGCTAGAGACAATTGAAACTTAAACAGAATAAACCATAACTGGTTGAAAGCACTTGATTATTTTTTTTCCTAATTTCCACAATTAATGTTTATGATGCACATGTAATCAGGGTAATGCAGGTTATAGTGAGCAGGTGGCTTAGGTGCCATGACCACAGTATCTCTCCAGGAATGAGTCACTGAATATGCTGCCAGCCACTCCGGAGGGGTGCAAGATTGCAGAAGGCCCTGACTGCATTGAAACCCATCGATGCTCACCCCAGGAGCTGTGATGATTGCTGCCTACCACTTCCTGCTGCCTTTCAGGGGAGCTCAAGGGATAATTGCAATTTTGGACAAGGTAGGTTGGATACCAACACATCTGTATGACTACAGCTGAAGACTGTGAGTAAGAATATGTGGGGAAGTTTGGTGTTTCCATTCCCTGAGATTATTACTGCATGAGCTAAAAATAACCAGAAGCCCTGCAACTGCTGTTCTAAAATAACCCATTAAAAGTGAACCATACTTACAGTCAGAGTGATGTGATTTCAAACCTGAACATGTGCCAGGTAGTGCTAGATTGCATTACAGAAAAATGGTGGTCTTGGTTCACCAAGGCCATGCACCAGGAAAAATATGTATCCCAGAAAAAAGTATCCAAGGGCTGCAACAGGAGCAGGGACAAAAAACCACAACACACACCGGTCAGGCTGCGGATTCAGCAAGCATGCTTTAGATTTCGGGAGACAGAAATGAACTGGCCTTTTATCAAGTTTGGGGACTAAGGCTTTTTCCCGCTTCATGTTAAGGTTTTCTTTTTTGATAGTGGCAGCTCTGGAGACATCTGTGTCCTTGTCAAAGTTGCAGAATAGAAGACAATGAAGCCACATTGCCAGTATTTGGTTGAAAATGTCTAGGTGACCAGTAACCACACTTTCTGTGTCCTGGTCCCTGTAATTGTGACATTGACATGAATTGGGCTATTGAAAAGATAAAGTCTTCAGTGAGGATTGGAAGGAAACAGCCCTGCAGATATGACACCTGCTACCACTGGCAAATGCATTAGGTATAACCTTCAAATGCCCTGATTTAGGTCTCACATTTTCAAAGCTATATTTGATGGTCAGTCCTTGGATTCACAAAAGTTCTGTGACTGCTGGTTACAAAGCTTTGTACTGCATGTAATGACTTGCTGATTTCATTTGCAGAGGTTTGAAAGGTAGAGATGAGTCTGGCAAGTACGGTCTTATTAAACCATTTTGGGAGCTACTGTTATTAACAGCGAAATAAAAATGATCTAGCAAATAAATAACACGTTAGAGTTGAACCTTAGCAATACGCTAATTTTCTGAAATTATTTCAGAACTGTTATTTTATAAAGCAGTTGCACTTAAGATTTCATTGCTCATTTAATTTCAGGATATTTTGCGAGTGCAGCGTTTTCAGTCCTGTGTCCCCAGAAGCAGCAGAGTGGGGTCACAGTAACACTGCAGCTGTTTCTGTCCTCTGTCAAGCAGCCTGGTTTTGTCTGTGCTGCTTAAACGAAAGACGACTAGGTCATGGGCTTCAGGAAAGGGCACATACTTATCCTTCCTGTTGAATTATTTAATGTGGTTTTGGTCTGTGCTAGCTAGTCCTCCCCCAAAGAGCATTTGGGCCCAATTTAGCCACTTAAATGGGCCAAGGACTATTTCCAGCAAGACAACTGTTTTTGTGGCAGGGGGTCAGTTGGCTGGATGTGAACTGACCTCTACCCCTTTGCCTCTGGGACTGTAAAATGAGGGCTCTTCAGTTTTATTTGCTGTTATAAGCCCTCGTTATTTGCTCTTTCCCAGGAACTCCTAGACTTGATTTACTTTATTCACATGCCCCTATCTGTTTTGAAACTCTCTAGCATGCACTAGGGACAGACAACTGTCCAAAGGGTCACTGTTCAGGGCCAGAGAAACGTTCCAGTTTTTGAAGTATAAATTAAACTTGGCAGTAATTTTCCAGTCATCTGGGATCTCTAAATGGGGCTGGGAAATTTTAAGAAGCTAAGATCTTTTTTCAGTATTGGCCAAAACCTCAAGCAATACTCTATATGTTCCTTCAAGCTCTCAAGTTAAACCTGCATAGTACAATACCTGATGGTATCAGATGATTTATGATAATTGTCTCATATCCTTGGTTTAGTTCGCTAGGGAATAATTTCTTAGTAAGTACATGTGAAATCCTGGGTTATTTTGTGAGCATCTGTGAATACATGGTTGTTTTGGCTGTGAAATTCCTCTGAGAGTTACTGTGTCAACATTTGTTGTGCAACGCTTTTATTTACTGTGTAACAGGGTGAGAACATCAGTGGGTTCTCCTGTAAATGTGAAATTTTTCTTGGCTGACACAATGTGCAGAGCCCTGCCAAGAAAAAGCTGGGTAGCGGCTGCATTCCTTACTGGCTTGACAGGTGTGCTTGGGTGTGTGTGCAGGTATATGTCTGCACACACGTGCAAAAACACACATTTACTGAAGGGACTGAAAATACTTTAGCACTGGCCAACACCACCACATGCTCCCATCACTGATATACCCATGGAAGTTGCAGTCCCCATTTATGCTGCAGCTAGCTTGCATATGTAAGCATGCACAACAGAGAGGCTTCACCAAAGACTTAATCATTCTTGCCCCTGTAGGTACAAGCTCAGCGTCAGGACTTTGGCTTACTTTTTAGCTTTATGATATATGTCTTCTCTTTCTAAAATGAACAAGACTTGTAAATACTGAGAAACATCTTGAGTGCAGCAGCAAAATAGCACAAGCAGTCAGTCCTTGCCGGATGCAGTTGTGGTTGGCACTGCTGGCCCCAGCTCTGTATTTGTGCCACCTCTTCTCAGCCTAAAAGCTGATGAAAGTCTCAAAGCACTGCCCTGTGCTCAAGTTAATCCATCCTGATCTCCTCAGGGCTTATTAGCTCAACCACTGTATCACCCTAGTGCAGCTACATGGTCCACAGATCAGGCTACCTTGTGTCTAGACAGCTTAAAGAGCAGGAAGAATAGATATGCATAGCCTAAGGCCATCTTTGGGACTTATGGGGATTTGGCCTTCTTGGAAAGGCATTTTATTTATGAGCTTCCATAAAATCTGGTAGAGGAAACAATGTGGAGAGAAAAAGAGAATAAAACTCCAACTATTCTGTAGATAATGCCCCCAAATTTTCCCACTGAGAGTCACAATACCTCTTCCTCTTCCTTCAGCCAGTGTTCCAAGGATTAGAAGCAGTCTGACTGCATCTTGGTGGGAGCTTCACACAGAAAGACGGTATCTAGTATTTGTGTGCTGGGAGCAATGGTATGTACCGAAACAAAGATGGCAATTCTGTTTTCAGGGAGATATCAGCATGTACATATCCTGGGAGGTGATCCAAATAAATTCATTCTCACTCGAGAAATGCCAGCCTTGGTGTATTTTTCTATTTGGAGAGGACTTGCAGCAGCCTTTGCTGCTACATGTGCCTGGACTAATTGCACAAGTAGAATGCTATAACCTGCTTTATGCATGTGACAGTACTTACATAGCTCTCCTCATCATAAGATTTGATCACCTGAGTAACAGTTCTCAAAATACAAGAACATTGCTTGTGTTTGTGGTTGCCTTTAGGTCAATAAGGCCTGTAGTACGGGCAAGTTCAATTATCATCATACATTGTGGAATTATTCAGGAAGCGAATACCACAATCACTGTAAAAGTCTCAAAGTAATTGCTGTCAACAGCAAAATATAAAACCATGACTTTGCTTTACCGGAAACTAGTGATCTAGTCTGGTTAAACTACCACTCTGTTCAAAAGCACTATTTGCAGCTCTTTGTCACTGCTTCCCTCTTGCTAAATTTTATTTTGTGTATTCACATTTAATACAGTCCTTAGAGGCTTGAATATAATAAAAATCCATTTAGAGAAGTGCTACAGGGAGTTGATAGTATTCTCTTGCCTGCTGTGGAGCAGGACTCTGCCCACTGGCCCCTGACCACAAGAAATGAAAACAGCTGCTTGAGGAGCATGTGCAGGAGAGCAGGACCCGGAGCCCTGAGCAGTTAACATGTGTCCTGAGTTTGGCCAGAAGATCAGTGATGTGAGCACCATCCTTCTGCTGGTCAGAGACAACTCTTCTGTGTTTTGCAGCAGAGGGAGAAAGAAATCAATAGCAGTTTATATTCCTGTGCCTCCTGTCATACGCAGTAATGGCCCTGCTGTTACTTACAGTGGCGGCTCATCACAGTGAGCAATGCGGCAGAGCCGTAGTGTGGTGGAAATGGAGCTGATCTGTAATAACTTTATGAATATGGTGATGCAATGGCTTTAGGTGGTGACAAGACCAGGGCAGGAGGTTGTTGATTAAGCTTCTATTGGGGCTGGAGAGAGAACGAACAAAGAAGCGATGCAACAGCTCCCAGGTTGAAAGCAACTGGCAAAATCATCAGGTATGAAGACCTGTCCTTAAAGAAATTGAAAGCGTGTTTCACCAGGTTATGAACTGGCAAGAATAGGAAAACAGCAAGTTAAACCCTATGAGAACAGGGATGTAATAGTGGAAGTGCGCTTGACCAAAGCTGTCTAAAGAAGACATTGACAGAACAGGAGAGAAAAGAGACTTCTCAGCGGTGGGGAATAATATACCTTGTAAATGTTATTTACACTGGCTTTTTAATGTTTTCAAGTTATGTTTTTCTTCAAAACATTTTTGGTTTAGTTAGTGATGTTTTGCTTTAGGCAGGGCACTAAACTGCTGATCCGTTGTCACCTGAAAGTTTCCTGCCCAGCGCTGCAGATCAGGGAGTGCTTTGGGAACCACGGCCTCCTGCTTCATGTGTCTCTTACCCTGAAAGGTGGAGGATACCTATGGGTGCCAGGGGGTTGGCTCAAGGAGCCGTGAGAAGCACACCGGGGATACACAGCCTCCGGTGAAAAAGAGATTTGCAAATGGTAGCTCACACAATTAGTGCTACTGTTACTAGTTTAACAACAGCAGGTTGGTGGACATGACTTGCTCTCCTTCAGTTAGTCTCCAGATGCACATTGGACCCAAATCTTTTCCATGCAGGCAGGCTCCCATGTGGGATGAAGTTGGGAAGCTTCTCCCATGTCACTGTATAGGAAGAGGAAGTGTCTGTCACTTCTTAGGTGTTAATTTGCTGCTCCCAGATTAGGAAAAGGTACATCAGAAGAGCTTTATTTTTCCTAAGTTTCTGCTAGCTACTTGTCTGGTCTGCTTGGAAATAACTCATGTCTTATGCTTAACCTGGGGCCACTACTGCTCTGTGCCAGTCCTGCTGTATCCTTCCCATCTTTGCTTCTGGGACATCTCTTTCTTCCTTTCCAGCTTGCCATATTTCAGAAAGGGAGCCTGTCACAGGGCCATTTGAGCAGGAGTCTGTCTACCTGTGTTGCCCCTTCAACAGTATTTGAACCTGTTGTCTACCTTTTAACAACATGTAACAGAAGGCTAGATGTCCCAAAGGTATTGAATCTTTAGTATCTTTCATGAAAATAGGCAGCTGGGTAGAGGAAGATCTCTCCTGTGTCTTCCCCAAGGGAAAGGACACAGTGCAGACTTGTTCTTACCCATCAGAGAATCTATAAAAAAAAAAAATTCCTAGAAAACCAGGTCTTGATAGTGCTGCTGATCAGGGGTCCACTTTTTTGCAAGGAAGCAACCAAGGCTGAATTTCAGTCCACATGCTGCTGCTGTTTACCAAATAGTGTTAACTAGGAGGAATTTTTTCAGCATTACTGTTTTATAAAGGTCCCTCCACTCTGTCCTTGTACCTGCTGCTCTACATCAGGCAAGCCTTTTTACTGAGCAGTTTGTGGTGATATCTTCCAAGTCGCTGGCCTCAGATGATCCCATGAGTCTGGCTCATCAGTATGGATAACAAGTTTACCTTACCTCGATCTGAGTTAAATCTCATCTGCCACAGCATCGCTCAATTTCCCAGTAGGTTTCTGTCTCTCAACAGCTTCTTATAGGGTAATGGTTTTTTTTTAGTTTCATGTCATGTGCAAAAATTTACCAGCTTGCCGTGAGTTTTCTCCTTCATTCTTTCTCATTCTCTCTTCACACAATATATGAAACTGTTGGTCCCTCTACACATCCCTGGGAGGGTCTCGTCTCATCAATAATATTTATGATACTGCGTGAACATTAACATTAAGATGCTCCTTCTTGGGACATGTATGCATTGCAGGTCTCATTGGATCTAGTGTCGTAGACTGGGAAATGTAAAAGCAAGGCAGAGTGATGGTCTCAATAACTTAAAAGAGCCCAGTTCCTGTAAAAGCCTGTTGTCTGCCACAGAAATGTCCTGCAGCTCTCTATTTCTGCTCTTCACAGTTCAGCTGCCCAAAGCTCAGGTCATCTAATATCAAATTCCTCCCAAATATCCTAATGCATGGTAATGGGGCAAATGCTCACCCAATGCTCAGGTAAAACAAAGGGGTTTACCACTCTCTGCCAGCTAATTTTGCTAAGCTGATTGACTCCATGGAACCATGGTCCCCTCTTTGTTCTTCTCATCTGATGCTAATTCATCTGACTTTGCTTTCTTACCAAGAGAAAATGTCCTGCAGTTGCTTGTTAGTTTAACAACAGTATGGTGAAGAGGTGGACCACAGTGACTGGGAATACTTCTGTTCTGAAAGGGACAAAGTGTGGCCAGCAGATGTGCACACCATAGGAATGAATGAACAATTGGACAGATCGTCCTCCCAGCCACTGGTCCTACATGAACCTGGTTTTCATTCATTAAATAGTTGTATTGCTTTGAAGAAAACTTCTACCTACTCACCTTACTTCTTCCTCCCTCCCAAGCAGCATTAGACAGTCAACTGGTTGCTTTTTTTTTTTAAAAAAAAGCATCATGTCCTCAGGTTTTCAGGAGGGATGATGGAACTGAAGTGCTTTCTGACCTGGGCAAATACAAGACTGAAAACAGTATGTGGCAGAAGTCAGGCAGGTAAAGGACTGCAGTGTCACAGCACGAAGGGGAGCAGACCCTCGCTGGACACCTGCGGGCAGGCAGCTGGGAGGGAAAGGGTCTATGAGGTGTCTACTCCATCTGGGCTGGGCTGAGAAGTAGGAGGGGAAAAGATGGAGTGGGTAATTAGAAAGAAGAAGGAGAGAAAAAGGATCCTTGCAAAGATTTAGATGGGTCAGATAAACAGTGAGATGTAAGGGACTGGATGAAGCATTTGAAATGCAGCCTTCATTAATATTTTGTCTGTCTTATCTCAGACTAATTTATTTTATGGACATGGAGATCTGTTCCTGCTGATGTATCGAGATGGTTATCAGGCAACCTTACTGTTTTTTGGACCTGTTTCTTAAGCAGGAATTCTCAGCATTTCTTGAGGCCCTGTGCTGGTTTTCTACATTTCCCTATGTTTGAAGACATGAATCACCAAGTCACTATTATTTCTGTGCTATCTATCAGGAAATTTCCAGGTGATTTTCTCTTGCCTCCAGCAGCTGTGGAAGCTATTGCTACCCATTGGGCTCATGGTCCAATCATGTATTGTGCCAGCTGCCCCAAGAAAAAGGCTAGAAATTGTGGACAAGAGAGTTGGGAAGCTACAAGTACAAACATGAAAACCAAGAGAGATGTTTTATCTGGTAGGTATTTATTAATAGTAAGAAATAAAATCTGTCGCTTAAAAAGCATACAGGCTTCCTGCTCATAGTACTGCACTTGCTTGATCACCTACTTGCTATCCAGCCCTTTGTCCTTATTTGCATCCGAGAATAGTCAGGAGGGATTGGACTGCCCAGGACAGGTACCTGAACTGACTTGCAAGGTACACCATATGTAAGCAAAGATGTCATCTGACCTGACTAGACAGCATGCTTAGCTTTGTAAGGAAAGAGTGTAAGAGATTCCATTTATTTAGGAACAGTCTTAGGAGATTGTCCAAAGGTATCTCCAGGGGGACCATATGCAGAGTGTCTCCATTTCTGTGAACATACACTTTCCTTAATAGCTGCCTTTGAGAAAGTTTTGCTGTGGTGGAAGGCCTCTACGTGCAATGGTCTGTAAGCAAACTGGTCTTGGCACAAACATAAATGCATGTGACAAATGCAACGGAGTTAACTGTGCTTACAAATATAGATCATTATGATAGTTATGACAATGCAAAATGTTGATTTTTCATGAAGCAGTTGTGTGTACGAGAAGCTGCGAGCATAGGAAGTCTTCTCATTACTTTAAGCTGACTTTACTGTTAATGCACATTGCTTTGACCTTTAAAAGCTTCAGGCTCAAGGACAGGCTCAATGCTGTGCATACTGTTTGCTCAACTGAATAAAGTACAGTAGGAAGAAGTTAATTTATTAGAAGAGAAGAATCATGCATCTTACTTTGTAAAACCTATCCTTTTTTCCTGCAATCTAAATGTAATCAGTGCACACATATGTTTGTGTGCCTTTAAGTAAAATGTATTTACAATGTTAGACACTGTAATCCATCACTATAAATGCTACTTTGGAAATTGCACTTCAGCAACATTTTTTAATTCTGATGGAAATGTGAAGTAAACTTGCCAGTGCTAAGTCCAGGGTCTAAGCAAGAGCCCTGTCATGAGCGGTAACGGTGGTTGCAGCTCTGCCTAACAAAGAGCCTCGGGCCCTGATTCAGAGCCAACCAGAGCTGTTGCACACAGTGTCATCAGCTGCGGTGGACTTCACAGCAGAGCTTACATTTGGTAGAGCAAGTTTCAACGTAGGTCTTGCCCAAGAGTTGACACATTTTGATATATCCCATGGCAATAAACAAAATGAACCATAACGTATCTTATTTGGTCTGTACATTGCAGGGATGTATGCTGACAAGGGTGACAGTCTCCCCCTGGCATTTGAGCCGCCCAGCCTCGCACTCGGTCATGGTCCGACGGGCAGCAGAGCCACTCACTTCAGCACAGATCTGGATGCCTCCCTCCTCGCATGGCTCATCTTCATCACAAACACAGCTGTTTGATTGCGCTAAGCAAAAGCACAGAGGAAAAACACTCAGGATGGCATCCAACTCAACAAAACCAGACTAAAAACAAAAAAACTGTCGTTTCCAGCAACAATGTAGGATTGACAGCAATTTTCCGGAGGGTGTTCAGTGCAAGAAAGACACGGACCTGTTGGAGCAGGTCCAGAGGAGAGCCACAAAAATGATCAGAGGGCTGGAGCACCTCTTCTACGAGGAGAGGCTGAGAGAGCTGGGGTTGTTCAGCCTGGAGAAGGCAAGGCTCTGGGACACCTTATTGCAGTCCATCAGTATTTAAAGGGGGCTTATAAGAAAGATGGGGACAGACTTTTTAATAGGGCCTGCAGCAATAGGTCAAGGGGTAATTGTTTTGAACTAAAAGAGGGCAGGTTCAGACTAGATATAAGGAAGAAATTTCTTACGCTGAGGGTGGTGAAACACTGGCCCAGGTTGCCCAGAGAGGTGGTGGATGCCCCATCCCTGGAAACATTCCAGGTCAGGTTGGACGGGGCTCTGAGCAACCTGATTTAGTTGAAGATGTCCCTGCCCACGGCAGGGGGGTTGGACTAGATGTCCTTTAAAGGTCCCTTCCAACCCAAACCATTCTATGATTCTTTTCCTAAGCAGAAGTAACATTAGCTGTTATTCAGGTTCAGTGGAAAAACTAGAAGTGGAAACGAGTGGTGCATTGCTGGGGCTTCCTCTGCTTGAAGAGGCTGATTGTGCTTGTGGGAAAAGCTTGCTCAAGGTGCCCGAGATATTGCTCTCAAACACTTCTCTGCTGTTACTGCTTGAATCGGTTCATGTATCTACTTCTCCAGAGTCCAGATAACATGCAAGATGAGAGATCTGTCCTTGGACAGTAGCAAACTGATCATACAGACACTTACAACTGGTATCTTTATTTACGTACAGGCTGTTTCACTAAGATCAAAGGATCTACCCCTACAAATAAATGTGAGTAGTTGTGTCAGTGACAACAGCTAAATAATCAGATAAGAAGAAGGTCCCATCTGAGATTTATTTTTCATAACTGTGTCTTTGTTTTGGTGTTGTATGTTTAATTTTTTTGCCTGTGTTTGTCTCTGCTGAAGCTCCAGCCAGTTTTAATTATCTTTTTTTGTTACTATTTTTGTCTGTTCAACCCTATTAGACAAAACAGATGAAATCCTATCAAGTAATCTTTTTTATTTTCAGAATATGACAATAACTCTGCCTCTATGTGGGGCACTTCTAAAAACTCAATTTAATTCTTTATCTTCCCATTTCTGGCAACCCTCCATGAAATACATGTAGGACACTCAGGGAAATTAGATCAGGGAATTTGAAAACTTCCACTGCAGACAGATTGCAAAAGACTGGGAGTATTTCCTCCGAAGGAAAAGACATTCACCTTTGATCATAATGTGAGAAACTGGGGATAGGCAGTGAAGTACAAACAAAAGTAAGTGGCTTTCCTAGATAGTATAGAATAAGACATTCAATTCCTTGCCACAAGATACTGCTGGGGAGACTGCTCAGCAAATTTCAGGAAAGGATTAGCTATTCCTGTGGGCAGAAAGGACTCCCACAATTACTGTGTTAAGGAATTCAAACCAGGTGGAAACAGTGAAAAAAGAGTAGGGCAAGGGTTTCACCCAAAAATTCCAGAGGACCAACAGGGTAACCCACTTAATGGGGACTAGGAATAAGCTTTTCCTTTAGACAGTGCATCTTGTTACGATATCCTGCAAGGTTTTCTTTTCCATGGTTGGAGCTTCCTGCCATGTTTGGACACCAAACACCGGGCTGATGGTTTGAACCCACTTAGCAGTGCCTGGTGCTTCTGGGAGGGTCTGGAAATACCATACCAGGACAGACCTACAGCTAACGCGTAACTGAGGATAAAGATTTCATTTTGGTCATATAAACAATTTTGCTTACAATTGTGAAGCATCTCTTACCATCACATTTTTCCCATGAACGGCATGATCCACATGATTTTTCAGCTGCCTGAGGTATCTTGCAGTTTTCTGCATTAGTAAGAGAATATTTTCTGCCCATGCACTCCAAGGCATGCATCTTGCAAACAGTTAAAGGTGTGTTTCTCTTGGTTCTTTGATCTGTAGCACAGGTGTCCAGGGAAGGACTGAAAAGAAAAGCGGGGATCGTGCTATTTAAATGTGTTTTATCTTGGTACCTCTTAAAAAGAGCTGAAGGAGTGGAAAACATTCGGGGTCCAGTTCCAATTTCCCTGTTCATTGAAGGACATCCTAAGAGTGCACCAAGGGAACTTGAGACATAGACATGAATAATTCAGACTCTTTCCTTTTCCACAGGATGCTGCACCTCAGCAGAGCCAGGATCTGCCCCCTCTGAAGGACAGGGATATTACTGGGTATTTGCCATTGACCTCAGTAGCAGTGAGAGCGAGACTAGTTAAAAAGAATTCAGATCTCAATTATTCTCTAATATATTACACATGCATGCACCTAAGTACACACACAGAAAACATTTCATATACATATAATGATATATACACACATGCACATATACTAAAATATTTTATAAGTATTTCTTAATTATAAGACATTAGAATAGACTTAAAGAACTTTTCTCTGCTGTCCTTTAAAAGCTTCAGCTTTTACTAAATAAAATGTTATGATCCAACAACAGAGACCAAAGATATTTCTGGAAATACACATACATCTCCACAGAAATTTTATTAAAAGCCTGCTCTATTTATCCAGGGAATTTGCTTGCTTATTTCTTGACATTCAGATATTGTTTTAGCACCCACAAAAATTAGCTTGTACAAGTGGTAATAACAATTCTTGGACAACCTTAAACAGTATTTATTTTGGGGACAGTTCCAGGAAGTTGTTATCATTTGTATTTTATGCTGTAAGTGTAGGAGGGGAGGAAAAAGCCCTTCCGTTATTTCTAGGTGTTAATCTCAAACCCCAAGCTTCTCCACTTGTTCTCAATGCAATCAGTGGCATCTGTGTGGAGTGAACAAAAAAAGTGCCTCTATGGAGCAGGGCATGCCTGTGCCCTCCTGGATACACTTTACAGCCACAGGTAAGGTGCTGCGCAGAGTACAAGAGAGTGCTCCCAGGGGATGGAGAGCTTTGAAATACAGCTCCAAAGGCTTATTTTGAGCACAGGTCCTCCTTTTGAGCTCACAAACACTCCCACAGAGGCTTAAATTTGGAAGAACAAAGTGTGATCCAGGGAAAGCATCTAATCTGTAATTAAGTTGTTCATTATGTTTAAATTTTTCAGAGGCCTTCTTTATTTGCCTGAGTGATAGATGCCAATATCTGAGTCTTAAGGTCAAAATCTTGTATACAAGGCAGCTTAATTTAGCCAGATAGATTAAGGCCAGACACAAGTGCACTAATCTGTCTGCTTTGCACCACTTTAGCAACACCCAAAGGAGGGGAGGGAGGCTGATTTAACCAGCTGCCGAAGGTTGAACCCAGGGAGTTCATGGTCCCTGTTGCCAATCTCTCGCTACAGTATAATCTCTCAAACTGGCTTGAGAGTACTTCACATACTTGCTATAACTGGGTCAGCTGGGAGAAAGCCAGTGGAAATCAACATGTTCAGATGCGTAAGAAAAAGGATGGAGAATCTGTACTCCTAAGAGAAATTAATAATTTGCATTCATTGCTGAGAAAGGCTATTACACGGCTGGGAGCATCACAGCAGTGCAATAAAAATTATTAGAGGCAAGGAAGAATCCTTGTGTAAAGTGAATGTGAGAAGTTCAATATCTTTTACCTGAATAAGAAGGCTTGGATAAGAACAAGCTTTTACTCAAGTACGTATTGTGAGAAATGAAATAACACGTGTAAGTCAGCAAATACCTTCTCTCCCTTTCACCTACAATGAGAGGCAGGCAACTTTTGGTGAAACTAAAAAGTGAAAAATTCAGCATGCTGGAAATGATTTTAACTTCTTAAAACTATATTCAAGACCATAAGTTTTAATGTAACAGAGGCCAAGAACTCTTAGGAGAGACATAGATGCTACGTAAATAAATTTGGAGGAAAAAAGAGAGGATAGTACTTAAAAATTATCAAATCTCATGTTTCACTGTGGAGATAGTCTTTAGCTACTGGAGGCTGAGGTTTCATCTGTAGTAACACATTAACTGTGCTCTGACCCCTTCCTTTCACTGGGGCCAATTCACACAGAATAGCTGGTGTCCATTCGGTTAAACTCTCTTTGCCCCCAAAATATGGGGACTGGAATGGTCCCTGACCCTAGTAAGTCCTGCGCTGTGCCTGGGAATTATCCAGGAGCTGGCCCTTGCCAAAGCTCTACCAGGAGCTGCTCAAGCAATTTACCAGCTCTGGTGCCCAGGATCATTCCCTTGCTCTAGCTGATGAAGATAGATGTAGCCTAAGGCACCACGTCATGAGGGACAAGTTACCCCTCACCAGCCTGTTGTGGGGTTCTTGTGCTGTCCCGGGAAGTCTCGGCTGCTAGTCTCTTGGAAACTGAAAGGATATAAGATGGGTCTGAAACCATGGTGTTCCTGAATTCCCACATGAACTCTTGTTCCCAGCTTTCTTCTGAGCAGAGGATGCTGCTGAAAGTCACTGCCACAGCAAAGCAAGCCAAGTTAATTCTGCTCTCTGAGGAAGGACCAAGATCTGCCTACATGCCTTACTCCTACAGCCTTAACAGGCTGGCAGGTTAGTCTGCTTTGACAGCTGATGATTTATCCTTCTATTATTAGACGTGTAATTTCAAGACAGAGTGAAAAGATGGCATCAGGTAACAGAAATGACAGTTATCTATCTTCCTGCCATTTTGAACATACTTATAAAAAATAGAAACAGGCATGTAGTAGATTAATTATAACTGAAGCCTGAATGCATAACTTAATGTAATTCATTTAACTTCCAAGGTTATTGTGACTCTGCCCAAGGCCTTTCCTAGCATTGTGGACTCCCCTCATCTTCTATGTAACTAATCTCAACACACCCATGAACGAGAGGAGGGGTTCATAGTACTTGCCTCACTTTAATGAGTGTTGAGACACAAAGAGTAGGACCAGATTATTTAAAATATTTAGGTGTTTAAGGATAGGAATAGAGTCTTAGCAGAGTTATTACAAACCTGGCACTTATCTTCGCATGCAAGACAATGGCCTTAGACCCTAGGGAAGTGCCCAGTGGATCTACAAAACCTGAACTAAGCTCACCAATTTTAATTTTGAGGTGTTCAAAGTGTGCTAATTTTGGCTTAGAACCAGAGTCACCATGCAGGGCACTCTTAAACTATGTGGCTGATGGAAAGTATATGTCCCCCACTGAGAAGTTCTGCTACCTTGAAATCACTTGAGACAACTTCAAAATTTCTTCCTCCTACTACACAAGGATAAGACAAATTTGGTCTGTTATCCTAGAGTTTTGAAATGGCTCAGCTCCTGCTGTGACATAAAACTGGACAGATTTCATATCCAGAGCTCACACCCACTGTGATGACTTTATAGGAGACTTCATCCAGTCTATGCAAACCAGCCCAGACGTTGGAGTGCTGAGCTCTTTGGCACATCTGGCCATCAGCGCCAGGTGGTCTCAGGTGTCTTCTTGTTGCTCCTCTGTTTTGCTTCTGTTACCTCCATGTTTAGCAAAGAACTGAGAGAGTTACTCATTTCCTTACATTTCTCCTGCATTGCTTACTGCAGAATATAGGATTAGATCAAACAGGAAACAATAAACTGTGGTCTGCAAGTTATGAGTTCAGGAAAAGTGACGTGACTGGTCTATGCAAACTGCTGTGTAAATGGGAGATTAGATTATTGTGCCTTTCATAACTCTCCAGTCTCTCAGCAGGGAAAAGAAATCTGCTTTATTTCAGTAGCTTACTGCTTTGATGGTTTATGTCCCAAGGGCCTCTGTTCTAACTTTTCCTCAATTTTCTAAATCTTCATAATACCATTTTATCTTTTTCCATCTATTTCACAGATCAAGTGGAGCTGAAATTATGCCTTCACCTTCTGTCATCCAACCAAATTCCATCACTGCTAAAACCCACTGACAGCTCTGACAAGGCAGGTAAGTGATGAACAGGACACTGATTGAGCTGTAAAGCAAACAGAGTACAAAGCCTCCTTCTCATATGAGTAAAGCTTTCTCATCTGTCATGGACTGAAGACTTAAGAAATTTAATTGGTTTTGAGTAAAGTGAGAAAGTCATTGCCAAATTCAGCCTGAACTTACCCACACTCATAAGGCATTTTGCACACACATTGAAACTGATGTACTTTCTCCCATGGCTGACATTTAGGCTCTGTCACTTCTGGTTTCACACTGACCACTGAAGTAGAAGAACACAGACAGTGCTATTAAGGGTCAGAAAAACAAGGGCTGTTAAAGGTCTACTCTGAAATTATCCTATCAGTTGAGCTTAAAAGGCACTGAAGTATACAACCATGACATAAAGTCACATCCTGCATGTTCATTAAAAGTATCTACTGCATGGAAGGAATCAACACTATTAAAAAGATATGATACACTTTGCAAAGTTACTGTTCAGTAATTTTTCCACAGGTCATGAGTCAGATGGAATGAGATAGGTACTATGTTCAAGCTTAAACATTCATCTCATTTCTACAGCAGCTGTTTGTTTCTGCTAAGCTTAGCAGTGCTGAATTATAGCTGGCAACGGCTTTATCATTAGGTTTCAGAGTTACTGGCTTCACTGTTGTCCCTAGAAAAGCTAAGGCTCTGAAGTCCTATGTAGAAATGTGAACCTGAATATCTTTATACTCTGATGGTAATGAAAACTACAAGTTCCACCATTAGTCCTCAATCTGCACTAACTTTAAAAATAAAAGCAATAGTGATTCTTGGGGAATTTTCATCATTGCACATGTCCTGTTCTTTGAGTGCTGAGTTGTATTCCAGGCTTGAAAATGAAATAGGCCTTTGCTAAACGTTCCTCTGGAGATTTCTGTAGCAAGTAATGGCAAGACTTTGCTAAATCCATACGGACACACTTTCTGAGAAAGCTTTACCCTGATTTGTGTTTCAGATTACATGTCTGTAGGTTTCCACTTTAACATGAAACTTTAATACCCCTGAACATTGTTGCCTTTTTTTTAAAAAAAAAAAAAACAAACCAAACAAAAAAACAACCTCCCTTACGGATTAAGACTTGCTAAGCAAAATAGACAGGCAGAAATTGCCAGAGAAGCAAAAAAAAGAAGAGTTGCAGTGCATTGCAATACAGACAGCAGGCATAACGCTGTCTTCCTGCAGAGGGGAAATTTCCACCAAAAATCACCGCATTGTCTCCATCCCCAGTGCTGTATTATAGGAGTGCTCAAGAGAAAGCCTCATCTGCCTTCCACAGCTGGAAAAGATGACTGAGAGCTGCTGTATGCTATAGCCCATTTCCTTCTCTGCCAGTGCCTGCCAGTATCAACCCAGAGCCTAAACAGCTGTTACCATGAACTTGAAGCAGCATTTTCCCATTGCTTCCAGTCCCTGGAGATTTATTTCGTATCAGCTGTGTGACTGTCAGATGAGCAAAAGGAGTGATCCAGCCCTGTCCTTCTCTGCCATGAGAGGCTATGGTGCACTGAACAGCTTCCAGATAGAAAAGCCATATCTTTAAGGTGCAGCTCACACGGTGGTGGTGTTACACGGCATGGGTGGAAAGTGAAGTATACTTGGGTGGCAGAATAGGTAGCACACATCCCAGGCAATCTCTTAAAATATTGTTAGTGACAATACTTGATAGCAATAGGGGAATGGGAAGCAAAAAGCCATAAGGAAACCTCACAACAAATGTCTTAAGGCATCTTGTTTGAACAGCCTACAGAAAGCACACGCTCACGTTTTCTGTGCTTCCTGCATATGATATAAGTATGGCTTCTCTATCACTATATCTCACCTATAGCTCTGTCTATATCTTACCTGCATAAGCCATAGTATGTCCAGGAAAGAAACTCCCTCACTGCACTTGGAGCACTGCAATGGCTTACCTGGTCTCTTGCACTGGATAGTCTTCATGTCAGGAGACCACTTGAGACTGGGCTCACACAAAATGGAGTGTGCTCCTTCTAAATGCATGCCGTGTGGACAAGACAGAGTTATTCTCTCACCGATCTCATACACAGGTTTCCATGGCTCTCCTTGCAAACCCCCCTCCAGGACAGGCAGGAGACAAGCAGTTTCTAAGGATTGAAGCATTTGAGATAGCCACAGTGAATCAGTGGATTGCAGAAAGCAGTCACATATTTTATCTTCTCCTAAATTCCTTAACAAGTTGAATGGTAAGATTAGCTGATTTTCCTGTAGAAACATATCAATCACGTTAGCACAGGATATTAGCTCATCACAACAGCCATACATGTGCAATACCAAGGACAGAGTCACAATATCTTCTCCTACAGCCTGCAGGTCCAGCCCTAGCTTGAAGAGGGCTTCTTTGTTCTTAGGACCCATGCTTCTGTTGAGGTTTCATACTAGAGAGTAACATCCTAGTAGAGAGAGGTCATACATACAGGATCCTGGGAGACCATGTGCTGATACACAGAGATGGCATTTAAACAGTGTGGACCAGCATTTGTGGGCAGTCAGTCCTAGTTGGAAGGAGGAAAGGATGGTGTTGAACTGCAGCTCTGAAAATTCCCAAGTCTATATGATCACGCTCAAAGTTGACATACAAATAAAATGTGCAGGGAAAAAAAGAAACCCTAATGGTTACTGACCAGGTTAGAGGAAAAAAGCAAAGTGGGGAGATCATCCAAGATGTAAAGTTGTGTTCTTATGACAAGGAGGTTATTTGAGAACTTTGTGGTTGCCCAGTGCTGCCCACTGGACCTTTTCCTCAGTTGGCTTTAGACATAGACTCATTCCCACGGTTCTTGCATATAGCCACAGGACTGAATTAAGCCACAAAGTTTGTTTCCACAGGAAGTAATTCCTGGACTGGAATTTAGTCTCCCTCACTTCCAGCCTTCCTTAAAACCAGACTTGATGGGCATGTTTCTCTATTTCAGTATTACAATATCTGGATTAAAAATAGAAGTCAATTTAGACCTGATTATGTCTAGGGAACTGGGAAACGCAGGTGTGTATTTTTCCCCCATTGTTGTTGAAAGCAGATGTTCAGAGATGTTTCACTGGAATTCAGGAGTTGTATTTCAAAACAAGAATCAGTTAGACATACCCTGGCAATATCTGTCTCCCACTTGCCACTGTAAATTACTGCCACACTTAGCAACAGGATCACCAACAAGAGAATATCCATGTCTGCAAGCATAAACAATGCTTTTCCCAACAGGGTATGAGTTTGCAGCATTCTGAAAGAAAAGGAAAAGGTGAAATTTTGGATATACAATCTAAGAACTACCAGCAGCATTGAACTTTGATTCTGGGATGCAGTAGCTGAGGACAGCGAGAAGTATTAATGTCACTCTACAATGCACTGGTGAGAGTGTCTGGAATACTGGGGCCAACTGTGGTTATCAATAGTCAGTAAATGTGATCAAAATGGAGATGATGCTGCAAATAAGTTGGTAGAATACAGAATATTTGGGCTATCTTAACTTAGCAAAGGGAGAGTTAGAGTTGGCGGTACCCTGTGACAGGGGTCTGGCAGTGGTACGTCAGTGATGGAACAGCGCTCTCCTGCCAATGTATAAACTGACTGCAAATATGGCTGTTATCAAGCATTACAGGGCAAACATAAGCTCTTGAACAGCCTTCTGGGGGGATCAGTGGAGAGCATATGGCTTTACTAATTCTTAAGATGGCATGTTATCAGCTTGCTAAAGGTTAATGTGATATGGTCACTCAAAAGAGCGGGACTTGAAGACACAGGTCTTTCCTCATTTTATATCCCACTCTCTTCTAAGGAGAGATCTTATGAAAAATTGAGACTACTCCACAAATTGCAGGATTTTACCTTTAGTTTGTGAACCCAAAATATCAATATAGGAGACAACTATTGATTACCCCCCAAAAATCACTAGCAAAAGAGGGAGCACAAAATTTTGGATCTTGCCCCGGGTTGCAGTTGTGCCGAGACAACTAACGGATTTTGAACCAATCCTTATATCTATTTGTTGAGCAAAAAGATTCTAGACAACCTTATAACAAGGAGAAGGAATGATCCATTCCTCCAAGGGAAGAATTGTCTCCTTTGTTAAATAGGCGCAAGTTACAGTCAGCCAAATACCTTGCCAGATCATAGTTTCACCAGGGAACAAGAAAGTACAATGGTGAGTTACAGGGTGTAGAGTGAAGATTCCTAAAATCTGTTTATAATTTTGCTATGGACTTGCTGGATGACCTTGGACAGTTTACTTTCTGTGCTGTTTTTTCTCTAGTTTCCTGTGCTTTAATATGTAATTCATGTGGCTCAGAAAAATTTTAATATGTGTATAGGGTAAAAGACAAGTAGATTATTTTCTCTGTAGGTACCATGGTCCAGAAAAGCAAAGATTTTGTTCTGGTTTTGGAGGTGGGGCTTTTTTGGTTTTCTTTTATTTTTAGTAAGAATTCTTGGCTAATGTCACATAAACTTCAGCCAGGGAGAGCTGCTGCAGAGAGCTGCTATACAGTAGCTCTGATACTAAGCTTACCAAGATAAATACAATTTTGCAAGTGAATATCTGTATTAAATGTAATAGAGACACTGCAGGTAGGGATAGGACAAATAATAGAGTAATAGAAATAACTTACTTGAACAAATCCATTTTCCAAGAGGGGAGGAGGTGAACAGAATTCTGTAGGAGTTATGGATAAATCAAAACAGTGTGGTTCAATCAAGCTATGAAGCAAACAAAAGTATGATTTAGTTTGAATTTAGTCTCCCTTCCTTTCAAAATTCTACACTTCTCAGTGAAGCCCATTTTCAAGACTATTATGCATCCTATTTACATCACAATTATACTTAAATCAGGCACTGCCAGGCTCTCTGAGAGAGAGCTAAATAGAATGGTGTCAAGTTTACTGGCTTTTACCCCATTTTCTACTCTTATCTTGTATCAGATTCACAGCTTCTGAATTTCATTTTGTTTCAACTTAAATATGAAAGCTCAGTAAGTGATCTTCTCCCTGAATTCAATAGCTTATGCACCCTTCTGAAATAAATTTTTAAATTTTCCTGTAGTCATGCTCCCAATGTTTTTTTCTGCTTACCGAAAATGCTGCAACTCTTCATCTTCGCATGGTCTGCTTTCACGCTGCTCTCCTATGCAGGCCTTCCCACCACCACGTGGGGAGGGGTTGTTGCAAGTTCGACTCCTTGATTTTCTTCCCCCTGAACAAGAACTCCAGGAAGACCAGCAGCTCCAGTGTCCATCAACAATACCTACGCAACATTTGGGAATATTGCACATTAAACCACTCTGTAGGTGGTTTAAAGGCACAGGCTGTTCGAAGCTAGTGATGGTCCAAACTGTGCCCTTACAGAGAATTCCAGATGGCAATGATCTAACCTTTCACCTTTCCCAAACTTGCTTTTTACATAAGTATAATTCCATGGAGTCTATATGTTGTCAGAGTCTCAGAGAACATAAAAATAGCTATAAGCTACAAGTAATTACAAAATTAGAAAGCAAAAATTTTTGAAGTTATTGATACTCATTCATTTAGTATATATACTTATTTACAGAAGGTTACATTTTGAGTGGTTAGTATTGTCTGCTGCATTTAACAATAATAATAAAAACAGTTCTTTGTTAAGTACTGTTTGGACGTGTTAAGCAAAGACTCAGGCTCAGCATGACCCTCCCCGCGCTGCATGTCTGCAGTGCTATCTGACCCAAAGTAGCCACTGCACATCAGCCACTCATTCAGGTTGTGCAGTGGGACAAACAGACTCTGGAAGCAGAAGAGCACACTTTGCCACTTCCAAACTCTCACAAGTTTAAAGAGCGCTGACCTGGCTGATCTTGCACGAGACTTCCCAGCTCACAAGCCGCTCCAAAGGTGTAAGGCTTGCAGTAACATACACACTGAGTTCCTTCCACAGCTGCCTCACCACCATTCTGGCAAGGCTGACATTTGCAGGGATCATTCTCAGCCATATATTCTTCAATGGCTTGTTTTAGGTAATGCCTTTTGACTGAGGAGCAGGGCACTTCCTTTACCAGCTCATATAATGGTGTTAGCTACACAGAGGAGAGAAACACTTATATTAAATAGTTATAATTGGGACATAAGAGTTTATAAGCAAAATAATTTGTGAGGTAAGCTCCTGCACATGGGAGTTGACAGACGCTAGCTAATTTGCTAGCTAGCTAGCTAAAATCTTGTGTTAGTATTTAATATTAGCCGCCTTCTGAAAAGTCAGCTCTGCTTAACAGCATCTCTTAAAGCTAGTGGTAGATTAGTCATGTTTAAACATATCTGACGTATGAGATTGCAGTTGAGATAAAAGTGTAACACAGACCACCAATGTACAGTAACCTGAATTCTCATCCAGCTATTCGCAGCCTAAAAAGCTGGACATTTAAAAAACCCATTATGGAATTTCATTGAGCAATGATTGAAGGTAACAATAAGCATTTTTGCATTTCTATTACCTATTTTATTATATTCTGTGCTTTTACATTTAATTGAAAACTTCCTGGCAGAAATCGTTTAGATTTATACCATTCTTCAGTATGTGGGCATTTCCCAAAAGTGACTTAGACAAGGTAGCAGTGAATATGGCCACGGCCAGCTTTGAAGTGTCTGGCTTCCAGAATCTCCACTTATGCTAAACTTCTGGATGCAGACAGAAGGAGGACAGATAAAAGTGATACACAGAAGTTGGCAAGCCGAGTGGAAGCCACACAGATCCGCCAATATGCATTTCAGGAAAGGGGCTATCTCAAATCTGGGCTTTCTCCAATGCTAGGGTGACCCTCTATTCTTAAGCAGAGCTCCACTAAAGTCACTGAAGGCTGGTAAGATTGTAGGTATTGACCTGCCAAAGGACTTAGATTCATGATGCAGCTGATTACGTTAGCTTCATGGCATTTTCTTCCTGTGAATTTTTCTTTTTTATAAAGTGATCTGAAAACAAAATGATTGCAGACTACAGCCTGATTAATCACCAGCTATAGCTTAATCATTTCTCCCCTTGCGGTGATCCCATCTGCTCATCTCTGCTTCAGGAAAATAGCCTTACCTTTTGTTTAATTACTCTGGGATAGTCTGTCACTGATCTGGCCCAAGAGGAGTATCTCTGACTGTTCCCAGCAGGATTATTCAGCTCTAGAAAACTAAGGCCAGCAACAGTATCTAGGCTTCCTCCTTCTACGTAGGAGTCTCCTTTAATCTTATTACCACTGCTTCCTGTAGATTCAGGGTGGGAAATACAGAAAATACCAGCATTGCTATGTTTACAAATGGAAATAGAAACAATGCATGCAGAAACTATGCTAGCAAGTAGTGAAAGGACTCATTAGTGCAGATCAATCACCTGTGCCTGGATCAAGAGCTCTTACATCAATAATATATAAGAAGTATCTGGTTTTGCAGGTGTCTTGGCAGCCCTGACTTAGGGTGTCCAGAAAAATACTAGTTACTGGGAAAGCATTAGCAATGATTGATGAGTGTTGGAGAACCTTTTAAACCAGGCATTTGGTGTCTGGGTTCAGCATGTTAAGATGGAGTTCAACAAAGCTATCAACACTTCCTCCTCATTTTGACAGCTATTTAGGAGGAGATGAAGGATGGAGACATGACAACTGTACAAGCCACTGTTGAACATTTTACCTGAAGAAGTCTGTAGCAGTTTATCCAGTTTGGAGCACTCTACTTTCTTCTTTTTCACAATGAATGCGTTCCAGCCTGATGTGGTACACTCATACATGTCTGTTATGCTCATACCTGCAGATAATCGATCCATTAACAATACTGTACACAGAAAGTGTGTTGGATTCATTTCCAAGTTTTCCATTGACTTGAGATGTCATGAAGTATTATGCCTAAATTAGAAGGCAACAAACTAGCACGTCCTGTGGGAAGGTCCATGTGTGGCTAAAGCCTACAGATGGAGGCTGACATATGGGAGGTGTATCTGGGAAAAGTTTATTGTTTCTTTCCTTTCTTTTCTCAGCAGTTCCTAATTCTACAGCACTGTTCAACATTGAGTACCATCATACGTGTCACTCTGGTGTTTGCTCTGTTTGTAATTTATTCTGCTTTACACAGTTTTACCCAACCTTCATCTCCAAGTAACTTTTAAGCTTTAACATTATTTGAGATTTAGATTGGCACTAGAATTCAATTTTAGCCTGATGAGGTCTTGAACCAACTATCAAATCTTTGCTACCCAGAGCACTGCAGGTCACAGATGTGGATCTAGAATTAAATGTTGTGGTTTGGGCACTTTTTCTAATCTTCTTTCTTTTGCCTGTGAAGAGAATGTGGTGACTAGCAGAAGTCTCTTACTTGATTTTAGATATTAGCTGGGATACCATGCAAATAAATTTTTATTCGTGTTTATTCACTTTGTTTCTTGTAACAAATACTCTAGTACTCTACCTTCTGCTTTTATTTTGTCAGTATCCATATAAAAAATAAGTTTGTAATGTCCTCCTAGAGATCCAGAGTGTAAGAAATGAGTCCCAAAATGTTCAATAAGTCTTCGGTAGATGTTGTACTCGTAGACAACTGGAAGGTTGGCCAGTTCCTTCCAGAAGGGCTCCGCAAGAGTGAGAAAGTCTGGGCGGTTGTTAATAAACTGAGCAACTTCCACACTGTTCTCAATAACCATCAGCTGCTTACTCTGGGGGAAGGAAAAGACGTCAGTCATGCTCCCTGTCACTATCAGGGTAATTCCTACTAGCCAGATGACACGCACATTATATTGGCTATTAACCAACAGGTTTACAGAGCTGTTAGATATGTCTAAGCAACTCAGTGAATGCAAAAAGAATACCCTGAAGTTAGGAAATATCTTTTGGACCTTTATTTATAATTGCTGCAACATCTTTCTTTTCCTCCTGTGTACCTGAAAGCTAGCATAAGGACAAATAAGGAAGGAAAATACCACTCTTCAAAGATAATGGTGGTTTCCAACACCAGAAGCCTGGCAGTAGCAGGTTAACAAGCCTTGTCTGAAAGCAAATCAGAGGCAATAGAGAGGTCTTCTTTGCACCCCGTTTTGTCTAGAGGAGCCTTTTTTTGTAAGGGGCTCTAACCATTTTGAGGAAGGATGCTCCTGAATTATAAATACATATATGCCTATACAATATTGTTCACCTCAGCCTCTCAAAGTTTCTTTTGAACTTTGTTATGCTAAGTCTCAAAACATGTCATTGTTAGTGTGGTAAAATGAGCTTGTCCTCTGTCATCTTGGGGGCCATAAAATGTATACATTTGTTACTAGATTTTATTTGCTATAAGATAGAGGTTATACTTCATAATTGAGAGTTACTCTTAAATTATTTATCTAATGTTCCTTTTTAAATAAGTCAAAGGCATAAGCACTGTGACCTCCTGACTGTTTAAGACACCAAATCTCTCTCTTAATGGAGTTCTACTAGTGGAAAATGTATTATAAAATAAATTAACTTTAATCACAGAATTATTTCAATTTTTTTGCTCCAAGATACTGACAGAGGTAATAGGAAAAAAAAAAAAGGCAGTAAATCATTAGAAGAAAATGGAAAAGATTAATCAGTTATGAGAAGAAGACAATGTTTTTCTTCCTCAAATAGGAAGGAAAACAGCTAGTAAATAAATAATTCACTAATAAAGAGGTTAAATGGAGAAAGTAAAAACAGCAGCCAACCCTTCTTAATTGATAACCAAACCAGTGATCTCTTTGTAAAGGTTTTATGGGATTTTTTCTGTCATGCATTTTGTGCCAAAAATATCAGGATAAAATAAATATTTGCATCTCACTATTAAAGCACATGAAAAAAATTACAAAAATATTTATGCAAAATACTAAGCCACAGTGACAACTTTTACATACCTTTTGACTGCGTTGCAGAATTTTATTCTCTGAATTCCTGCGTGCACTGTTTGATTTTTCATACCTCTCTGTGTGTTTCATATAAGACCAGCTGCTGTTGAAAAACTCATAACTGAAATCATTCTGAATTTTAACCTAGAAGATGAAAGATAGAACTCTGTATAAAGAGCTTCATGAAGGATGCTAAAAATGATAACTTACAGAGTAGAGCAAGTCCTTCCTGATGCAAAAAATCCAATGTGTTTTTCAGGCTGAATCCATTTCAGATTTCATAAAAAGTACTGAAAGCTATTGGAAAAGCATTATTTTTTTTATATATATATTTGTACATTAAGTATTTAAGTTATGAAGTAAAGTACATTAAGGATTGCTTGGCATGCTTTTGACAAACGTGAGACAAACCAAATCTCTGAGACAGCGACTTCAAACAAACCATATCTCTGGAAGATCTCCACAAAGCACCCAAAGCCTTGTGCACGTAACATTTCTTAGGGCGATTCAGGCGACTACTTGTGCTAAGGAGGTGGATTTACATTCAGTCTAACTGTGAGAGAATTAGAAATCTCATCCAAGGAATTACAATTTTTTTTCCTTTCATTTTAGCAAGATATACACCAGTTTATATTTCAAAATAATAAGCGACTGCAGAGAGGGAACAGGTGTCATTCAGCAGCATTTAGGGAAACCTACCTCCCAAAAGATCCTACAAGCTTTGCATCATTCTCCCAGTTTTAGTCATGGCTCTAAAGATAAAGCTGTGCTTAATGGAAACATACCTGGAAAGTATAAGCAAGAACGCTTTCACTCAGCCTGTAGTATTCTCTCCTATCGCCGCTAAAGACCTTTCTGCATTGTCCTCCAAAGCTTTCTGTATGAATGACTCTTCCCCTAGTCTCACCAGTAATGGCATCAAAGCTATGAGAAGAAAAACATGAAAGATCATTAAGACAGAGAGGTAGCGAATTATTTTACAGGATGCAAAAATTACAGAGCCATTATAACTGAATGCTATATCTGCAGATTAAGATCATAAGCTGATTTACCCAAAAAAAAAGGAATACTGACTGATAGACTTCTATACCTGCAGAACTGCAGTGTGCGTAGCATGTTACAATATGGAAAGCAAAATGTTGCTCTTGATTTGTCAACAAAAATAAACACATATCAATATCTCTTAACGTTAAGCAAAAAAAAAGGAATACTGACTGATAGACTTCTATACCTGCAGAACTGCAGTGTGCGTAGCATGTTACAATATGGAAAGCAAAATGTTGCTCTTGATTTGTCAACAAAAATAAACACATATCAATATCTCTTAACATTAAGACATTCATATCTATCGCAACTGATTTATTAAGTTTTATTGTTCCAGCAATTAATGAAACACAGAAACAACAGGGCATCCATTCCAAAATGTTTTTTGTATTATATCTGAATTATATCGCACAGCAAGTGACACAACTACGCCAAAGAAACTTAAGGTAATTATTTCGCTAGGTTGCAGATGGGAACAGAAATCCATATGGATCCACAGTACTAAATGCAACAGCAATGAAGAAAAAGAACGAGCATTGCTGGCTCATTTTTTCCATGCTGATGATCATGTGTTATTGGTTGACATTTCATTTCATATCTTAAAAGATGTTTTTCAATAGCAGGAATGAAAGATAAAAAGCTTTATTCTGTGCTTCAGATCAAAGAGCCTGTACTTCCTGGCTGCACTGAGCCACTGGCATGATGCCTCCATCATCGTACTGAACACTTTTGCATATGGGACGTTTTGCCATAGGCCCAGGAAGCCTATCTATACAGCCAGAGCTTGTAACTACAACAAAAATGTAAATGCATTTGGCACCAGTACTACTGAGCCTGGCACAGAACATTACCCTGTTCCTGTAAGTTCTGAATTCAGAGGTGTTTTATCAGTATCGCATACGGTCATCTTCTCTTCACATCGATCTTCATCTGTACCATCTTCCTCACAATCCTGATCTCCATTGCACACAAGAGATCTGCTAATGCACTGACCTAAATCAGAACAAAAATGCATGGGGAAAGGAGAAGTGTTTGTTCATTTAAAAATAATTCACCTAAAATCAAAGCAAAAGTCCCACTTATCTACTACATTAATTAGCTTGTTCACTGCCATGATGAACAGTCTGTGCCCAGGAGGGCTTGTGAAACAACAGTAAATGTAGACATAAAGCAATAGTGTATAGTACACTTGAGGGAACCACAGCCATTCAAGGCTTATGATATATTAATAAAACAGTTGGCTTCTAGATTTATTTCCTGAGCTTTCATCCTTTGACCCTATCACTTGTGATTAACTGTGATTACCTCTCTGGTAGCACCAAAACATGTTTAACATGTTCCTCTGTGATAAATGTCTACCTACTGAGATAATGTGCTTTTTTGTGAAGATAATGGAAGCTGCTTGGATATGAGGACTGGTTTAGGGAGCATTAGTTTCCATGACCCAGGTGATTTCCAAGATGTTTGGATATAGCCTAGAACAGCTTCAAACAATCACATCTAAGGTTGCATTCCTTAATTACCTTCTCATAATGAAAAAAACCCGTACTCTGGGGCAAATTAGTAAGGCAGAATGACTTAGAGAGGCTACCAGGGCTACAGCATACTATCTGCAAAGCTCTGCAATGCTCCAGATTAAATTAAAAACTTGTGTAGAGGAGACTGGAAAAAAGGAAGCATCCTCCTAAATCAAATTTATCTCTAGGCCAAGGGTTCTGCAAAGCCATTGCCCATTTACTTAAGTTCAAGGATAACAAGGTTATTGTCTTAACTTTATGACCAGAAAATGGTGAAAATTATCTTGGATTGTACCTGAGAAACACCTGAACCGATCACCACAGCCATCCTCTGTTGGGCATCCCCTTGTGGGGGTGCATGATCTTGTTTCAAAGGCATCCCCAGAGCAGGGGTTTCCCCCATACTGGCCATAAACTGCTACCGTCCGCCTCCGAATCTGAATGCAAATCAAGGGAGATCTTAGAAAATCCAAATGCAAAGCAGGAATAGTTTACTAGTGTCAAGACAATGCTACCACTCTACTCCTGTAAGGAAATGAGACATTCACTATTTTTTCTGAGAACCACACTTGGTATACCACAATATGGTAACAAACTCTCAAGTTAATAGAAAGACAACTATTTTATCTATAAGGTCTTTAGACTGATGCATAAGCTTGGCTGGTTTGTTCAAAAATCTAATATGTAACTGAAACCAAGAGAAAGCTGCTGACAAATTTCAGTTTTGTTTTACATTTTTAATAGGACCAATCATGCCCGATATGAATTTGCTAAAGTTCTTCAAAGTAAACAATGTCATTAAGGATGATAAAATCTACCATCAAGTGGGCTACTTTTTACTTCTAAAAAGAATAAGTACAGTCTCATGGCACATCTTTAATTTTGACTAATCCCTCCCTAATTGATGCCACATCAAAGTAAATGAGAAGGAAAATCAAAAGCAAGTGTCTTGCACATCAGTAGAGTTGCACTGTAAAAATCATCAACTTGTTTTCATTGAGGATAATACCTTGCAACCAATTTTTTTTTTTCCTTGAGACATGATTTGACTAGTGAAAAATCAACAGAATTGGTACAAACCAGCATCAGCAGAGGAACATCTCAGTTTACCGAACAGTTCAGTTGAGCTTTTTGGAACTATCACCAAAATAAAAAGTGCACAAATTATTTTACCACATAAGTATCATAGCTTTGAAAAGGAACATATTGGGGACAGACTGAAGGATTTCCCTTCTGAGTTCTTTGTTCTTCAGCCTTCTCGTTCTGCTGGGGCTTTTGTCTGACACCTGATTCGGGGTTTTAAAGATACAATAGCTCCTTAATTACTGGGAAAAAAGCATATGCTTTTGAAGTCATGAGTACAGAAAAGGTGTGTCCGTCTATACCTGTTTTTGAGTACAGCCATCGCACTCGGACCAAGGGCCAAAAGAATTCCAGTGGCAATGGACTGGAGGGGAAGGGCTGCTCCAGTAGTATTTTTTGCATTAAAAAAAAAAAAGAGAGAGGAAAATCATCAGGGATTTTCATCCATTACATTAGTGCAAAACTTTCCTAACTAGCAAAGCAGGCCTTCAATAACAACTAGGGGTATGATCAGGCTCTGTCTAAAACTACTTGGATCTGCTTTTCATATGTAAGAATGAAATCAGCCCCAGCCTGGGCTTTCTGGTCACTGAAAAGAAGGAACTGGATACATTCACCTAGCCTGAAGATCAGCAAGGACTTTGTGCAACCATAATACAAGCTTCAAAGACCAGCTTCACGTTGCAAAGCAGAGAGAGGCCAGACCACATCTGGAGATCCACAGGGAGCTGCCAGGGGTTGTGTGTGCCACGGCGTGCAGCAGACCTGCCCGCGGCAGCTCTCAAACAGCCAGTTTGCCAATGGGAGGCATTGAGGGTGCTACCTGCCCTCGGGATCGGGGCTGGCTTGGGGTAAGCTGTGCTGCCGTTCACAGATGTGTGTTGCTTTGGCTCACACCACTGCTGTGTGCTCTTTTTCCAAAAGGCACCTGACTCCTCTGGGCAGAGGTAAGGGACACCGTAATGCCTCACTCTTGTCACCACTGATGGCAGTGGCAGTGCTGACAGCAAACAGGATCAGGAATATATTTCCCAGGAAATGTATCTGAAGACCCCTTTAAGCCCTGCCCCATGTCATGCACCAGAAGTTGTCTGTTAAATTATACATACTTAATCTTCAGCATGTAATTCACTAAAGAAATATTCACCTGGAAAAAATGGAAAAGAAGCCTGAAACTTCCAGCAACAGAAAAATCCCCAGCACCTGAAAAAAGAGGAGCAAAAGCAAACTTACTTTGCTTTTCTGCTTTTTCCGTTAGTTCATGGAGCTTTTCTAACTTTCTGTGATCTTTACACTAGTCAGCTTAAGAAATAAAGCAGAGCGTCACACTGATTTTCTTCAGCTTTGTTGTACAAGCTGTTGTTTTTTAGTTTTCTTCTTTCTTGCAATACTGCCCAATTACATTTTCAGCTAAGTATTTCTCCATATAAATTAATATTTCATTGCACTTGCCATATTCACTTCATCAGTACAAGTTAAGTAAACAATTGTCTTACCTTCATGTTAGATGAAATACTCAGATATCCAGCAATTACCAGGGAAAATGCACTTCCACTCCATTCAGCAGCCAAAGGAGTCAGTCAGTCTGTCTGCTACTGTACATCTCTTCTCACTCTGCCTTGCTATTCTGCTTTTCTTTCCCTAAAAAGGCTGAATATTGCTGAGGAACTTTAATCTTAATCCATCTAGTCCTCTCCAGGGACACAGCCTGCTTTGGGAGCTGCTCAGTGTTTTTAAGACATATAAATCAAGGCTTGGATGTACTGACTGGGGCTGGCACAAAGTTGTGAAGAGTGTTTACTGGAAGAACGATCGTCTTTTCCTTATCTTCTCTCTCACAGTTTACTTCCTCTGAACGAGGCTTTTCAGAGATCCCAGGCCAGTCCTGGTGTCACATACACTACACCACAGCTGAGTCCCCAGCTTCAGTAGGAAGAGCTGCTCTAGAATTAAGCTGGTATTGCTAAGGTTTAATTTTGATCATGAACCTTCAGTCCCCACTTCTACAGTCATGCTGATTCTTGTGTATGAGTTCTCACACTGAAAATCAGCTTATGGATCTGAATGCAAGTTTTGGCCAATTCTGGCATGGCCCTGCCTGTGAAAGACTTCCTGAGATCGTACACAGTCCCTAGTTTCAATGGCACATCAACGGCTGGCTTTTTGTGGGGATGGTCTTACAGAAGTAAGAGCTCTTTCCTCACCCTGCCATGCCCTCTTATTTTTTCTTTTGACTTTTTTCACTTTCCAGTGATGATCCATTCCAGTAACAACAAGAAAATGCAGGTGCTGGGGAAATTGACATTAATTTATCCTAGTGGAGCCTGGATGAAGCCCTCATGGAAAAGCAGCTCCTCTATCTGAAAACTCTTCATATACTACATCTCAGATACTACATCTATTTTGAACAGTTTAACACAGTCCTCACAAAACTAAATGCTTCATGTCACAGCATCACTGTGTGGTGACTTTTAAACCCTGCACTCTTTTGGCATGGTCTGCTTTCCTTAAGAAGATGCCTAGATCTCGGGCCACATTACTCCATCCATGTGAGGGATGCCTGCGTCCACTCCTCAGAAGTTAGCAACCCCAGAGCCAATTTAGCTAAGTCAGAGCCTGTCTTTGGGACTTTTCAGGTTTAGTAACTATGAGTCTCTTTGATAATGTAATTCATATGCTTTCATCACTTCTGTACATACTTTATTGCTTTTGATCAAAATCCTCATGCTCTTATTAAGTTTTATGACCGATTTGTGCAACATTGTCAGTGGTCATTTGCCTATGAAGGAAATGATTAAAACCGAGTTAAGCCCTTTAATAGCTGGCCCAGAATACGGGAACTCTGAAGAATACTTTCTCTCTCCAGACATATGTCTTGATCTTGCAGTTAGCTGTTTTAATGGCTTAGATAGCAATTTCACTTTCTGTAAGTACATCATTAGCTATAATAACCCTCAAGATAAAAATATACTGTAATTTGCTCACAAACAAAACACGCAAATAAACATATAAGAGGACAAATGCAGCTAGCAAAGAAAGTGTGTGTGGTGGTGGGGGTCTGCTATTAATTAATGGGTAGTAAAATCATTGACAGTAACAGGTATCATATTCAAATGAGTTTATATTGATGGAATGTCTTCTTACAAGAAGCATTTCAGTAACACAAAAATGTTGCTTTGGCAGATCCTGTATAATAGTTCTTTTAGCACACATTTTCAGGTACCTCAGCCTAAAGACCTTATCTTCTTTCATTTGGAAACAGGATCCTGCTTTTTTATTGATCCTGGCTTCAGCAGTAACAAAAGCAAAGAGACTGAACCGACAAGGTGCAAAACAGAGGGATGTTAGAGCTGGGCTTGTGTCACTCCTAGGACTGCAAGTCCACAGGTCCTGTGGCACTTCACTGGTTTGCAGTGGATGGATATTCAGTCTCCTCTACAACAGTGGAACTGTGAATGGTTGATTCTTCTTTCATTTCATAGGGTACTTACACTAACCTTTTTCTACATAGCATTTAGGCTCTGGACCATTTAGATAGTTTCCTACTTTTGTGTGTTATTGATACTTAAGGCTACGTTCAGTTGCATGATAACCTACTTACACGGCAATTTTGTGACAAGGGGCTATGCAGCACCTAGCACAGTCCCAGTCTGACTGATAGGCACCTCTACAATAACATAAATTATAATAAAAGGCCTGATTGAGGGAGCTCCCCAATTACTTCCCCTGACTGCATGGTAGTGAGGGACTAGTGTCCCAGTAAGAGTGTAACTTAAAAGAGAAGATGGGGCTGATTTTCCCTTACTGTTAGTGAAAATGGCAACAATCTACTAACCATTTTGCAGTTAAAAATGTGATATATCATAGCAACTTTAAGTTCTTGCTAAACATTTCTACTGTCTGTTCAGAAATAAACTGCCGTTAGGCTTAAACACGGTGTTTTAGGAGGGTAAAAAAGGAGTAGTTTGAGAGACACAACGGGTTAGCCATAAGGCAAGGCATTTCTTGTCTTGCATCAAATGATAATTCTAGCACAAGAATGATTAATGCAATGCTTCACTTGCTGGGCTAATGATATCCTGCGTGGTCTGGAGACAGCATGAAATGGTATTGTCTGTGTACTACTTCACACTAAGGTCAGCCAGAACATAATTATATCAGTGATATTTCCCTGTAGACTTCCAGCCTTTTATAGGATTGATGCTAAGGTTACTCAATAGTTTACCAAGCTTTAAGTAGTCTTGTGTCTTCATTGTCCAAGTTCATTATGAATTATGGCCCTAAAGACAGTCTGTGCTCTGTGACTGCTGCAAATGCCAAGGATCCAGTGACAACTGAGTGGAGAAAGAACATCTTGTCATTATGGTTTTAAATTGTGAAATCGACTTGGAGAGTTTTTGGATTTGTTGCTGTTTGCTAATGCCATCTCACTTTTTTAAAAGCGTTTTAATTGCCTGTTTTGCTTTTAATGTATTTGTCACGTTTCAAGGATTAATGACAATGCCTTGGGCTGTGTCTCTATGAAGTATGTCAAACGGCATTAATGCTGTGCTAACTGCAATGCAAATGATTCCCTCTCAGGGGACCTTGTAGAAGGATATTGCCTTAGATACTGGAATCCATATGCTGCAGAAACTACACCAAACAAACAAGGGCTGTGAGAGTTCTGGTTTGAATGAACTGGGTTGGAAGAGAAGAGTTCATGTTATTATAATTCAAAATTCAGAGAGCTTTAGCAGTATATAGGTAATAAATCAGACTTGTCTAGAGCATAGACATTTCAGCATGTGTGTACACAAAGGTCATCACTGGGCAAACAAATAATTACTGTTCTTTAGCGTTAGGTTCTGATCTTAGGACACAAGACATGGGGAACAAATTTAGCAGCTTGAAACTGCCCAAAATGGTGAGTTACTATTCTGTTTTTCCACATCTTTCCCTGCTTTCACTTCCAATCCCCACCATGTGTTCCTTCTGCACATCTGGTGCTGGCTTTGGCACACTTCAGTCCTCTCTGTGAGGCAGTTTAATTTATTACAACGGCAGAAAATAAATCCAGCAAAAAAAATCTGGGTAGTTTTCTGCTGTTTAAATGAGTTAGATCATCTCTCAGGAAGGTCTGGTGGGCAACAGACCCAGGGAGAGGGTAAAAAGGTACAGCCATGGAGGAAAGAGGGGAGAAAAGATGTGGGAAGTGTGAGAGGATGGAGGGCAGCAGGAGAGCCTTCTGCTTGCAGATGCAGCCAGCCACTGCATCTGCTCAAGTGCTAGTGAACCACCACCTTCCACAAACTCTTCTGGTTGCTGCTCATCCTAGACTAGCAGATATAGACCACCCCACTGCTCACTCCTTCACAGGACTCTCCTGGACAGGATGGTGGCATCCAAATTCACCATCCTATCTAGTGATCAGTTGCCCAGACAGGCCTGGTTTAGGTGTTCATTGAAGCTGAGTGTTTATTTTTCATTTCTACCATTACTGATACTTGCCTCCCTGAGACATCCCACATTCAGGCTGACAAAACTGCTAAGGTTCAGGCCATCTGTCTTTGGAGATGACTGCAACCAAAATATGGGTAGTAAATATGAGTGAGATTTTCAATGGCCTTCATCATTGAGGGTTGGGAGCAGGCTTAGGTCCACCCTGAGTCTTTCTCAACCTGAAAATCATGCCCACAGAGCTCACAGGGATTAGGGCTTCTGCACAAGCTCTTCTGAGAGCTCACCTGCCAGCTGTGTGCAGAAGCAGAGGTACTGTGTCTGCAACAGATCTTTACACTCTCACATGCCTGCCCAGCAACAGAGAGGCTCACACATACATAAAATAGGTGAATTGCATGAACCAGAGAGCTGGCCTCATGATTTTAGCACTTTAAATAAGCTAACACGTAAAGAATCACATGAAACGGGCTAAAGTGGAAGTATTATTGCATTTGTGTTAATAGTGACACAAAACCACACATGGTGTATACATGGGGTGTATCACAGGTTAAATCACATGGAGGATTGCAGAGCCTGTTCCAAGCAATTATCCTCAGAGCCAGATTAGGTCAATTTTTCACAAGTATCCAATGATTTGAGTTTTTGTTGATTTTTTCCTTGTATTCTTCTACATTGTTTAACGTGAATTTAATTCATACAGTTTAATAAATTCATAAGCAGCTTTATATGACTGCCTGAGACAGCAGTATCTCGAGTTGATGATCCAGAAGGTCTCTTTTAGCCTGATGTCTGGGTGCTTTTTAAGATATCATCTCTTTCTGATTGTTGTTTGTAGAGTGAATAGAATGTCAAACATCAGCCATTAGCAACTTTGCCCATGCTTTTATATTTCTGGTTCTTTCCGACTCCATGGTGTATGTGCATTATGTATTTTAGAATTATTACTGTAACTAGTTGGAAAGCTAAAATGCTTCAAGCAGCAAACTTTGAACAAAAATCTTTCATCAGAGTCCATCAGTCTCCCTCTGAAAATTTCCAAGTATCTTGGAATTAAAACCTAAAAAATGTTTTTCAATAAGAAGAACAAAGATTCCTCTCTTATAAAGGAGGGTTAGGGAAGAAAATGAAGATAGGACTTCAAAGAAACAGATCTTATTACGATGTCTTTTTGAACTACAACATTTTTCAGACCATCTGAAATTCATTAAAATTTTGTCAGCTTACTCGAGAAGTCAGTAATTAACCCTAACTGCTACTGTGAAACTTTCTGGAATGAGCTTTTGTAAATATCTTCTGACTAGAACCAAGGTTCAACAAATAAAGTAAGCTTTTGCAAACTTTCATAGAGACAACAGAGATGCAGCGCACGGTATAGAAACAGAAATGACATAGCGTTGACTTTTGCCCTCCCTGATTCTGGGCTGGCTAAGCATACAACAACCATCAGACTGCACTAAATGAAAACACATACCAGTAATAAGAAAGGGCTGACATAGTTGCAGAGATCCACCTGAGCTCCAGAGAAATTTAGGTGTGCTCAACATTTGTTACTTCTTCTACAAAAAGCTTATAAGCCCTTAAAATTGCCATGATGTCCTTTTGCAAGTTCTTCTGGATTCCATCTGTACTTGCAGTTCAGTTCAAAGGAGCAGCACTGAAGCACACGGTCAAAGTACTCCCTTAATATATTTGTTTGTGTGTGTGTGTGTGTAGGTGAATACATACCTCCTTCTGTGCCCGTATTAATGATGTACTTTGTTATTTCCAGATATAAAACTCTCAGACAATTTCTGCCTATCGAGCCATGCAATTATCGGTATGTACCAATTTTGGTTAGTATAGAAAAAGTTAATTTGGAGTTGTTTAAATTGGAAATGTTTTTATCTGGTAGTGGAGAGCATATCACTAAATATCTTTGAAAGAATCTGCATTTCTGGAGATGGCACTTGTTCTTAATTAGCCCGTAAACACATCCCATTCTGTGCTTATTTGGCTTATTTGGTTAAAAGACCATCATGAGAATGACTAAAAGTATGGTGTTTCTAATATGGGCAGAGGTTCTGTAGAACAATTAATAGCTAGGAAAAAGTATTCAGCAAACAGCAATGTCCGGACTTTTTAGACCTAGAAAATGGCTTTAAGATTTTTATAAATTATCAAAAAAAGAGCTAAACACTGATCATTCCAAGGAGAGACTGTAAAATGTAAGGCTTGTGATAGCAACAGACGAGGAAGCCTCCTGTTTCCTCCTTTGTGTGGGCTCATGGTGAGACAGGTACGCACTTCTGCCCATTTATTGGTGACTATATATTGTGTCTTCTGAGGCAGTAATGAAGCCTGGGTAGGGAAATACTGCCACATAAAGAATGCATCAGCCATGAGAAAGGTAGCTTGAGAAAGGTTGGTGGTTGGTTTTGACTGAGGTCAGTAACAAACTTGTAAAATGGTTGAGAGACTCAGCAGAAAAAGTCAATTACCAATATTGTTACTTCAAGGGTTACCACATTTTATTCTGCTGTTAAAATACAGTAAGACAGAATAAGTAGGCTTGGACTTGTCACAGTTTTGTGACCTTTTTACAGTGCAACATTCCCTCAGGCATTTTCCCCTTCTCAAGCAGCCACTTTTTAAGCTACATCTCTCTCTAACATATGTTCAAACACAACTGAAAAACATTTCTAATTTACAGCAATTGGTTAACAAGTACTAACTAATGTGATAAACCAAATCTAAAACTGTAAGTACTGGCATGTTCTCCACCACCTGCGTAAGTGCTGGCGAAGCTGAGTTTGCCCTGCTCCATCCAAAGGCAGCCTTTCAGAGACAGAAAGGTGCGAAAGTGTAGCTCCAGTCATAATAATGGGAGCTACTTAATTGGACATTTTGGAAAACCTTTCTGCATATCTGCTGCCTCGGCAGGCGGGCCAGTAACAGCATCTCCCTGTCCCCTGCCAGCTGGCGCACAGTCTTCCCCGGAAGACTGTCTCTGCTGCATGTGCTAGTCTAATCTAGGTCTTGTGGCCACAGGATCGTGACCTCCACATTGTGATCAGGTAAGAAAAAGTTCAAAAAGCTCCATTTCTTTTCTGTGTCCTCTTTGCACACACTAATAAGGCCAGGCACTGTTTTGTCCTCTATTTTTATTAAAGTGCAATAGTGTAAGAGGGAAATTGTGCAAGGATGTTAGGGGAATTCCCTGATGGAGCCAGTAAGCCTCAGTTCCAGTAAATGCAAAGCTGAAAATGCCTGATACAGGGAAAACACATTCCAGAATAAACAGAAGATAACATTTGTAACTGCAGAGTTGAGCTGACCTTTGTTAGCAAAGCATTTGTACTTAGGGAAGGTTCTCAGATGGTGAAAATGATAAAATGCAACAGTGATTTTGATGAAGGAAGGTGAACTTGTTTTACCCGGGGAAACAGGCTTTATCTTCAATATAGAACTTGCATTTGTCCACTTTGTTCCACTGCAAAGCCTTTTTTTCTTACGGTTTGTGTCTCACATCTGAATATTAAAGGCAAACCCCACAGTTCCATACAGGGTAAAGAGTGCTATGCAAGTGATGGGTTTTTCTACTTTAAAGTGAGCTTAGATTTTTATTTCTAGAGAAGGGACAGAATGACCAGGGAAAGCAGTCATTTGCGGTAGTCCCAGAGCAAGATAAATGTAAATTCTTTAGGATACCTGAAGTGAGATGTGAGATAAAGCAAATAAATAACAAATAATATACTAGGCTTACTTTACTGATTTTCAGATTCAACATGAGTCTCCCAGTTTTCTCCAATGTTTTCTTCTCTGACCTTCCACTTTACTGCAGACATATGTATTTTTTCCCCTGAATGTTAGATCTAAAGCAAAACTTGAAATGTATGAACAGTAAATATTTGTGAAAAGTAAATACGTATTTCTGAAAGAATATCAGACACCTTATATTTACCTAATGCACATTTTGTGCACAGCTTTGTATTTATTCACACACTTGGATATTTCTAATGGCAACATACTTGAAAAATTTTAAAATGCACTGTACCATATACATGCTGTACCAGTGCTTTTAACGCTAACAGGTGCCAAACCTGGATGGGTCTTGTAAAACTGAATTACCTGCTTACCTTTGGAGACAGAAGGCACTATAAGGCATGCATGCGCGTTTCTCCAGCTACCCAGAACCATTCTGGGAGGAGAACAACATCAAGTCATGTTCTAAGGAATGCCTGGTGAGAAGTAAAATCATTCACATACTTCTACTAAAGATAAAATCATTCACGTAAGCACTTGAAGCATAGCTGAGTAACACATGGAGGGAATGTGATGACAGAGAATACCTAGGCAAGCATTTAACTCCACATAAAAAGTGAGAAAATTGAGAGGGTAAGATAGCCAACTGTTTGAATCTAACTTTAAATTTAAGATGGCTTCCTTTCCTGAGCTTCTGGCAAAGACTTTTACTTCAACATTTCTGCAGGAAAGGTTTTTTTTTTTTCCAACCAGTTGAAATTATATTTCTTTTCCAAAGAGTATGCCCATGTATCATTCATACCAGAACATTTGGAAGTATAAAAGAATTGACATTATAAGTTACCTTTAGACACTTGGCTTCCAAGTTAGCAAATTTCAGCCATGATGTCTGGGCTTAGATATAGGCTGTGTCTAGCAAAAAATCAGACAAGCTTCAGATAATTTTTTCAGTAAAAAAAAAAAAGAAAGAAAACATTGCTAGTACTGCTAAGTGTGTACCATCCATGTGTATGTGCCTGCAGAGATACACACATATAATACACACATGACTGAGCGACATTCGCTTTTCTTTTATTCAATGATAAATCTTTTGGGTTTAATGTGCATTAGAATAATTCTGAAAATGCAAGTCAGAGACCTACGTTACCCTGGGGAAGGACGGATGTTTAAAATGCAGGCCTGTCAGCACAAGGCAAGCTTGAAAGGTAGAGGCCATAGCATTTATTTGGCCAACCATCATAATGGGAAAAGAGACAAAATTTGAAGGCAGAATTTGTGAAAATCTGACCTTTTTTCCAAGCATAAAATTGGTCAAATGCATTTGTCTGAGAACATGACAGCCAGGGAGATTAGAGATACAGTTATGTCTTTATACTTACAGGCCTCTTACAAAATCACAGCATCACAAAAGTATGGCTGGGAGGGACCTCAGAAGGTCATTCAGCCTATTTGCCTTCCCACCACAAGATCTGCTACACCTAAGCCGTTTCAGACAAACATTTGCCCAGTCTTTTCTCAAAAACTCCAGAACCATCTGAAGGAAAATTAAGTCCAGTGCTTTGCAGTCTATACTGGTACAAAAATTTACCTAACAACTAACTAAAGTATTTTCTGCTGCAATATAAGGGGAACGTGGTTAGAAGCTGGGCCTTTCCACCTGGAATGCGATGCAGACTACAATTCTGGACTGTGGTGGCTCAAATGCTTTTTGTGCATCTCCAGTGAAAATTTTGTTCTAGGCTTGCGTGTGCATATATTTGTGCATGAATAATGCAACAAAGGTTTAAGACAACAGTATCAAACAAAACAATATCAATATAGTTTTCAAAGGTTTAAGACAACAGTATCAAACAAATCAATATCAATATAGGGGTTTTTTAATCAAAATAATACTAACAAGACAAGAATATTTAGTTGTTATTCAACTGAGAAGAGAAGAAAATGGCTGTCACCTTGTAAAGGAACTTGTGGCTTTCTCCTGTGCACTGCTTCTGGTGCCCAGCCCAAATTGCCACGTGACCACCTCTGCAAGCTTGAGGCTAGCCAGCGAAATCCCCTCTGAGACTTACTGCTTTGGTGCAACAATGCACAACCACCCTGTAATGTATTTAAGTGTAAGCATTAAAAAAAAACTAGGGAAATTTTAAAATTCTGAATTATGCTGTTGCACTGTGTAACACGTGTGTCCCAGGTTTGTAGCTACCTCTGCTGTACAGAGCCATGCTGCCCCTGTTCCCCTAGCTAGGTGGAACAACAAAGAAAGATTTTAGTGGGGTTTCTGGTGAGGAAGGACCCAGGATCCCCCCCAGCTATCCTAGGGTAAAGATTAAAGGCAGCTGAGGAAATGAGTGGGGAGCTCTTGCCCCTGCTATATTTGTGACGGTAGCCATGCTTCAACCGTGATCTACCAAGTGTTAGTGCCACCCTCCAAGCATTTGCCAGTGGTCTGAAGACTACTGTCTGGTCTCTCTGTCCAGTGCTAAGGAGTGGTAATAAAAAAATACTGCTCTTCTAATGTAACTTACCTGTATGAGCACTGCTCATGGAGAGATGCTATGTAATCATCAGTAGGAACCTATTCATGCCATCACAAACAGAAAGGATGACTGACTATGGAAAATTTCTAATTCAGTATTAAGAAAAACACTCAAGAGACTTTCTTTAGTGTGAGTTCGAATAACTGATTTTTATTATTAAACTCTGGCATTGATTTCTGTGTGCTACATGTGAGGTCATATTTTGTGCTGTTTTGTATGGAAAAGAAGAGTCTCAATGCATGGAAAGAGTAGGTAGCTGTGATAAAGGGGCTCTTCCCTTCCCATTCAGGACTGCCTACAGAAAGCAACAGTATCAAATGTATTTTGTACACATTGTATAAGCTTTGTTATACAAAGAGTTTTTATATTTCTTTGATCATTTCCACTATATTTTAACAAGCAATTTTGTAAGTTAGTGACAGCTGTTTAATTTTCTTCTCCATTTTCATCTTAAACAAATAGAAAGCCTTCTGTATTATACTCATTAGTTTCTTAGCAGGATGCAAGAGCCTTTTTCATAAGCATTGCTGTTTGCTTGTATTTTCTGTTACTGTCATAGCGCTTTAAGAACTGTACAGATAGTATTGTTTCCAATTTATTAACTTAATTTACTGTTACTGTTTAGACAGTTTTTACCGAGTTGTTTAGGAGAAAAGTTTTAGTTGAACTATACTGTCATCTTGTGGTGACCAGTACTTCTGGTTCAAATTCACACATGGAAGTTTTCTTTTCAAACTGAAGAATCTGGATACTATACAAAAAAAGTTATGTTTCTTGTGGCTGCTTGATAACAGATATTCAGTGTAGACTCTTCCCCACTAATTCCAACCGAGGTGTCTACCTCTGCAAATCAAGATGATATCCAGAAACAAAGGCATCCAAACTGACCCTCATTAAAATGTTGCCTTTGAATTCCTCAGTTCTCCTGCAGCCTTCCTGAGACATTGTTACCTAGGTCGAAGTGATCAATATCCAAAAGGATACTGAAAGGCATTCCTTTGATCTAAGAGATCACATTTAGAAATAAAGACTCCAGCTTGTTTGCATCTCTGAAGATAATTGGTATCAAGCACTGACTAGCTTCTAGTACATACGAAGCTTGAATCTTCACTATTCCTATCCCTTGAAGTCATCCCTGCTTGTGCAAAGGGCACTACACGTGCACAAATAAGTGATGCCATATGATGACATTAGACAGAAATTGCTTGGATATCAGTCTTGCATTTGCCACACACAAGTCCTTTCAGCAGTGTTCAAGTTTTGTAGAACCAGTACAACTACTCTATTTTTTGGAGCAAATCCCACCGTGGTCACAGCAGGGACTGTATGGCTGTACTGCACCCTGGTGACGGCGTGATGTAGTAGCACGACACCAAACCTGTGCAAAACAAATGCCACTGAGGTTATTCGGTGTTCATACCCACCTTCTGCTCTACTGCCTAGCCAGCCCTGGCTTTGGTCTCCCTGTCCCTGAGCTGGACTTATCTGTAAGGCTGCTCTGCTTTAGTTGTGGGAGGGACTGGAAGTGGGCGGTTCTCTTCCCCAGAAAGCTGAGCAAGGAAGTCAGGAAGGTCTATGGACCTTGGGTGGGATCAGCTTGAGGCAGAGGGGCTTGTACCCCAGAGGGATGGAAGGAAAAATGGATGGGCATATCCAGTGTTACATTTTGCTTCAGTTTTTCATCCCCAACCAGATCGGACAGGCTGCAGAACATGGTGCTAGCGGATACAGAAAGGCACTCGCCTCCACAGCATTCAGTAAACCCTGATCTAGATGCTTAATAGGTTTGCTGGCACAACAAAGAATTTCTCCCGTCACCTGGCTAGACCAAAAGTGCTGTGCGAAAGCTGTGATGGGACACTGGCTGCAGTGACAGACTGCTGTTTCCTACAGCAAAAAGACAGTGCTGAAATCCAGACACATCACCTTCTAAATTTTGGACTACTTCCTGTGCATCAAAGAAGAAGGGTGGGTTAGCCAGTGCTGAATTTAGGCTGGTGCCATTCAGCAGCTGCCACTACATGAGTCTGTGGGTTTCGAGCAGGCTGGAGTTCACTATGGGTGGTGAACTCTGTCCTCACCCGTGACCTGCACGGGGGCTAAGAGCTTCTGAGATGGTACTGGGTCAGCCACAGCTCTGCCCATTCTCTACCCTAGAAGTATCCAGTGTTCCTGAATACTAAAGAAAACTGCATGACGATACCAAAAATCTTTCTTTCCTAACAGGTTTGAAGACATGTAAAGGAACAACATTATTTTTATCCCAAAAAGGACAAGAATAATTCCTCTGGCAGCATTATCTTTGCCGGCAGCCAAACCAACATACTTCCTTTGGAGGCTGTTGCCATGGCATCTGTCCAATGTCTTCACAGCATCTTCCAGATTTTTGAGATCTAACGAGAAAGAAAGAGGAAAGGAGGCACTAGTTAAAAGACACACAGCAAGGTTGCTGGGAGAAATATGACTCCAGTCCAGCCTGTAGGATGTATTCATACTGTTTGAGTTAATTGGGATTTTTTTTTTTTTCTGTATGGCATTTCATCCATAGGACACTGAGTTTTCTCTTTTGATTTTTGGCAAGGAAGACAGAATTGCTGTAAAAATACTTTCATTAAGTCAGTCAGGACAAAATTCATTTTACCTAACTTCAGCCGTCTAGTGCCTAGCCTAAGGTGGCTGTCTAGGCTCCTGTTAGAATTAATGGAAGGAGAAGGGTTCCTCCCAAGGATGATTTTTCCAGCCTACTTTAGACATCTAATTTAAGATGGGTTGATTCACCCTTTGGAACCATTTATCTCTCTCCTTTAACTACAGCGGGACCATGGATGGATTAAATGCCTGGATTTTCAGGTGAGGTAAAATGAATGTGGGCAAAGACCTCTGCCTTAGGTGTTATTTCGGTGATAGAAATTGCTGACCAAAATGAAAGAGCTGAGTGAACAGCCTGGGCCACACCTTTGTGTGTCTGGAAACAATGCAGCTAAAGTCAAAATGGCTTTTTGCCCCATCCCTCAACCTTAGAAGAGGTCAAAAAAAGCGTCCCAGCACAGAAATTAGCACCAAGGGAATTCAGTGAGGGGCCACGCTCGGGGAAACAAGTGAGGATAAATTAACGTTGAGGCAACTGTACAAGGCTGGTTTGTCCAGGAGTGAAAATGCAGCCGTCGGACACGGCCTCGCTGCTTTGGAGACTGTGCCAGGGGACCATCCCTTTTTCTTAGGACAACGAGCTCCATGTTACAGGGGTTCAACTGTCCACATGTTCATCGTGGGAAGGTTCCTCACGGTTTGCCGGCTTGTGGCAGGCCCAGACACCTGCATTTTGGAATAACTGCATTTTTAGTCAGTAAACCAGAAGAAGGAGTGAGATCTAGCCTCCCAGATAAATACATACTTTTATCAAGGGCTGTTACATGAGGTTATACAATTCTACAATCAAGGATAAATAAACTGGCTTTATCATCAATTTCCGACTTTGTTTGAGATGACAAGGTGTTGAACTGGTGGCAAGATAAACACAAATTTCTTCAGTTTCTCTCTGTACATGTTATTTCCCCCAAATTAACTCTTCTAAGATAAAATTGCACATAGACTGTGAGTCTACTGAAGATGCGTGGTAGGCTGGCATGTGAGAATTTAAATGGTGCATCCGAATAAAAACCAATTTTGTGTTAATGATGTCCATTGCGATGCTTTCGACTGCAGGCAGGCTGCCACATGGCGTGGGGAGCCGTGGGGTGGGGTGGGGGGACATGCGGACAAGCAGAGAGCACAGGACGGGCTGCCTATTTTTTAAACCAGTTTGCTTTGAAAGTATGTATTACAGCCAAGAGCACCCTGTCGCTGCGTTTCATTCATTAAAACAATTTCCACTGAAGGTGCAAGTAGGGCCAGGACCTGGCTCTGCAGCCTGGAGCGGAGCTGCAGGCACCTCTGAACAGCAGCACGGTCACTACTGCAGAGAGGCAGCGTTAGAGTTAAAAACGATGTGCCCGTATGGCAGCTTAGGTGCATTAAGCATTTTCTTTACCAGGCAGAGACGTATTTACACACGGACACCCCTCAGCCGTTATTCCAGGAGCAGTCGCACCACGGCCTAGGACGCGCTGCGACACCCCACCCGCTGGTTTTGGTGTGCTGTCACCGGGGACAACCGAGCTTCCAGGGCGCGGGTCCCCGAGGGTCTCACCCGGGACACCGGGGCCTTCGGGTGGCCGGTTTGTCCCAGCAGGCCGGGCCTGGTGGGAAGGGGCCACCACGCAGAGGGGCTGCCGGGCACAGGTAGGCCGCGGCCGGGCCGGGCCGGCCGCTGCCGTCGCGCCCCCGGAAGCGCTTGCCGGGCCATAGCGGAAGCGGGGCGGAGCTCGGCCTCTTTGGTGCTGGCGGCCGGGGAAGATGGTGAGCGCTGGGGCACGGGCGCGGGGAATCCGCCGCCATCCGCC
>NW_008794853.1:17337-24385 GCF_000699145.1 Aptenodytes forsteri | reverse complement strand
TGCGGATAACGTAGCAAGAGGGTGGTTCGGTCGCAAAGCCTCTTGTGGTGAGTGAGCGGCTGATCTGCGTGAAGCAAATAGGTTTTCTTCAGGAAAAAGCAGTTTAGTATTTACCGGTGATGAGTTTGGGGGAGATGAGGAGGGAGCTGGAGATAACCACTTACCGGTGAACCGGTGATGAGTTTGGGGGAGATGAGGAGGGAGCTGGAGTCGGTGGCTGCGTTTTATTTCAGCACAGGGCGGCGGGGGGGGGGGGGGGGGGGGGGGGGGATAAGAAATGGCGACGGGAGGCGTAAGGAAGTTATTTCTGAAACCGGAATATACTTGTAGGCGAAACTGAGTTGGTGTGTCAGAGTTAAGTGTGCCTCTAACGTGTTTATTGGCTTTTGTGGATTTGTGCATGGGGATTTAGGGGCGCTTACTCTTCTTTTAGTTATGTGACTTGTAAGTGCTAGTGATATTTCCAACGTGTCATGTCTTGAAATGCTTTTCAGACAAAGGGCACATCATCATTTGGTAAGCGTCGAAATAAGACACACACCTTGTGTCGTCGATGCGGCTCCAAGGCATACCATCTGCAGAAATCTACCTGTGGGAAATGTGGTTACCCTGCTAAGCGTAAGAGAAAGTGTAAGTAACAAACTTTTAACTGACTTGAGTTTAAAAACCCGTGTTTCTTTCTCTTGTTCAATAGTCTGACGTTTTTCCAACTAAGGAAGAAGGCTGTGTCATCTTACAGTGTTGGGAGCTTTTTTCAAATTAATACTGATTTAACTGTATTTTAGCTAACGTGTGCAGTATTACTACATAGAAATTGACTTAATTTATAATTTTTTTTTGCTTCTGTCAGATTGAATAATTGTGCTATACAAATATAATATGCAACTTAATTATTTGGTACAGATGAGTAACAGTAACTTGTATGTTTTAGATAACTGGAGTGCAAAGGCTAAAAGGCGCAACACCACTGGTACTGGTCGCATGAGGCACCTGAAAAAGGTCTACCGTCGATTCAGGTATAACATTTTACTACAGACTAGTGTGGTGTGAAATCCTGCATACATACCACTTAATTATAAAATTCATCATTCAAAGTTAACATTTTTATTTAGTACACTTAATGTGGAATGGTCTTTCTTCTTAAATATATCATGAAATAAATTATGCTTTATATAATTGGCTGCGTATTCCTTTGAGGATGAAAAGCCTCACTCACTGTTAATACATAAGGTGTATAGCAAACTCTGATGTTTCTGTTAAGTGTAGGTAGTACAGAACCCAGAAAGTATTGTAATAAAATGCCCGCATTTAAAAAGATACACTTCGTGTAGTATTGCCTCTATTTGTGAGTCAACTAAATTGCTGGTTGCACTGAAGTGTGGGTTTTTGTAAGAGACAAGTCTTGAAATGAATTCCAATCCCCTTTTGCCCACAAAAAAAAGTTCAGGACTGGCATAACTTCAGTAGTCACTCTCTTACTTGGAGTTCAGTTAGCAGTAAGTAGCTATAACATCAGATTCTGAGTTACAGGTTTCTAAAACTTGTTACAGAGCTTTGAGTTGTACTTGCGAGGTAACAGTGGGGATATTGTACTGTTAGACTCATTAAGAATTTGTTTTGTATGACCTCCATGTCCTAAAATGGAGCTCTGTACCTTCTGGCCTAATATACAAGAAAGCTGGATGAAAAAGACCAAGTAATTCAAGAGTCTTGTCATAAAAATGTAGATTGGATTTAATAGTGAAAAGTGGGAGTCTTTTAAGCCCCAGACCTGGGTGTAGTGGAGGGATCCATTCATCTGTTTGTTTTGGTGAGCGCAGTCTTTCCCAGCAACAGCCAGAAAATACCTTACAGTGTGCAGCTGTAGCCTGCTTTCCACGGAGTGTTGCTGAAGTAGAAATGTCATATCCAAAAGCGAGCTTGGGGCTGACTGTTCTTTTGTCATGCCTGTCTTAATCTCTGGTTGGAGGCACAGAGGATTTCTGTAAGAAATTGACTTGTGCTTCACCAAACGTGAAATCTTTCGCTGAGTTGCTTAGTGGGAACATAAAGTAAAATGTGCTGTATCTGATGCAGTCTTGCAGTGTTCACTCAGTTACTGAAATCTTCGGTTTGAAGAAGTCAAATCGACTTATTCCTGCTTATTCCAAACACTTGTTAATAAGATGTTTCTTACTAAAAATGTCTGATCGTATGAACTCCGTAGTGATTTCAGTGTACTACTGAGATAAGCTGAAAAAAGCTGGTGAACTTGATCTAGAATATTACTTGTCAGAAAGTAACTTGGAGCAGGAATTATCCTTTCAAAAAGTGGTAACCATATTTCTACTTGTAGGAATGGATTCCGTGAGGGAACCACACCGAAGCCCAAGAGAGCAGCTGTTGCAGCCTCCAGTTCATCATAAAGACTCATCTATTTGTTAAAATAAATGGTCTTATCCAGAAAATCTGTCACCTTTTATACATTTTACTTCAGTGAAATGCAGGATTCCTGAAAATAGATATATTTACACACACAGTTTCTTGATGGTATGCATTGAAACGATTCATTAAAAACGATCCTTTAATTGACTTTTCATTTGACGGCACCTCTGCCTTGAAAAGGACCATTATCTCTGTGCTGAACTTAAAAAGGGGCTTGTACATGTTACTCAAACTCACCTGCAAGAGAAATGGAATACGGGCACTACGGGCTTGCCCTACGTGCCTCTGAGTTTCCTTGTGCCTTAGCATGGAGAGTCAGGATTTATCTCAAAACGTAGCAACTTGAATAATGGCTCTATGTGCTGTTCCGGGAGGGAACAGTTAAAGAGGGATTCCCAGTCTTAGCTGTTTTTCACTGCTTTGTGGTGCTGAAAGGCCTGCAAAAGTATTGCTTATTCAGTGGGTCATTGCTTCTTGGGCAAAGAGAAACTCCCCAGTCCAGAGCACGCATACTGCAGGACACAAAGGGATTGGAGATCTGCTGTACGTGAGACACAAGTTGCCCCGGACGGGGGTGTACGTGAGACACAAGTTGCCCCGGACGGTCTGGGGAGGTTGCTGTGGAAAGCTGATGTGTAAAAAATCTGGGTTAACTATGCTGGGTGTAAACAATAAATGGTAGGTAGTGTGATACAGAAGTAAGTCACTTGGGGGTACATGCAAATTACGGATTGATGTCTGATGAATTTGTACTGTACATGGTGTGTTACTGGGCTACTCGGCTGGCTTTCAAACTCGGCTTTAAAGAAGTGATCATAAGATGCTGTTACGAAAGTTTGGGGAATTGCAGTAATCACTGCAAGAGTTCAGAGGATTTTCAGGTGCCTTGAAGAGAAAATAGTAAAAACCCTAAAACTTCTTATGCTTTAAGCTTCTGAGGCTGTTCTTACTGTGATTCCTTTGGTTTCATAGTGAATTTCCAGAAGCAGCGTACTGCTTTGTCAGTACTGAAGGATCAGCAGTTAATCTATCGACCCGTGCAAATTGCTGAAGAAGCTTTCAGCCAGGTTTGAAATTGGAGTGCATCTGACGGCACTTTCTCGTACTTTTTAAATGAAGTATAGTTGATGCTTTTGGATACTTGAGTGCATCTACTTCGGCTGTTTCTAAACAAATCTTGCCCTGCTGTTCGCTTAGCGTGTAACAAATAACACCGCACTCGCTCTGCTTTCAACTGGTCCTTCAGAGAGTCTGAAAGTAAGCGGTGGTGAAGCTGTTAAAATACATTTTGCACATACTACATGTCCCTGTATTCCCAGGGCTTGGGACTGCATCTGAAGTGTGGTTTTTGGTGATACACTGGGAAACAGATGGAGGAGGAAGTACTCATAGATGCGTCTTTTTGTTGTTACTCTCACTGAGAACAACTGCTCAAAGCATCTTAAAACAGGTCAGCAAGGCACTAAGGCCTTGTTGAGCCATGGTGCAGTTGGACAGTGGTATGGCAGGTATTCTGTGGGTGGGAATGAAAGCCTTTGCTTTGCAAAGTCTTACATGATGGTTGTGTAGAGTGAGATTTTTGTTCTGAGCAGCCTGTTACGCTGACCCGCAGACATGATATAATACTGCAAAGGCAAGTGCTTAGCTATTTGCTGCTGCTGCTACCTATTAGCTCCTCCGCTCCTGAAAAACAAGCATTTGTATAATATGCAACATACCAAGGTAATAGTGATCGAAACTTGAAACAGCTTGCAGTAACTCTGAAAACTTAAAAACTTCATTTCAGGGGGAATTTTACCTACAGCAAGAATGAATTTTATGGACAAGAAATTTGACAGCCACTGCATTTTCAACTGTTTTAAAATTCTCGGTGAGGGGCAGGAAATCAGTTAATTTGGGTTTATGTTAGACCTGTTCAGAAAAGCTCGGGTAGCTCAGATTGTCAGTCGTAGCTGGACTAAAAGCATTACTGGATATAGATTCTGAAGCACCTCAGTTCTTTGTAGTGTTTTCCTAAATGTTGAAAGCTAGACTGCCTCGGTGGTTTTTCAGTATGTAAATAATCTTTTGTTGAGATCTTGTTACAAGCATCTTAACTCGAAGGTTATCACTTAGAATTGAGCTTCTGCACAGTGTTCACTGACGGTTCAGATCGGCCCCTTTATGTGTAGAACTATTGCCATACACAGTCGGTAACATGTTTGATTTTTGCATCCTTCAGACTGATACATATGGCACAGTTAGATGGTATAGTCTGAATTACAGCAGGAATTACTACATTTCATATTGTTCAGTGTAGCAAGTCTCGCTTCTTAGACAAAAGTGTATCAGATGAAGGTTTCTCAAAGGCAGAGAGGTGATCAGGTGACTGAGGTGGTAGAAGGTTGATCAGCTTTGGTCTCTCTAGCTCTAAAAGTCCAACTGCATGCCAAGTTTTAAAAAAAAAAAAAAAAAAAAAAGATCCTTGTCAGCTTGACTTGAGGGTCAGAGCTTTCTTTCAAAAAGCCCCTTGCAAGCCCAAGTTTATAAAAAAAAAAAAAAAAAAAAGATCCTTGTCAGCTTGACTTGAGGGTCAGAGCTTTCTTTCAGTCTCAAACTTGTAGGCGGGAATTCTGCTTATTGCCGTGGATCAGTATTTGATCTGTGTTGGTTTGTATTGAAAGGATGACAAGACCTAACACAGCTGTTGAATGCATAGCGAGCCATAGGTATCGGGCAACTAACCAATCCCTCAAAGGTGATTTAGACTTCTAGTACCTTTGTACATCCTGCAAAGACATGTAAATAACAGTACCTGGTTTTTGGACGGGTTGTGTGTGTGAACTGGCAAACCCAATAGGGTGAATGAGCTACACCCCCGTCAGTGTGAGATTGTTGACTCCACAGCAGGAACAGCTGGACAAGGTGTTTCACACTTTCTGACCCCCAGCTGTTTCTACCACCCAGTGTGCTAGCATAAAGGGGTGCTAATTTTGCTTTACTTATAAATTAAGATTATCTCCTGTTGCTGTATTGTGAGGGTAGTATGGAGACCAGTCCAGTTACTTTTTCCCAATGACACAAGGAAACAACACCCACTAGATTATTGTGACCCCTGGAAAGGGGAGAGGTGTTCTTAACGTGTCATGAGATGCTCTAAGAGGAAAATGTTGGGGAAAGAAGGGTGTTAGTCACTTTTCCTCATGGATTTTCATGAAAAAGGTTCATCATTTGATTAATGACAATGATTTGAAGACCTGTCTAAGAGAAAGTTACTTTCCTATACACAGCCGTTAACTGCTACACTAGATTCTTAAACTTCTCTGGCCTATTAAAATTTGATTCAGAGCCCTAAATGAGAACCTTCGAGGTCTTGGCCTTACGCTACAAATGTGGAGGCTTCTTTACTCAAAATACCAAATAACTTGATTAAGTGATGCTATTTGTCTTACTCAGAACGTGTATAAACTCCCCCACCTTATGGGGCAGTTGGCATAGGCTGCATCCATAAAAACATGTATATAAAGCAAGGTAAATTCCAACCGAAATAATTTTTTGGGGTATTTCATGAGGTAAACAGATTAATGAACATGTTAAGGCAGCAGTCCTCAATACAGATTGCGGGCAAGTTGGCAAAAATCTGCAATTTGTTCATGGAAACAAAGTCATACTTCCTGACTAATAGGGAGAGCAAAGTTTTGGTGCTTTTGAGAGAGCAGAGCTTTCTTAGTGTTGTTACCTCTAGGGTGCCAGCAAACTGGGGACTATGCTTTCTGATAAGGTATTTCATATGTAGGTAACAGAGGTCTTGTATTTATGTATAGGGAAAAATGCTAGAGGACAAAAGGCAGAATTTTCTAATTGCAGTAAAGCTGGGATAAATAATGCATTTAATCCTGGTTTTTTTTTTTCTTATGGTAAAATTACCTAATGATCCTCTAATGGTGTATATGCAAAATAATAATTAGCTGAAATTAGTACAGACCTTTGCCTATTTTACAGCTGCTGTTAAACTGTGGTATGTAAAGGGACCTGTGTAAAACTGTGGTATGTAAAGGGTCTGAGGTACTACCGTCATGGCGCAAGGTACAGTATGTTGCCTACTGTACCAGTAAATACCACTGCAACTGTTCCAAGTGATCACAGTTGCAGTTGTTGCAATACTGCTCTGGAGCAGCAAAATATTACCAGATAGGAAATATTACCAGATAGGAGTTACAAAAGAGGAATTGAGGCTAAGATTTTTGGGATGCCACATCTTAAAGAACAGGACAGGTATTTGAAAGCACATCTTCTGAAATCCCTGGTTACTACCCTGACTATTAACACTCTCCCTCTTCCACCTATAATGAGGAAAGACCATAAAAGGAACACAACAAGAACACATTAGCATGTGAAAGCTCATACACTTTGCAATAGAACAATGAATCAAAACTTGTGAAAATCCATAAGCACCTTCTAGAAACTATGAAGAGGACAATCCCGATGAAACAAAAGGGAATGAACCTGTTAAAACAGAAAGCATGTTGCCTACTGGATGATGCTCCAAGGAGAAGATGGTGAATAAATAGAATCATAGAAGCATAGAATCATTTAGGTTGGAAAAGACCCTTAAGATCATCGAGTCCAACCGTCAACCTAACAC
>NW_008794853.1:10870-13952 GCF_000699145.1 Aptenodytes forsteri | reverse complement strand
CTTCTCCCAGCTGCTTATAGAATATTTCATCTGCCTCTTCATCCTGGTTGGGTAGTCTATAACAGACTCCCACCATGATACCTGTCTTGTTGGCCTGTTCCCCTGATTCTTACCCATAAACACTCGACCCTTTCATCACCATTTTCAAGGTCTAGACAGTCAAAACACTCCCTAACATACACGGCTCTCCCACTGCCTCTCCTTCTTGCCTGTCCCTTTTGAGGAGCTTATAGCCATTCATTGCAGCACTCCAGGTGTGTGAGTCATCCCACCTGTTTCCATGCTTCTGTGGTTTCTAATGCATTGACAACCCATGCATCTTCGGTGCTGTGTGGATGTCTATCCCCTACCCCCACTGAGATGGCTAAGGTGCTGCTCACATTAGTACAAAGACATTTCAAATGTGCTCCAGTGTACTCAGCACATCGTGGAGCAGACTGAAAGACCTCACTAGCACACGTCCCTGGCATGCTGCCCCCTGGCATGCTCCCCCCCATGCTCACTCTAGTGAGCCTGGTTTTATCCCTTTCTCTCCTCAAATCTAGTTTAAAGCTCTTTCAATGAGCCCTGCTAACTCTTGCACAAAGATCCTTTTCCTCCTTTGAGACAGGTGTACCCCATCTGTCGCCAGCAGGCCTGGTGTCATGTAGACCAACTCATGATCAAAAAACCCAAAATTCTGCCAATGACACCAGGCTCAGAGCCAGGTATTGGTCAGCCGGGTCTTTCTGTTTCTTCCAACATCATTCCCTGCAACTGGAAGGACAGAGGAAAAAACCACTTGTGCTCCTGACTCCTTAACCAGTCGTTCCAAGGCCCTGAAGTCTCTCTTGATTGCCTTTAGACTTCTTACTGCAACTTTATCACTGCCTATATGAAAAAGCAATAATAGATAATAATCTGAGGGTCGTACTAGGGTAGGAAGTTTTGTCATTATATCTTTAACCCAGGCCCCAGGGAGGCAGCAGACTTCCCTAAGAAGTGTGTCCAGTTGCTGCATTGGGCCTTCTGTTCCCCTCAGAAGCAAGTCTCCCGTGACAATAACCCATTTTTTTTTCTTTACGGAAGCTGTTTTGATGCAGGACGTAAGCCAGCTTAACCTTGGTGACACTTCCAACCTAGATGGACCATCGTCCTCGTCATTGTTTGGTTCCACTTGCAGAGCCTTGTACCTATTGTACCAGGGCACCTGAGAAGGTGGGCTACTCATGGAGGGAGATGCACCTGCTGCGCCGGGCAGGAACTTGTCGCCATTGCCCCCCTATCCCTCAAGTCATCGTGTTGTGCTGGGTGGAGAGCAGATAGGGAATCCTCCGTACCACGTGTCACAGAATCATAGAATAATTTTGGCTGGAAGGGACCTTCAAAGTTCAGTCATCTAGTCCAACCCCCCTGCAATGAGCCTCTCTGCCTGACAGGCCTGTCCCAGGGATGGTAGGGAGCGGTTCCAGCAGTCTGTCTCCTTCTCAGACTCCCCGATACTCCTCAAGCTACTCGCCTCCTCCCGCAGCTCTGCCACTAAGCAGAGGAGCTCCTCTGCCTGGGCGCACCTCCCACAGGTGTGCTCACTACAGCCGGCCGGTACCGGCATAAGAGCCGGGCACACCCTGCAGCCTGACACCTGGGTGGCAGCGTGTTCCCACCGGAGCTCTGTCTGGGAAGCTGCGTCAGTCGCAGCTGTTAGAGAGAGCACGGCCTTCTGCCGGGTGGAGACCATTGCTTCCTGACGGAGCCGGCAGAGCCACAGCGCCCTGCCTGCGCGCCAACTGCCGCGCCAACTGCTGCGCCGCGCCACACCATGGTGTAAGATGGTCAGCTGCCCACCTATTCTGCATATCCCTTTCACTTACAGCCAAAGGTGCGTGAGACTTTAAAGGCCTCACTTACTACCACACCACTCTTGCTTTTCTCTAGAACAAAAGCCCCAAAAGCTGAAAATTCACAGGGCAGAAAATGAGGCTGTATTTCCTCACTTTTACAAATCCCTGGGCCAAGCCCTTAGTGGGTTACACCTCAAGTGGAGTTATACAGCAAGGGGAACTTCCACCCTCTTGCAAATTCCACCTTAAAAAGAAATCTGTTTGCATTTCAAAATACAATCATGATATTTGAAAAGAACTGGAATATAATGTTTTTAGTAAAATTATGTATGTGTCAGTCAAAATATTGCAATTTAGTTTCTGTTGTAAACTGTTATTATTTACAACACACTGTAACAGAACACATGACAAGATGTCTGAAACAATATATTGAAATGAAGTTTTATTTTGCCAGGATTTCCTTTGTTAAAACATCTTCCTACAGAATACTATACTCACACATAAGAATAATCAAAAATAGAAACCGCCCCTTAGTTACAAACCCCAATAATTGAAAGTTGAGTCTGTATGCAGCCAAAAGTCCTACAACCACTGCAGTCAACAGAAAAGAAAAACACTTGTTGGTGTCCTGGAGGTCCATAGCACTCTGTAGGGTTGGGCCTGGCATATCTGTTTCTTTTCCGTAACACTTTCTCATGACCTTATGTGCATACAGGCCTGCTATCAAATAGGATTACTTCTGAGCACTTGGCTGTAAGCATTGATTTTACTGATGCACTTGCTTGGACAAGAGTGTGAAGGAAGAAGTATATTGAATGCACAGAGCTGAAGAAATAGGATGAATGGCACATGCCTGCAAGTGTAAATCAATACAATTCAGGAATGCAAGACAGAGACACTGCTGCCTACCTTCAGTTCATCTCTGTAGGACTGAACTGTCTTGCTATAAATCCTGACACTAGTGCATGATAAAAGAATCATTTTTAAATATTAAATAGAAATATTGCAGTTGTGAAAGTCATACAGGCAATGTTTCATATAGGTAAGGAAGAGTGATTCAGAGCAGTGAGTGTGTCCTGGTTTCGGCTGGGATAGAGTTAATTTCCTTCCTAGTAGCTGGTACAGTGCTGTGGTTTGGATTTAGTATGAGAATAATGTTGATAACACACCGATGTTTTAGTTGTTGCTATGTAGTGCTTACACCAGTCAAGGACTTTCCAACTTCCCATGTTCCACCGACTGAGAAGGCTGGAGGTGCACAA
>NW_008794853.1:2634-10844 GCF_000699145.1 Aptenodytes forsteri | reverse complement strand
GGGCCGCTGCTCGGGGACTGGCTGGGCATCGGTCGGCGGGTGGTGAGCAACTGCATTGTGCATAATTTGCTTTGTATTATTATTGTTATTATTATTACTATTTTATTTTATTTTAATTATTAAACTGTTCTTATCTCAACCCACGAGTTTTCTCACTTCTACTCTTCCGATTCTCTCCCCCATCCCACCGGGGGCAGGAGAGTGAGTGCACGGCTGTGTGGTGCTCAGTTACTGGCTAAGGTTAAACAACAACAGTGTCAATAAACGCATTGGTAACACACCTTGTTTACTACTGCATAATGAAAACCAATGCCCATGTGTGGCAGGAACCAGATTCTGCCTTAGAAGGTATTCAGAAATGCTGAAATCGGGATTCTCTGTATAATGTGAGGATTTCAACAACCTGAAATCGCAGCAGGAACTATATTTCTTCCTGTAATTTCCATTTACTGACAAACCAAACACTGACTTGTAGTAAGGAGATTCTTGCTTGGTGAATACAAAGTGTCACTTGACACTCTCACTGACTCAGGATGTTTATAGAGAGAAAGCCCCAAAAAGCTTTTGCCATATGTGGTGGGTTGACCTTAGCTAGATGCCAGGTGCCCACCAAGCCACACTACCACTCTCCTCCTCAGCTGGACAAGAGAGAGAAAATACGATGAAAGGCTCATGGGTCGAGGTAAGGACAGGGAGATGATTCACCAGTTACCGTCACGAGCAAAAACAGACTCGATTCAGGGAACTTAATTTAATTTATTGCCAATCAAATCAGAGTAGGATAATGAGTAATAAAACCAAATCTTAAAACACCTTCCCCCTACCCTTCCCTTCTTCCCAGGCTCAACTTTATTCCTGATTTCTCTAACTCCTCCCCCCGAGCGGCACAGGGGAACAGGGAATGGGGGTCGCAGTCAGTCCATCACATGTTCTCTCTGCCGCTCCTTCCTCCTCACACTCTTCCCCTGCTCCAGCGTGGTCCCTCCCCCATGGGAGACAGTCCTCCGTGAACTTCTCCAACGTGGGTCCCTCCCACGGGCTGCAGTTCCTCACAAACTGCTCCGTGGGTCCCTTCCATGGGGTGCAGTCCTTCAGGAACAGACTGTTCCAGAGTGGGTCCCCCATGGGGTCCAAGTCCTGCCAGCAAACCTGCTCCAGCGTGGGCTCCTCTCTCCATAGGGTCACAGGTTCTGACAGGAGCCTGCTCCAGCGTGGGCTCTCCATGGGGTCACAGCCTCCTTTGGGCACATCCACCTGCTCTGGTGTGGGGTCCTCCATGGGCTGCAGGTGGATATCTGCTGCACCGTGGACCTTCATGGGCTCCAGGGGACAGCCTGTCTCACCATGGTCTTCACCACAGGCTGCACGGGCATCTCTGCTCCAGTCCCTGGAGCACCTCCTCCCTCTCCTTCTTCACTGACCTTGGTGTCTGCAGAGTTGTTTCTCTCACATATTCTCCCTCCTCTCTTCCATCTGCTGTCGTGCAGCAGGTTTTTTTTCCCCCCTTCTTAAATCTGTTATCACAGAGGTGCTACCACTGTCGCTGACGGGCAGGCTCTATCAGACATAGTGCAAGCTTCTAGCAGCTTCTCACAGAAGCCACCCCTAGTAGCCCCCCCTGCTACCAAAACCTTGCCATGCAAAGCCAATACACCATATTAAAATGTTAAAATATTATCATAAAAATGATAACGATAAAACCCTCCATCCTTGTGATACCTATGGTGCATACTGATATAGCCCAAATTCCCAATAAGCTTAGACTAAAAGTAGTTCTGAAGTCGTAATGAAAACCCCAGAAGATTGAGGCTAGCTTGGTATTTGGGCCATCTGGATGTACCCTCTCTTTAGGCCCTGATCCTTCAAGGGGATCTATGCTTTTCATGGCACACAGAGCCATCCACTTCCACTGAACTCCTAGGAACATGGCAAGACAAAAATAGGGATTACCTGGATCACTAAATCTCATCTCCTGCAAATGCACCAACCATGAAATGAGCATTTATTTCAGAAGGGTTCAAAGAACATCCTCCAGCCACTACAGAGGGTGCCTTCAGCACTCAAGAGCAAATGAATGGCCTGTCATAAAATACAAGCTCCCAAGTCTCAAATAATGTCCCCCAGGTAACAGCCAACAGGAAAAACCTTAGTAGATCTGAAACAAAGATCAGTGATAGAACATAAAGTGGAAACAAGGGGATTCTGAAAGACTCAGAGCCATCACGCCTCCAACACTCATGTACTCAGGTAACTGTTTGGCACTGTGCTGGAAATACCAGACCCTGCACAGCTCTGCACACAGATTTGCTCCTCCATTCTTGCTTTGAGGGGATTTTCGGGCTGTCCTGACAACTATTTTGTAGTGACGCCAAGGAAACGATAGCATGTGCTGTTCCTTGTCTCAAACTCCCCCAATAGTAGGGGCAATGCAGAGACAAGCCCTGGATCTCAAGATGCACCAAAAAGATCTTACAGGCAGTTTACAACATGAAGGATTGTTTTCACATGATGTAGCAAGTATGCAGGTTGACACAAGGATATTAAACACCCAGACTTGCACACCCAGATGGTGGTATCAAATGGGAAAAGGACATGGGTGCATTTGAACAGGCAACGTTAGCAAACATAGCAAACACTAGCTCCTTTTACATGGTTTTGAAGGAAGAAAGGTTATTTTTCCCATTTTACAGACAAGGCAGTGAACCAGAGGAAGGTAAATCCTTCTGTCTCAAGTCCCTCAGTGAGCTTGGGGAAGGGACTCCAAGGCAATACCTGAGTCAGGCTATGGAGCAAGGCTGTCTCAACTTCACCTTAACTTCCAGATGCCAGGACAGCATTGCAACCCTCCAACCCCACTTGTGAAACCTAATAACCCTCAAACTTGTTCTTGTTTATGCTTTCAGCCCACACAGGCCTGCATGGCTGGTATCATGGATTAAATCACTTGGAAATGTGAGTGAAGGCTCAAAGAGGCCAGGGGAGAGGGAGAGTGGAGATGCAGCAGATCCCTTCCCAATGCTTTGCCTGGCGCCTGCAGGGATGCAGAGCATTGGGCAACTCAGAGGTGGTGGTAACTGATGATGGTTCAAAACTGTTTCACAGCATCTAGTGCAAGCTTTAAGCCACAGTTGTAGAAGTTAAAACACCATCTAAAGGACAGCAGATGGCAGTGAAAAACCTATCTGAGGACAGTGCCGCACTCCAGGGATGCCCTACGACAGAGCAAGTGGCTGCTCATTAATTCCAGTTCTGCAAAAACCATGGAGAGCGGGAGGGAGGGAACATGTTGGGAAATTGATTTGGAAGCTTTGTTCTTGGCATCTTTTTTACCTCCTGATTTGGCTGGTAAAAGACTGTCAAGATTTTCCTTAATTTTTCAGGAAACTTCTTTTTAGGTATATAAGAAACCCCAAATCTTTGGTCTCTAACATTACTAATACAGTACAGCAAGTGGATGCAAAGAGTGATCTACTGATTTTTTCTACCAACATTGATAGACTTGCAAGAACAAAAATTGTTACTAAATGACTTATGCACCTAGATTTTTGAGGTAACACAGCGTAATAGCTAACTCCTGAGGCTAAGTAGCCTGTACGTTGCAGACATCTTTATACTTTCTAGACCAGTAAATAATGCTTACTGTGCTCTACCAGGCACTCTGAGCAAAGACAGGATCCCATAGTTTATATGTACCTCTGACTTCAAGCTTCACTTGTGCTCCCTTATCCTTCCCCCTCAGAACTGGTGTATATGTTGAAGTTGTCTTGGGTGTTTCAAAACTACAGTGCCCTCACTTTTGCCTGCCCTGCAGCTGGGCTGTAAGACTTCTGTTGAGAGATTATTGCTTTGCACTTTTTATACACACACACACACACACACACACACATAGAGAAAGAAAAAGAAACCCAGTCTTAAAGAACTGTAGTCTAACTGGGATAAAATAAAGGACTTGGAGAAGGCACACTCATACCCACTGTGCAGGCAGGAAGAAAAATGCAACATCTAAGAACTGAACCCCCACAATTATTCAGGGGCTTCATTTTCATTAACGAAAGTGTTGCGGATGGAGTGAGACTGCACTTCACTCATAAGAGAGAAGGAACAATATACTTTATTGATATAAAACAGTGAGTTAACGAAGTTCAATGGTAAATGCGACAGTGGTTTAACAAGATTCGATGGCAAGGTACACGTGATTAGTTACTGCATAGAGGACAGTCAGACAAAACTGTCAGGGAGCCCCTCCCTTTGAGTCATGAGGTTCAGAGGACCCCCTTGCTTTCTAAACTCCTTCTCAGAGAGGAGTCTAGGTGCAGCTGGATCCAATCCTACTCCCAAACTTGGTCAACAATTTATGTCTAAAGGATTATATATGTGCAATTAATCCTTTATATCACTTAGCTAAGATTTCAAAGAGTAGCATGCTATTAGTCACCGAGGATCTGTTGCGGCAAGGAATCTCTCAACCTCGAGGAGTAACCTTGAGAGGCGTCCCTACTCAAGGGGAGATCCTGGCGTGCAGCCCGCTGCCATGCAGGAGAGCTCAGCGGGCCCTGGACTGTCCACTATTTATAGAATAAGATGATTGACTTCTAGTCATATTTGTATACGAGCAAGAAGTCTGGCTCGCTGCGCCAGACGGCCCTTGCCTACTGTGTTGCCATCCATTCCCGAAGTCCAGCATAAGCTGGATGCAGTCACAAGGACCCACACTGGTGGTCGTTGCTTATGCAGTGCGGGGGGAGGAGCACACCACCACAGAAAGTCAGCATCATCTTCCTTTGAAGTCTTGCAGTTATCATAAGGCCAAGTGCACGGAGGGAAACAGTGGCTGAACAGAGACTGAACCTAGACTCCCTACCCCCCAGCTGTCTTGTATGGCAGCATCTTCTCCTTCAGGATGCATAGTAGAGAGTGTGTTTAGCACAGTGCATTCAGACTTAATTACAGAGAGATCCTTCTCTTTTCTTGCTCAATCTGTTACACCCTGTGTTTGCCAGATGGTGTGGCTATATTGCTCCTCAGCGTTTCTTTTTACAAGGCTGAGAACTCGTAGCATGCTGCTAGCTCACCTTATTTCTAGGGAAAAAGAATGATTTTGATCTGAGCCTGTTGTGGTTTAACCCCAGCCGGCAACTTGCCAAAAAGGCAAGGCCAAATCCCTTGGTGCCTTTTAAGTGAAACGTCTTTCTCTTGTGGCAGTCCTCTGCAAATTATGCCCTCCTTCGACTGTTCGAATTTCCTGGATGAGACCCATCCTACAGCTGGGATCACAGTGCACCTTGGAGGCAGCAGAGAGTGTGAAGGACAGCAAGAAGTAGCTGGTGCTGGCAGGAGATTCTGTTATTAGATCTGGGTAACTGGGTCTGTGAAATTAAATTACAACCTGCTGCTGGGCACACAGGCAGCAGGCATAATGCAACACCTAGATGTGAGGCTACAGGGTCAGAACTTGTTATATTGGTCCATCTTCATACCACTGATACAGGTAAATGTAAGAGGCCAAGTTTTGGCTGTCAGGCAGGTAGCTGAGGATCAAGACCTTTCATTCCTTGAAACACTGTCAATTCCACATGTGAAGCCGGGGATACACAGAAATCCAAAGTCTTACTGCCCAAATGAGATGTAGAGAGGAAGGACTTAGATACGTGAAGCAGAGGTGCAGAAGAGCACCCAGTTCAGACTGATGTGATCTAAAAAGTGGATACAGCTAGGGTTCAGTACACCTTGGGAAATACCAGAAGGGAAATGAAAAGAACAACTGCAATAAATAAGGAAAGTAAAGTAGACTGCTAATGTCAGTTGACTGGCACATGTGAAAATTAAGTGATGGGGCAAGGGCAAAACTTACAGGTGCTGGCACATCCATGCATGAAGACTGAAAAATAAGTTAGGGGGTCTGAAGTTGTTGCCTTCAAGGACAAGCCTGGTACAATGGATATCTCAGAGAGCTGGATATGGAGGATCAATGGGATTCAATGTTACCTGGCTACCAGTTTCATAGGAATGATGTGATAAGGTGTTCAGGGGGCAGAACGGCACTCTGCATGAAAGATTCTGAAAGCAGCAACAGCATAAAAGCATTACGGAAAAGAAAACTTCATTGCACATGTGGGTGGAAATCACAAACCAACTGTACTTTGGTTTATAAATACAACCAAATGTTAACAAACAATGTTAAAATACAAGCAAAATGTATTTTTCAGGTTGTACCACTGACATCCTTGATTAGGAAGGAGAGAGTGATCAAGAAGTGGTAAGTAGGATTAGTGAAGCTGCAAATTTTGGACAGTAGTAATAGGGAGATTCCTACTACTGGGTCAATGACTTCTCAAGAATGAAATGCAGAGAGAACATCTTTGGGTGCAATAAATGACTGCTTCCTAAGACAACTAATCCTAGAGCCCACAGGAGAAGAGGCTGTATAGGATTTGGTCTGGAATGGTGCATTACATGCATGTAATTTAAGAGGTTTTGACACTAGTTTTGACACTACTTGCTAAAGAAACCATAGCAAAGCAAAATTAAATGCAATTTTGGCCACAGTTCACTCTCTTTTGACCCAAAAGGTCATGTTAAATAACTTGAAGTGTGATAACTGAAACCACAGCTAAAGCATACTCTTTAAAAAGAAGCATTATTAATGCAGCCTTCTAGACCAGAAAAGTCAGTAAGCTGTATACAGATAGGCAATACCCATATATGCTATCACACAGTGTACCTGCAGCTTTAATACAGTCTTTTCAGATGTGCATGTTGCAAGATGTTACCAGCTTTCTTCTGATTCTGTCTTGGTTGTTTGAAGTGCTGACATGGACGTCCTGGTGGGGAATGCTAAATGAAGAGTGCCAGTGAGCTCCTGTTGGTACAGCTCTCACAGCGTGGTTTTAGGTAACCTCTCTGAGCAGCCCATGCCAAGGTACAGGAGGCAGAAAAGTTGCCAGCATTGCTCCCTTGCATTGTAGGGCAGATGAGAGGGCTTGTCATGCTGTGACTCTCCTGTGAACAAGCAGTCTCAGGGTGAACACTTCACTAACCTTACAGTTATTGGGCAAACACTATTCCTGAAGAATTTATTTTGTCTGATTACTTTGAGTAATTGTATTTTACTAAATTCTTAATTTGCAACTGCATCAACTATTTCTCCTGCCTTCCTCACAGTTTTATTCTGGGAACAGCCATAACGGCTGGTAAAGCTCTGTGGTGGCTGCATTTCAGCGGCTCACCAGATGGAAATACCCCTGAGCACTGAAGGTGAATATTTGAGTAAGACTAGCCAGAAATCTGAACTCATTCTTGATTAACCCTTTGGACTTTGTGCAGTTTTCCTCTTTTCTGACGTCCAGTGGCCATTGGATGGCACTAAGGTTACTGTCCTGCTCACAAACACATTCTAACAAGCCTCACACTTTGATTTTAGGAGTACTGAAAAATTGTCTGGGCCACTGAATTTGGGTTCTTTCTTTGGACAAGTGTGAGGCTGGTTGCCTCAGCTCTTGTAGTTCAAACAATGCTTTGCCCCTCACACAAACTTTTTTTTTCCCCCTTCCCTGCTTTGGGAGCATTTACAGCTGACAGTAAATGCTCGCTGGAAATCTCCACGCAGCTGTGTATGGATCCTCCAACTTGCTGAGAGTGCATGCCATCCCATCACTCCGGTGGGTGAAGATGCTAAATAGCCTTGGTTCTTGTATTAATCCCTAAAGCGTGCCACTAGTACCTGGCTGCAGAGTCATTTCAAAGGATCTGTAAAAGCACTGGTTGCCCTCTATGTCAAGAAATGGATCAATTGTGAAGAGCTGTCTCTGAAGAATAGCCACAAGCAGGTTGAAAGCTTATGGGTAAGAATTAGAGACCAAGGCAACAACGGGAACCTTCTGGTTGGTGTTTACTGCAGGCTGCCCGATCAAGGGGAGCCTATTGACAAAGCCTTCTTACTCCAGCTACAGGAGGCATTGCGCTCGCAGGCTCTCATCCTGCTGGGGGACTTCAACCACCCCAACATCTGCTGGAAAAGTAGCACAGCGAGCTGTAGGCAATCCAGGAGACTCCTGGAGTGCATCGAGGATAAATTCTTAAGCCAGGTAATGGACTGCCCTACCAGAGGGGATGCGATACTGGATCTGTTGGTCACCAACGCAAGTGAGCTAACCAGTGACGTGCAGATTGGAGGCAGCCTGGGCTGCAGTGATCATGCACTGGTGGAGTTC